>NC_052067.1:92554484-92858288 GCF_015852505.1 Tachyglossus aculeatus
GGAAGCTCCAAATTTCATTTACTGCCCACGATAGTACAACCCAAAGCCAGAGCAGACGAGCTACAATTAATGAAACAAAGTGGCAACCTAACCCATCTCTAGCCTCCTGTTCCTTTAAGCAGCAGCACACCTGCACCCTACAAAAGCCGGAACCTGACGGGGTCGAGTTTTGTCCCTTTTCTCATCATCACAGCAGTTTCTGAGGGTCATGGAGGGCTTCACATCACAAAGGCCTTCCAAGCCCACTCCAAAATGAACATTTTCTCCTGAAACTTTCCAAACTTCTCCATCCTACTCTGCTCCCCCAACTCCCACGCCCACTGGGTTTTCTGTGTGTTATAAAAAATGGAATTTTTCCATTTCGCATATTACATAATCATTTTGGAAGCATTTTTTTTCCTGTCCTCATTAGGATTTCCACTCATCTGTCAGCATTTCAAAAATCTTTAAATACGTTTATTTTACATCCTAACCTGTCGATGGTTTGGGTTGAAACAAAAACCAAAACTGATTTTAAAGTATGCTCCACTCTATATTGCTTATAAGCAAGCTTCTTTTCAAAGGAAGTAGTATCTCTTTTCTCCTTCTGAAACCTCAGCGTGACACCCTTCTCAGAAACAGATGGATGCAATTTTGCAGAATCTCTTAAGCGAGGTGTCCAATTTGGATAGTTGAGGTTTTTTTAAAAAAAATTCCATCTTCTGACTGGAGAGTCATTTGTCTACATAAATCATAGTTTGGCTTCTTCAGCTGGTAGAGATACAAAAGGACAGTATATAACATATAACTCATTTTAAACGACCATTTCAGCCAATTTGTTCATTATACAAATGTCGCACCAAAATTCCCCAAACAACAAAATATAGAATTGATTTCATTCCCTTTTCTCTTGATTATATTATGAAGTTATGAAGTGGGGTGGGGACTGAAAGGCAAAGGATGTGATTTGTAAACATATTTCTTTTTCTAAATGCATGCTTACATGTTTGGACATTTTTTCCCCTAAGAAAAAGCTAGAAATATTCCCATCTTCATTGATGACAACAGCATAAATGAAGGAGCACAGAGTTTTTGGCATTCCATTCTCTTCTCCTGAAATTTCAACGGAACTGTCATCCAAACACATGACCTTTCCCCCTGGAACCCCCTGCAGAGAAAATACTATGACTTTGACTCCGAGCTGAGACAAGTCTCTAAGCTTACAAAACGAAAAAAAAAGCGAATCCGAAGAGAACTGTGGAGATCTGAGCAACCGAATACAGACTCTACCCCCAGCATCTAGCAGAAAAGACATGTTGCTCCTGTTGTACAGACTACATGGCGGACCCCAAAGCTCTAATCCTTGGAGGTTGGAAATTTTTCTCAATGATACAAAAATACCCCAGAAAGATATCCGTTATTTAAGGAGAGGAATAAAAATCCCTGAGTAAGCAAAAGATGACAGATAGAACAGATCTAAGAAAATAGATCATCTGGCCCTGGTCAGTATGCTACCTGCCAAGTTTCAATGTGTGTGCATATCTACTTATATGCAGCCATAAAATATTTTATATACATCTAGACACATATATGCGTACTATACATATGTACATTCACA
The DNA here is from genome assembly GCF_015852505.1 of Tachyglossus aculeatus. NCBI lineage: Eukaryota > Metazoa > Chordata > Mammalia > Monotremata > Tachyglossidae > Tachyglossus > Tachyglossus aculeatus. The sequence goes on from NC_052067.1 coordinate 92,556,082, forward strand.
TCTAGGAGTGAGCACACATGTGCACGCCCATCCCCCCCACACATACACACACCAGATTGAGGGCACCTGCCCCAATCCATAAACTTAGAAAACAAAGTTTAAAGTGAGGGAGGTGAGTTACAGTGACTTGAGGCAGTCTGAATGAAAAAGACGACACAAGGTTTGAAAATGGAAAATTCTCCATCACTTTCACCTGAATAGCCATCCAGAGAAGTAACGGCTTCTCCTGGCAATATGCTTCCCTTCGGCAAAAATGCTCTTCTGTAACGATGAAGGGAGGCCATCTTCCGATTGAAACGGAAGATTAGGCCTGAAGTTGGGCCTGGGGGAAGGGCAGAGTGGTCCAGGACGTTAGCCAGAAAGAATAAAAGCAAGCTGGCTCAAGTGCATTATTAGCCAGCCACTAACCTACCATGAATGCCGTCAGTCTAACTGACAACCTGGCACTTGCTCCTCGTGCTCTGAAGTCCAATGAAGCATCCTGAACTCCGACAAACTGTTTCAGGGCAGATGCAGAGGATGAAGAGTAAAGCACTAAGTTTCAGGGGATGGAGAAGGAATGAAGATTTTGAGGTTGCATTTCCTCCAACCTGATGCCGATGTCCCGGAAGGCAACAATCGCACAGATCTTTCGATCATTCAACTACCGCTCTTGGAGATGGACTTCTGGGCTGGAGGGATCGTAGGTCTGCCCAGGAATGACAGGATTGGTGTGGTGTTCTTTATGGTTGGCTTTCATTACGAAAACCACACTTCTCGGGTTTTTAGTCCCCCCCCCCAGTATTTAAACTTGCCCTTTGAACAAGTCTAATACTGGGGAGATATTGGGAAACTCCCTTGATTTACTTTTCTCTACTTCCTGTCCACTCAGCCCAGTTTGTATTTTAAGGATTTCCTTTTGAACACGAAAACTTGGTGTCTGCAAAGACGCTGTCTTAAAAATGGCATCAGCTACAGAACACTGTGACTTTGAACAAGGAGTGCGCATAAGAGCCAAATGAATTCCTAAAAAAATCTTGTTTCCATAAAAATCCCAGGAACATAAAAAATATATAGATCTGTCTTCAGCAGAAATGTTCAATCAATGTGACATTTAAAATGGAATACAGAATTTAGCAGTTTCCTTCACCAAGAAAAAAAAAATATGTTTTTTGGGTTAGCAATTTTAGCAATTGGGTCAGCCATCAAATCCCTTTCACCCAGGATAATAGTTATCATATGTGCCAAAATAAAAGATGGTCAAAAATATTAGAGATGGTAATGCTTTCAGCAACCCCCTCAAATCAGTTGTGGGAGAGGTCTTCAAAGTGGACGGAGTGTGGCCAAATTGATAGAGCCCCAGCCTGGGAGTCGGAAAGACCAGGTTCTAATGCTGCTCCACCACTTGTCTGCTGCGTGACCTTGGGCAAGTCACTTAACTTCTCTGGGCCTCAGATACCTCATCTGTAAAAATGGGGCTGAAGACTTGTGAGCCCCATGTGGAACACAGATCACGTCCAAACTGATTATCTTGTATCCATCCCAGTGCTTAGTACGTGCCAGACACAAATACCATAAAAATAAATGTGAAATTCCAGTGAAACATTGCATAAATTGATTATTTTTAGGCAAGTGGGGCTGTCGGGACTTATCCCCCCACCATCTACTCTCCTGAGCGCTTAGTACAGTGCTCTGCACACAATAAGCGCTCAATAAATACCATTGATGATGTCGAAGTGACCACTCTTTCTTCCTAAATGTCTGTCCTTCAAAGTGCTAACCCACATAGGGAGAAGCAACATAAGAATGGAAGTGCATTGAGGGGACATGGGCTGGCAACATCTGAAGCCAGTTTTATCTCACACACACACACACACACACGCACGTCTGCACACACAGTAGTGCCACCTGCTTCTACTTCTGATTTTTGCTCTGAGTTCCCTTTTAGGCACGAAGATTTTGGCACCAGCAATCCCTGCCAAACGGGTAAATTAAGCCTCTTTGTCCGCAGGTAGAAACAGGTGCGATAGGCCAATCCTCTCTTTGCCTTCCCAGAAGGAGCCTCGCTTAATTGCGTCGGCAGGTTCCAAATGCCCGACGGCGATTGAGCGACTCAGACAAGGGACGGGAGGGTTCTGTGGGCCTTCTTAGGCCAGTTCTCCCGAAGGACCTCACTGGAAAATCCGCATGGAAAATCGGCAAAAAGACAGGGTGAGAGGAGGATCGCGGTCACAATGGGGCCGAGGGGAGATCGAGAAATCAACCTGGAGGTTAGCTCCTTTCAGTCTTCATTGAAAAAGCAGCACTCTGTCGAGGGGCTGGATGAAGAGAAGGGACAGGTCGGGGGAAGGAGAAGGCTACCATGTTGGAAGAAGGCACCAGGGCAGGAGAGCATCTGGCTGGGAACTCTGGGGAGGGAAGATGACTTCTGGGACCTTGACACGCTGAAAGGTGGCCAAGGTTTCTTCTTTCTGCTGTGCGATTCTGGTTAGCCCTTGCAGGACTGTCTCCGTTTGAAGCGGGGGAAGAGGATAAACAGTCTGCTTCTTACCAGGGCATACCCGTCCGTGACCTCTTCCTCTGCTTTTTGCAAAGGCAATAGATGGGAAACACAAACAGACCTGCAAAAGAGAAAACGCCGTTACACTGTTCGAGAAAGGACACAGGTCTACTCGCATCCACGGAACTCCGTTATCTGGGACGGACTCACGTACTACTGATGGGAAAATACCACCCGATTCACTGGAGACAGTTTAATCAATTGATGGTGTTTATTGAGCACTTACTGGGTACAGAGCACTGTACTAGACGTTTGGGGAGTACAATGCAAAGAGAGTTGGTGGGCACTGTACTAGGTGCTTGGGAGAATACAACACAGAGTTGGTGGACATGATCCCTGCCCAAAAGGATTGTTCTTGATCAAATTAGGCCTTCATTTCTTAGGGAGGTTCAGAAATGCTATACTAACGTCAGTAACAAATATACTTGCATTCTCCAGCAAGTGGGGAGTGAGGGCTTCTCTTCCTGACTCCTTTCATTGCTCTGACCCCTTCGCTGAGTTATCCGAGCATTTCAGACAGATTCTTCTTAGGGAATCTTCAGGTACAATAAAGGTACGCGTTCCTTCAGTGACCCAATAAGCTCTAACAGCAAAACCCTCTAAATCGATTCGCTTCGATTCGCTACAGATGACCGAATGTGCTTTTTATGGTTAGTTTGACTATGTAAAATTTCATCTGCATACACAGGCCAACGCTGCTGAGAAAAAGCCGCACGGTAACTGGCTCTTTCGCTCCCAACCGGGACAGTCGCAGCACTCAGCATGCTCTGGGCCCACTGGGCCGTAGATAAAAGCTGCTCCCACACAGTCTCGGACTCCTCCATCCCCACCAAGAAAATCACCGTGGTAACTGCCATCTTTCCTCTTGCGATGGAGGTTTCCTGCTCCCTGCCTGCTCCGTGGGCACTTACTCTCACTGCAATCATTTTCACACCCACAGCCCAGAGAATGAAAGATTAAGACCCACCAGAAAAGTCGGCATCTTACCTATTACAACTGCTATGGCCCCCAGCACCAGTCCCAAGACCAGGATTAAAGGTGCAATGAGTAGTTTTCCAGCTGAAAAATAAAACCCAAGGATGAGAAGCTTTAAACAACAACAGTTTGATTTTGCCTGACTCTTTCAGATCCCATCATCCCGCTATTCACGGCGATCTAGCCCACACTGCAAATACGAGACTGAATAGACGACGTAAAAAAGTATATATGTCCCCAATTTCCTTTTATCACTCTACTTCATGGTCCACAAAGCTCATAGCCTACATCGGGAAAGGGCATGGTTCAGTTCAATAGCTCTCACGACCCGAGGAGACTTAAACCTGGCTTAATAATACGATGTAATCGCTTCTCCCGTTGACGAGGGAAGGGTATCCCTGCTCTCTGAAATCCCCCAGGATTTTACTCATCCCTCCCACCTCTAACCTTTGCACCTTCCCTTGCTCCACTCTACTTCCCATGTCATCATCATCGATGGTATTTAATTGAGCACTTACTGAATGCAGGGTACTGTACTAAAGTGTACTTAGTACTAGAGCATGTGTACTAGTACAGTGTACTAGTGTACTGTACACTGTACTAGAGAAGCAGCGTGGCTCAGTGGAAAGAGCCCGGGCTTGGGAGTCAGAGGTCAAGGGTTCTAATCCCCGCTCCCCCACATAATAATAATGATGGCATTTATTAAGTGCTTACTATGTGCAAAGCACTGTTCTAAGTGCTGGGGCACTTACAAGGTGATCAGGTTGTCCCACGGGGGGCTCACAGTCTTAATTCCTATTTTACAGATGAGATAACTGAGTCACAGAGAAGTGAAGTGACTTGCCCAAAGTCACACAGCTGACAATTGGCAGGGCTGGTATTCGAACCCATGACCCCTGACTCCAAAGCCCAGGCTCTTTCCACTGAGCCACGCTGTCTGCTGTGTGACCCTGGGCAAGTCACTTAACTTCTCTGTGCCTTAGTTACCTCATCTGTAAAATGGGGATTAAGACTGTGAGCCCCAGGTGGGACAACGTGATCACCTTGCATCCCCCCAGCGCTTAGAACAGTGCTTTGCACATAGCAACTGCTTAGCAAATAATAATAATAATGATGGCATTTGTTAAGCGCTTACTATGTGCAAAGCACTGTTCTAAGTGCTGAGCACATGCCATCATCATTATTACTACTGAGTGCTTGGGAGAGTACAAAACATTTCCAATAGCCCACGAGATGAAGAGGGATCACAGCTGGGGCTCGGCAGCTTGACCAAAAGCCCAGTCCACTCTCAAAGGAAGGGCCTTCCCCCAGAAGATTCTAAAAAGCAGGGAAAAAGCGCCAGCCCCCCAAATCCAACAATCGTGTACCACTTTCCGACGGCAGAAATTGCAGCAACAAAAGAGAAAGCCGAATCGCAGTGATTTGAACTGCAGATGGCTCTACTCCCCTTCCTCTTCCTCCACTCTCCCCTTCTTCCTCCCCTCACTCTAATCCAGATTCTTTTTTATCCGCCTTGGTCCTGCTTGAATGAATGAGTGAATGAATGAAATTCTGGTGCCTCTAGCCAAAGAGGCTAATTAGTCCAGGAGGTTTGTGTTTTATTCAAGGGACAGGTTAGGGTTAACCTCACCACCTACTAAGTGTAGCGCTTCTCCACTGTGAGCCCGCTGTTGGGTCGGGACCGTCTCTATATGTTGCCAACTTGGACTTCCCAAGCGCTTAGCACAGTGCTCTGCGCACAGTAAGCGCTCAATAAATACGATTGAATGAATACAGAGCACTATACCTCACCACCTACTAAGTGTAGCACTCTATACAGAGCACTATAAATAACACTGATTGACTGAAATCCAGTGGTCTGGACTGCAGTTGAGCACTAAACATACAATAATAATGATGGCATTTATTAAGCGCTTACTATGTGCAAAGCACTGTTCCAAGTGCTGATCCCTAGAGGGTCATCCCAGCACGGCTCAGTGGAAAGAGCACAGGCTTGGGAGTCAGAGGTCATGGGTTCGAATCCTGGCACAACCACTTGTCCGCTTTGTGACCTTGGGCAAACTCTGTGCCTCAGTTACCTTATCTGTAAAATGGGGATTAAGACTGTGAGCCCTATGTGGGGCAACCTGATCACCTTGTATCCCCCCCAGTGCTTAGGACAGTCCTTTGCACATAGTAAGCACTTAACAAATACCATGATTATTATTATTATTATCATTCCCAACATGCCTTGTGCCTGAGGGATCAGGAGGGATTTAAACAGTAGCAGTGCAGCCCTCAGACTCTCATCCCTCTGGACCACTGAGTAAAACCACCAGGAACCCTTGTCACACACCCACTGAGCCGTCTAGTAATAATAATAATGATTGCATTTGTTAAGCGCTTATTATGTGCAAAGCACTGTTCTAAGTACCCATGCTCTCAACATGCATTGCACCTGTGGGGCAGTACAAGGCCTCTACGATGGTATTATGGTATTTGCTAAGCGCTTACTGTGTGCCAAGCACTGTTCTAAACGCTGAGGTAGATACAAGGTAATCAGGTGGTCCCACGTGGGGCTCACAGTCTTAATCCCCATTTCACAGATAAGGTAACTGAGGCCCAGAGAAGTGAAGTGACTTGCCCAAAGTCACACAGCTGACAAGTGGCGGAGCCGGGACTACAGCCCACGACCTCTGACTCCCAAGCCCGGGCTCTTTCCACTAAGCCATGCTGCTTCTCTGCTTCTCTACGATGCTTGGGATGCTTTGGAAGCTCTAGACTGTAAGCTCATTATGGGCAGGGAATGTGCCCGCTAATTCTGTTATGCTGTACTTTATCAAGTGCTTAGTACAGTGGGCAAGGCACTTAACTTTTCGGTGCCTCAGTTCCCACATCTGTAAAATGGGGATTAAGACTGTGAGCTCCCAGTGGGACAACCTGATTACTTTGTATCCACCTCAGCACTTAGAACAGTACTTGGGGCAATATTAAGCACTTAACAAATACCATGATTATTATTATTATTATTACAGTGCTCTGCACAGAGTAAGCACTCAATAAATACCATTGATTGATTGACTGATTGGTTTGTGACTGACTTCTGAATGAACTGGGCAGTAGCACCTTAAATCCTTTGCCAGTCCCCTGTATCAAAGGACTTTTTGGACTCTGTGCTATGATTTTGTATTGTATTTTGTAAGCAGCATGGCTCAATGGAAAGAGCACAGGCTGTGAAGTCAGAGGGCATGGGTTCAAATCCCGGCTCTGCCAATTGTCAGCTGTGTGACTTTAGGCAAGTCACTTAACTTCTCTGTGCCTCAGTTCCCTCATCTGTAAAATGGGGATGAAGACTGTAAGCCCCCCAGGGGACAACCTGATCACCTTGTAACCTCCCCAGCACTTAGAACAGTGCATGGCACATAGTAAGCACTTAACAAATGCCATCATTATTATTATTATTATTGATATTGATGCTGTCTTCACCTGTGCTTAATAAATACCGTAATTATTATTATCTTTCCTCTTGGATCTGTCATCCAACCCTCTTCACCCTTATACTGTGAGCCTCTGGAGGGCCAGAAAGTCTTTAATAATGCTCACCTGGGTATTTTATTCCCAGGGCTTAGTACAGTGCTTGCATATGGTAGGGACTTACAACATATCCTAGTGGAAAGAGCACGGGCCTGTAAGTTAGGGGACCTGGATTCGGATCCCAGCTCTGCCAGTTTGTTATCTGACCTTAGCCAAGTCATTTAGGTTCTTTGTGCCTCATCTTTTTCATATGTGAAATGGGGATTTCACCTGTACTCCCTCTCCCGTAGACCGTGAGCCCCATGTGGGACAGGGATTGTGTCCGATCTGCCTATCTTGAACGAACCCCGATAATTAGAACAGTGCTTGTACAAAGAGAGAACTTAACTGCTAGAACAATTATTATTATTCTCTAGACTGTGAGCTCCTTGTGGGCAGGGAATATGTCTATCAACTCTGTTTGTACTTCCCAAGTGCTTAGTACAGTGCTCTGCACATAGTAAGCGCTCAATAAATACGATTGATTGATTGATTGTACTGTACTCTCCCAGGAGCTTAACAAAGTCTATTAAAAGCTTAGATACAAGCTTATCGGGTTGGACAGAGTCTCTGTTCCACATGGGGCTCACAGCCTTAATCCCCCATTTTACAGATGGGGGTAACTGTGGGCACAGAGAAGTGAAGTGACTTGCCCAAGGTCATGCAGCAGACAAGTGGCAGAGCCGGGATAAGAACCCAGGTCCTTTTGACTCTCAAGCCCGGGCACTATCCCCTAGGCCACGCTGAATATTGAATGGTTACGAATGTGAGTCCCATGTCCTATGTCCAACCTGATTAGCTTGTATCTACACCAGTGCTCAGAATAGTGCTTGGAACATAATAAGCACTTAACAAATACCATAATAATAATTATTATTAACTCCTACATGTGCAAAGGTCTCGGAGAATGTGTGCACATCTCTCCATTCCCCTAGTTATGGGATGGGTCCTTCCACTAAATCAGCAATTCAAGAATAAACCAGTGCCCGTCTTCTTGGCCCCCTCGATAATCATAATTGTTGTACTGTTAAGCGCTTACTATGTGCCAGGCACTGTACTAAGCACTGGTCTGAATCGCAGCACTCCATCTATCCGCACCTGTTTCATTCCAGAGGAAGAAAAAATGATGGAGTCATCCGTTGTGGGCAGGGAACCTATCTACCAACTCTGTTATATTACTTGCATTCTCCCAAGTGCTTAGTACAGAGTAAGTGCTCAGTAAATACCACTGATTCTCCCTCTATTTACAGATGCTTTCTCCACACTACATCATCCTCTGAAAGCACTAGAGGAATTTTGAAAGAGATTGCTTTTGCAGGATCCTGAGCATATGCACCTCCGAAATCCATCAATTGAAGGTATTCATTCATTCAATCGTATTTATTGAGCGCTTACTGTGTGCAGAGCACTGTACTAAGCACTTGGGAAGTACACATCAGCAACATATAGAGATGGTCCCTACCTAAGGAGCACTAACTGTGTACAGAGCACTGAACTAAGTGTTCGGGAGATAGATACAATTCAGTAGAGTCGGTAGGCACTGCTTGTGAGAAGCAGCACGGCCTAGTGGATAGAGCCCAGGCCCGGGAGTCCGAAGGTCATGGGTTCTAATCCCGGCTCTGCCACATGTCCGCTGTTTGACTTTGGGCAAGTCACTTCACTTCTCTGGGCCTCAGTTACCTCATCTGCAAAATGGGGATCAAGATTGTGGGCCCCATGTGGGGCAGAGATTGGGTCCAACCTGATCAGCTTGTATCTACCCAAATGTTTAGAACAGCTTGGCTGTGCAAATACCACAATTATTTTAGAGAAGCAGTGTAGCTCAGTGGAAGAGCATGGGAGTCAGAAGTCATGGGTTCAAATCCCAGCTCCGCCAAGTGTCAGCTGTGTGACTTTGGGCAAGTCAACTTCTCTGTGCCTCAGTTACCTCATCTGTAAAATGGGGATTAAGACTGTGAACCCCCCATGGAACAACCTGATCACCTCATAACCTCCCCAGAGCTTAGAACAGTGCTTTGCACATAATAAGTGCTTAATAAATGCCATCATTATTATTATTAAGCAATAATAATGATAATTATAATGGCGAGAAACGTTCTGGCCATGTCACCCCGCCTCCTCAAAAATCTCCAGTGGTTGCCTATCAATTTCCGTATCAAACAAAAACTCCTCACTACTGGCTTCAAAGCTTTCCATCACCTTGCTCCCTCCTACCTCACCTCCATCTCTCCTTCTAAAGCCCAGCCCATACACTCCACTCTTCTGGTGCTAACCTCCTCACTGGGCCTCCATCTCGCCTGTCCCGCCGTCGACCCCTGGCCCACATCCATCCCCTGGCCTGGAATGCCCTCCCTCCACATATCCACCAAACTAGCTCTCTTCCTCCCTTCAAAGCCCTACTGAAGGCACACCTCCTCCAAAAGGCCTTCCCATACTAAGCCCCCCTTTTCCTCAGCTCCCCCTCCCTTCTGCATCACCTCAACTCACTCCCTTTGTTCTTCCCCTTCTCTCCCCACCCCACAGCACTTATGTATATATCTATAATTCTATTTATTTATATTGATGCCTGTTTGTTTTGATTTGTATATACCTAAAATTATATTTATTTATTTATATTCATGCCTGTTTACTTGTTTTGATGTCTGTCTCCCCCTTCTAGACTGTAAGCCCAGTGTGGACAGAGATTGACTCTCCTTATTGCTGAATTGTATTTTCAAAGCACTTAGTACAGTGTTCTGCACACAGGAAGTGCTCAGTAAATACAACTGAATGAATGAAGGAATGACTTTAAACTCCCAATGTATTACTAGTCAGTGGCTTTGACATGATGGGAATCATGATTGATAACCCTGATTTTGAACCCCTTCTCAAAGGAGACCTGCCCCATGGTCATAGATTTTTAAGCAAAAGGCAGGATCAGGAGGTTTTCCTGAAGGCTCTGCTCAACTTTAGTTGAGGAAACTGAGGCACAGAAAAATCAAGCAACTCAGCCAAGGTCATGCGGCAAGCAATCAGCAGATCTGGGATTAAGACTCACATCCTCTCATTCCTAGGTTTGTGCTCTTTTCACTAGGCCACACTTCTTCTCTATTATATTATGAACGCATTTTTCTCACTGTATCTCCTTTCTGCCACTTACCGCTGCATCTTTTCCTATCCTGAACTTTACCACACCAAGGCATCTCCCTCAAAGGGCTCGTGAAAATACTTCCTCCTCCAGAAAGCCACCACTGTGAACATGCTACTTACACTATTTTAGAGTGCCTGAAAATAAAGAAGGCTTTTAGGCATTTTGGGAGGTATTCCTGAGGGTGGTGGGGTATTCAATGCTTAGTACAATGCCTGGCACATAATAAGGGCTTAACAAATACCATTGTTTAATTATTATTATTATTATTATTGTTGTTGTTGTTGTTGTTGTTATTATTCAACATTTCTGGAAAGCTTTAAAAATAGGAGGGACTTGTCTGGGATGATTTCAGTATGCTTTTCTCTGACCTGCTGCCCTTGATTTGGAGGGGAAAGATCGAATCTTGATATTTACCTTCCAATTCTTAGGACTCATAAGCATTCCTCAACCCTTGACACTTCAGTTTCCTGAAGAATTTAGGCTTTAAAGAGTGCAATCTTTTCAACCAGGCCCAACACAATGTCATATTTTTGTATTACAGCACACGCTCCATTTAATTCACTTAACTGGATTCAGAAGGTACTTGAAGAGTTTCACAAATTGATGAGAAACTACCTAGCAGCCGAGCCAAAAACAGCATTTGCGGAGAAGGAACAAAAGGCTACCGTCCTCCCCATAAGCTCAGGTTCGTTAGCAAACCCGCTCCTGTTCGCCAGAGAAGGGATGAGCTCTTCCTTGAATACAGTGACTTACTGTCCAAGCCAATCCTGCTGGTTTATTACTTCACCCGACCTTGACGACAAAGTCTTTCTGGAAAGCCACCTTCACGCCTGCCTGCCAAATATATGGTCTTGGTGGGCAAGGAGAAAGGCAGGAAAGTTGGTCAGTCAATCATATTTATTGAATGCTTACTGTGTGCAGAGCACTGTACTAAGTGCTTGGGAGAGAATGTAACATTATAACAGACATATTCCCCGCCCATAGTGAGCTTACAGTTCATTTATTCATTCAATCAATCATATTTATTAAGCACTTACTGTGTGCAAAGCACTGTACTAAGCGCTTGGGAGAGGACAAAATAACAATAAACAAGACACATTCCCTACCCACAGTGAGCTTACAGTCTAGAGGAGGAGAGAGTCTAAAGGACAGAGTATTGAGAAGAATGAGAACTAGAGAGTCATCACTGTTCTTTCCTCTGATGATAATAACGACAAGAGTAATAATAATAATGATATGGGTTTTGTTAAGTTCCTACTATGTTTCAAGCACTGTTCTATGAACGAGGGTAGATACAAGTAATCAGGTCGGACACAGTCCGTGACTCACTTGGGGCTCACAGTCTAAGTAGGAAGGAGAACAGGGATTGATGATTATATCTCTGAAGAGTACAAAAAATTTTTCCAGCATGGCTGGATGGATGAGTCAGGATACAAGCCAAAACTAAAAGAAAAGCTGGTAATTTGCCAATTCAGTCACATTCCAGACTGATCATTTTAATCCTGTTTTGGGCCACTGATGATATATTTCTTTAGATTCTGTCTGACCAATAACCAATTTACGCAGAGAGAAATTCATGGATGAGTAATTGATTTGTGTCCTGTCGTCTTTTTTTCCTCGCTGTTCTAGTCCTAATGTTAGTTGCTCAGGCAATAGACTCTCTGCTGACCAAACCAGAAACTTAAAAAAAATATCTCTTATCCACCTACTTTTCACAGACACCCTCCACCACATTCCATTCTTGGCAATTCCCTCTATTACAATCACTCTATTCCCTTTTGAACATTTTAACATTGATGGGAATTACCTGAATACCCTATGAATGTTTTGATGATCTGATTTTATATATTTGAATAGGGGTTACTAAGAAAAGATCAAGAGGAAAAAAAGAAGGGAGAGGTGGATCAGAAAACCGAGGGGCAGGCCTGAAAACATACATGGTCTGTACAATGATGGTATTTGTTAAGTGCTTACTACAAATATTAATTGTGGTATTTATTAAGTGCTTACTTACTAAGCACTGGGGTGGATACAAGCAAATCGGGTTGGACACAGTCCTTGTCCCACGTGGGGCTCACAGTCTCAATCCTCATTTTACAGATGAGGCAACTGAGGCCCAGAGAAGTAAAATGACTTGCCCAGGGTCACACAGGAGCCATGTGGTGGAGCTGAGGTGAGAACCCAGGCCCTTCCGACTCTCAGACCCATGCTCTATCCATTAGGCCATGCTATACGAGATGAGCCCACTGACTCAACAAAAATCAGTCTTTCTGGGCACACGTTGTGGAAATTCAAGTAAAATGTCAAGTAAAACCCGGCCTTCAAAATCACCTCCATAGAGCCGTCTTCTTGCCCAATCCAACTGCTTCTACTCCGTCCTAATTCTCCTCGACCTCTCAGCTGCCTTCTGAACCATCAACCACCTCATTCTCTTGGAAATATTATCGAACTTTGGCTTCACTGACACTGTCCTCTCCTGATTCACCGCCTATCTCTCTGGCCACTCATTCTTAGTCTCTTTAAGGGCTCCTCCTCTGCCTCTCGCCTGCTAACTGTGTAAGTCCCTCAGGGTTCAGCTCTGGATCCAGACTGAGCCCCCTTTTCCTCTCCTCCTCCCCATCCCCCCCAGCTCTACCTCCTTCCCCTCCCCACAGCACCTGTATATATGTTTGTACAGATTTATTTTACTTTTACATATTTACTATTCTATTTATTTTGTTAATGATGTACATTTAGCTTTAATTCTATTTGTTCTGACAACTTGACACCTGTCCACATGTTTTGTTCTGTTGCCTGTTTCCCCTTCTAGACTGTGAGCCCATTGTTGGGTAGGGACCGTCTCTGTATGTTGCCAACTTATACTTTCCAAGCACTTAGTACAGTGCTCTGCACACAGTAAGCGCTCAATAAATATGATTGAATGAATGCCTTGATTACTGCAACAGCCTTTTTGCAGACCTCCCTGCCTCCTTTCTCTTCATTCAATCGTATTTATTGAGTGCTTACTGTGTGCAGGATTTCACTGTCAGTAGCATCATCTCTGAAACTGAAGGACAGCTGGATATACTGCTTGTACTATTGACATATTTACCCTGCTACTGTTACACTACTGTTCTTTCTCCTGTTCCTGCTATTTGTAAATCATTTCTGTCCCCCACATCAGATTGTAAACTCGAGGGCAGGGACTATATCTCTTTCTTCTAATGCAAACACTCTAGCACTAAGTATACAGTGCACTGCACCGAGAGAGCACTCAACAAATACCATCAAATGATTGATTACTAGGAAAAGTAAGCAGGGAGGGCACACAGGCAAAGCCAGGGCCAAAATCTACAGTTACACCAGAAAGTAAAAAAAGATGACTTGGAAGCTTCTTCTCAGATGATGTTCAGAGGATAGGATGCCTGATTTTCCTGCTCCTGGCATTCACAAGCTCAGAATTATCTTTCTACACTCGTTGTGGCTGACCGGAAAGACAGCAACTAAACTAAACCAGCGCTATGAAATGGTAGCAACTAAACAAGCTATTTATTGAGTGCTTACTCAATGCAGAGCACTATACCAAGCACTTGAGAGAGTACAACAGGGTCGGTAGGCGTGATCCCTGTTCTCAAAGAGTTTACAGTTTGCAGAAGGAGACAGATATTAAAATACATTACAGAGAGGGAAATAGTAGACTATAAGGATATACATGCATTAGCGCTGTGGGGCTGGGAGAGTATCAAGGTGCTTAAGGGATAATTTAAGCATACAAGCTAGCTCTCTTCCTCCCTTCTAAGCCCTACTGAGAGCTCACCTCCTCCAGGAGGCTTTCCCAGACTGAGCCCCCTTTCTCCTCTCCTCCTTCCCTCCCCATCGACCCCCCGCCCTACCTCCTTCCCCTCCCTACAGCACTTGTGTATATTTGTACATATTTCTCTATTTATTTTACTTGTACATATTTACTACTCTATTTTATTAATGATGCACATATAGCTATAATTCTATTTATTCTGACGGTTTTGACTCCTGCCTACATGTTTTGTTTTGTTATCTGTCTCCCCCTTCTAGACTGTGAGCCCATTGTTGGGTAGGGACCGTCTCTATATGTTGCCGACTTGTACTTCCTAAGCACTTAGTACAGTGCTCTGCACACAGTAAGCACTCAATAAATACGATTGAATGAATAAATGAATGAATGAATGAAGCAACTCAACTCTGTAGAGCTTGTCTTCTAATTCGAGACAAAATCATTCAACTCTCACACTAAGCTTCATATATTTGGACCCCTCTAGACTGTAAGCTCTTTGTGGGCAGGGAATGTGCCTGTTACACTGTACTATACCAAGAGCTCAATACGCTGCTCTGCACATGGTAAGCGCTCAATAAATATGACTGACTGACTCTTTGGTGCCTGATTTAAATGTCTAAAAGTTACCTCGAAGACTCTCAACCTGTTTCAGTACAGTTGATTTGAGCATGCACGCTTGAGGAGCTCAATCCCCTTGAGGACTTTTTGGCAAGCTAAAGACGCACAGAGGGCTCCAATCAATCTGGAGAAAATTCTACAGACAAAATCCCCGTTACTTGGAACTGATGGCTCTCATTTTCTTTTCAACTTTTAATTGCTTTTGAATCCTGCGGATTTAAAAATGAAGGCTGTGGAGGATTAACAGATTGTTTAATTGGGCGAGGAAGAATCTGTCCCTTCTATTGTTTTTCTGCTTCTTTGTAGCTGATGGAGAGTTGCAGCCTTCGTAACTCAATGTTAAATTAGCATTTAAACTCAGTGACTTATAGCCAAGTATGTGATAATGACTTTCCTGCCCTCAATTTAGTCTTCAGTGCTAAAAGGGATATTTATAATTTACTCATGCTCCAATGTAGATGATTACTGTGTCTAAAGCACACTGCTGTTAAAAGAGCTATTTTGAACAATTGGGCTGCTTGTACACCTTCTGGTGAAATCACCATTGAAAAGATTGCAGATATTCTTCAGTTTGTAACATCCGTCACGGAAAAAGCTTTCAAGAGCGTTCATCTTATTGCTTAGGTTATAGAGTGCCAGAATGTTAAGTGCAGAGCTTGGAGGAAACGGGATGCTAACTCAGGACTTCAAGATGAGTCCTGCCTGGTTGGAAGGAAAGGAGAAAGGAACTAGAAGAAAGTAGGTATGTGCCAAAGCAGCATCATGGAAAACATGATGCTTTTCTCCACCTGCAGGACACCAAAATCCTGTAGACTATAGGTTCCCTCTAGACTGTACGCTCGTTGTGGGCAGGGAATGTGTCTGTTTATTGTTATACTGTACTCTCCCCAGCATTTAGTACAGTGCTCTGCACACGGTAAGCGCTCAATAAATATGACTGACTCCTTGTGGGCAAGGATCACGTCTACCACACTCTATAATACTGTACTCTATTACACTGTACCTTCCTAAGCGCTCAATAAATACCTCTGATTGATTGGTTGATTTTATTTCTGGGCCACTGACACCAGCTGGGCAGAAATGAACAATTTGGATTTACAGATTCATTCAATCGCATTTACTGAGCGCTTACTGTGTGCAGAGCACTCTTATTTCATAGCTGCTAAACCAGCTCATTGTCATCATCAACCTATGCGGTACTACGCGGTTGAGAGATGCTCAACTTCTCTGAGGCTTCTGACATGGTGAATCACCACTCTACTCAAAAGGCTAATAGGTTCCAGTTTTAGGAAATGGTACTAACCTGTTCTGGGTAGCAGGGAAGGTGCAGGGTATTTGATAAATACTGTATTGAGCGCCGGGGTACATACAAGTTAATCAGTTTGGGCACAGTCAGATCCCCTCTAGACTGCAAGCTCATTGTGGGCAGGGAATGTGTTGGTCTGTTGTTACACTGAACTCCCCCAAGTGCTTAGTAGGGTGCTTTGCACACAGTAAGTGCTCAATAAAGGACTGAATGAATAAATGCATGCATGGGGCTCACAGCCTAAGTAGGCGGGAGAACAGGGAGAAACCGAAGCACAGAAAAGGTAAGTGACTTGCCCAAGGTCACACAGCAAATCTCTTCACCATCAGCTCCCAGTAGGTGGGAGGAGGTAATGCCGTCTAGCTCAGGAATACTTCATTCATTCACTCAATTGTATTTATTGAGCGCTTACTGTGTGCAGAGCACTCTACTAACTCGATCTACCCCAGCTCTTAGTAAAGTGTTGGCACCTAGTAATAATACCAATGATGACATTTATTAAGCACTTACTATGTGCCAAACACTGTTCTATGCACTAGGGGGATACAAGGTGATCAGGTTGTCCCAGGTGGGGCTCACAGTCTTCATCCCCATTTTACAGATGAGGTAACTGAGGCCCAGAGAAGTGAAGTGACTTGCCCAAAATCACACAGCTGACAATTGGCAGAGCTGGGATTTGAACCCATGACCTCTGACTCCAAAGCCCGGGATCTTTCCACTGAACCACACTGCTTCTCATCGTACGTGCTTAACAAACACTATTAAAAAACTACTTTCCCAAGCATTTAGTCTAGTGCTCTGCCTCAGGAGGCACTCAATAAATACTGAGGGATACAAGTCTCTCCACCAGTTGATTCTTTAAAGAGCATTAACCACATATCAGGGGCAGAGGTAGAAATGGACAGTCGAGGCTCTATGTGTAGCTTTACCACACTAGGAGCTGACTATCCCAAACAAGAGCTCACCCAGCTCGACACCTCTGAGTCATCATGATGATGGTATTTGTTAAGCACTTACTATGTGCAAAGCCCTGTTCTAAGCGCTGGGGAGGTTACAAGGTGATCAGGTTGTCCCACGGGGGCTCACATTTTAATCCCCATTTTACCCTTTACAGTGCTCTGCACATAGTAAGCGCTCAATAAATACGATTGATTGATTGATTGATTGATTTAAATCAGTTGATTAACCTCGCCCCCTCCTACCTCACCTCGCTATGCTCCTACACTTCACTCTAATGCCAACTTTATCACTTTGTCTCAATCTTGTCTCCCTTGTCCCCAGTCCCTCGACCACGTCCTGCCTCTGGCCTGGAATGCCCTCCATCCTTAAATCCGACAGAAAGTTGCTTTCCCTCCCTTCAAAGCCTTATTGCGGGCATTCATTCATTCATTCAATCATATTTATTGAGTGCTTACTGTGTGCAGAGCACTGTGCTAAGCACCTGGGAAGTACAAATCGGCAACATATAGAGGCGGTCCCTACCCAGCAACGGGCTCACAGTCTAGAAGGGAGAGACAGACAACAAAACAAAACAAGTAGATAGGTGTCAATACCATCAGAATAAATAGAATTATAGCTATATACACATCATTAATAAAATAAACAGAATAATAAATATGTACAAATATATACAAGTGCTGTGGGGAGGGGAAGGGGCTAGGGTAGAGGGAGGGAGGTGGGGTGATGGGGAGGGGAGGAGGGGGAGAGTAAAAAGTGGGGGGCTCAGTCTGGGAAGGCCTCCGGGAGGAGGTGAGCTCTCAGTAGGGCTGTGAAGGGAGGAACACAGCTAGTTTGGCGGATGTGTGGAGGGAGGGCATTTCAGGCCAGGGGGAGGATGTGGGCCAGGGGTCGTTGGCGGGACAGGTGAGAACGAGGCACAGAGCAGAGGTTAGTGGCAGAGAAGTGGAGGGTGTGGGCTGGGCTGGAGAAGGAGAGAAGGGAGGTGAGGTAGGAGGGGGTGAGGTGATGGACAGCCTTGAAGCCGAGAGGTTCGAAGGTTAATAGGCAACCACTGGAGATTTTTGAGGAGGGGAGTGACATGCCCTGAGCATTTCTGTACAAAGATAATCTGGGAAGCAGAATGAAGTATAGAATGAAGTGGAGAGACACAGGAGGATGGGAGATCAGAAATGAGGCTGATGCAGTAATCCAGTTGGGATAAGACAAGAAACTGAACCAGCAAGGTAGCGGTTTGGATGGAAAGGAAAGGTCAGATCTTGGTGATGTTGTGGAGGTGAGACTGGCAGGTTTTGGTGATAGATTGGATGTGTGGGGTGAATGTGAGAGGAGTCAAGATGACACCAAGGTTGTGGGCTTGTTGGACAGAAAGGATGTTAGTGCCGTCTACAGTGGCGGGAAAGTGAGGGAGAGGACAGGGTTTGGGAGGGAAGATAAGGAGCTCAGTCTTGGACATGTTGAGTTTTAGATGTCAGGCAGACATCCAGATGGAGATGTCCTGAAGTCAGGAGGAAATACGAGCCTGGAGGGAGGGAGAGAGAACTGGGCTGGAGATGCAGATTTGGGTATCATCAGCATAGAGATGATAGTTGAAGCCGTGGGAGAGAATGAGTTCACCAAGGGAGTGAGTGTAGATGGATAACAGAAGAGGACCAAGAACTGACCCTTGAGGAACCCCTACAGTAAGGAGATGGGAAGGGGAGGAGGAGCTCACGAAGGAGACTGAGAATGAACAGCCGGAGAGATAAGAGGAGAACCAGGAGAGGATGGTGTCTGTGAAGCCAAGGTTGTATAGCATGCTGAAGAGAAGGGGGTGGTTCTCAATGTCGAAGGCAGCTGAGAGGTCAAGGAGGATTAGGATAGAGTAGGAGCCATTGGATTTGGCAAGATCATTGGTGACCTTTGAGAGGGCAGTTTTGGTGTCGTGTAGGGGGTGGAAGACAGATTGGAGGGGGTCTAGGAGAGAGTTGGAGTTGAGGAATTCGAGGTAGCGAGTTTAGATGACTTGTTCAATTACTAAGCCCCCCTTTCCTCTTCCCCCACTCCCTTCTGTGTCACCCTGACTTGCTCTCTTTGTTCATCCCCTCACTAGTCCCTCAGCATTATGTTACAGATCTCTAATTTATTTATATTAATGTGCCTCCCTGCCTCTAGACTATAAGGTCTTTGAGAGCAGGGAATGCGTCTGTTTATTGCTGTATTATGCTCTCCCAAGCACTTAGTAAAGTGCTCTGCACATAGTAAGTACTCAATAAAGATGACTGAATGAAAGTGCTTTAAAGGTATCATTATTATTATTATTGTTATTATTACTAGCTGTACAAGTCCAAGGGTAAGGGCTACCTACCTGCACCAACAATTCGGCTGCTCCTGATTTGGGGAGCTGGGATAGAGTGCAGGGATAAAGCCAATCTAGAGAACGTGAAAAAAAAAACCTAATGTGGGCCAATGGTGAGTTGCCATCCTACTCAATGTTTGAGTCCCTGTCTCATGTGGGGCTCACAGCCTCAATCCCCATTTTACAGATGAGGTCACTGACACACACAGAAGTGAAGTGACTTGCCTAAGGTCCCATTGGAAAGGGTGAGCCAGTGGAAGACAAAAGGATGGGCCTCCACGTAATGCTTTACTTAAGTGCAGAAGGAAAACACACCAACCCTCACCTGCCTAATGATAACAGTTAGCCTCAGAATAGCATTACTCATTTGCTCATTAGTAGTCATAGAGTGCTTGCTGTGTGCCGGCACTGTATGCGTGCAGAGAATCATATTCAACGCTTGGAAGAATACAATAGCAGCCCTTAAGGAGCTTACAGTCCAAAGCATCCTAGTTCAAGGATCTGCATCCTCCCTGAAAAAAATATTACCGGATGAATTCTTAAGGCAAGAAAATCTGAAAATAAGAACGGTTACACCTCCCAGAGGGCCCTGGTAAGGACAGTATGCAGTGGCAAGTCCTTTTCTTTTAAGCCTCTAAACTTCCTTCAGTGCCCCATTTTTTGCTCCCCCTCCTTCCTCCCCAAGGCGAACGTTTGCGCACCAGGACAGACACTCACCACAGACAGAGCCTCGCACTAGTCTCCGTACGTGCGGTCTCTCGGGGAGGTAGCGATATTTGCATCCAAATATACTGAGATTTGATGTGTGATCTCCAAAGAACCGAACTTGGTGATATCTCTCCCCACAGCGGTAACAGAAATTAGTGTTACATTGGGAACAGGTCATGTGATCACACCCTTCTGTTCTCTGGATGTGGATCTTTAGCAGCACAAGAGGGAGAAAAAAGAGAGAAAATGTTAATTTTTTTTTTTTGGCGGCGTCTTTAGAAGAGGCAAAAATCCGCTAACACACCTGGAACAACAGGCAATCAAAAATGTCACCGAATGAACCGCCCAACCCTGCTTCTGTCATACGAGGTTGTTTCTTCATCCACTCTGTCAATCCTGTCTCAGTCAAGGATGTAATTGTGCCTGGGCACTCCTGTGTGGGTGTATCAAAGCTCTATCAGAATTCACACCGCCAACGGCCGCTTACTCATTTTGGAAAATATTTTAATCCCTAACCAGAAGGGAGGAATGAGAAAAAAAAAATATCTTCCCTTTCTGGATAAGCACCACCAGAGAATCAAAAGTTAGGAAACAATTTTAAAGGCAGCAGGGGGAGGAAGGCAACACCCTTCAAAACCCAGGCTTAGTAAATTCAAGAGAGTGAGGTCATAAAGTGGATGGGGTAGGGGGGAGAGCAGCGGTGTTTCAGGGTGAGTTTATAAAGGGAAGAGATAGCATCTCCAACTTCCTCCAATAAACACGTCAGGGGAGAGTACATCTTCTGGGGAAGGAACGATCAGATAAGAGCTTGCTCTTACTAGTTTACTAATATCTCAGCCCTATTAGTCACTACTGCTCAAATCCTGGGTGGGATAGTCTGTCTGTTTACCATGCCACAGGTCTTGGGGACTAGTATCAGTGGTATTTACTGTGTACCTACCGTGAGCATAACACTGTACTAAGGGCTAGGGAGAATACCACAGAACGCAAAGGTCCCCAGACTCAGGGCACTTATAAACTCTACTCATGTTTGACTGAAAGCTCATTGTGGGCAGGGAATGTGTCTGTTTATAGTTACACTGTACTCTCCGAAGCACTTAATACGGCTCTCTGCATTCAGTAAGTGCACAATATATATGATTGAATGAATGAATAATCTCTCTCTCTCTCTCATCTCTCTCTCCCTGATCTCCCATCCTCCTGTCTCTCCCTGCTTCAGTCTATACTTCACTCTGCTGCCCAGATTAGCTTTGTACAGAAATTTTCTAGGCTTGTCACTCCCCTCCTCAAAAATCCCCAGTGGTTGCCTGTCAACCTACGAATCAAGCAAAAACTCCTCACTCTCGGCTTCAAGGCTCTCCATCACCTCGCTCCCTCCTACCTCACCTCCCACCTCAACTCCCTTCTCTCCTTCTACAGCCTAGCCTGCACCCTCATTCATTCATTAATTCAATCGTACTTATTGAGCTCTTACTGTGTGCAGAGCACTGTACTAAGCGCTCCACCTCCACTTCTCTGCTAACTTCCTCACTGTACCTTATTCTCGCCTGTCCCGCCATCGACCCCCAGCCTGGAATGCCCTCCCTCCATTCATCCGCCAATCTAGCTCTCTTCCTCCTTTCAAAGCCCTACGAAGAGCTCACCTCCTCCAGGAGGCTTTCCCAGACTGAGCCCCCTTTTTCCTCTCCTCCTCCCCATCCCCCTGCCCTACCTCCTTCCCCTCCCCACAGCACTTGTATGTATTTATACAGATTTATTACTCTATTTATTTTACTTGTACATATTTACTATTCTATTTACTTTGTTAATGATGTGTATATAGCTATAATTCTATTTGTTCAGTCGATTTTGACACCTGTCTACATGTTTTGTTTTGTTGTCTGTCTCCCCCTTCTAGACTGTGAGCCCATTGTTGGGTAGGGACCATCTCTATATGTTGCCAATTTGTACTTCCCAAGTGCTTAGTACAATGCTTTGCACACAGTAAGTGCTCAATAAATATGACTGACTGAATGAATGAGTATATAAATATATAAATATATACATATATGATGATGGCATTTGTTAAGCACTTACTATGTGTGAAGCACTGTTCTAAGCGCGGGGGGGGGGACACACAAGGTGATCAGATTGCCCCACGTGGGGCTCAGTCTTAATCCCCGTTTAATAATAATAATAATGGTATTTATTAAGTGCTTACTATGTGCAAAGCACTGTTCTATGCACTGGGGACAACCTGATCACCTTGAAACCTTCCCAGCGCTTAGAACAGTGCTTTGCACATAGTAAGAGCTTAATAAATGCCATTATTATTATTATTACAAGGTGATCAGTTGTCCCACAGGAGGCTCACAGTCTTAATCCCCATTTTACAGATGAGGGAACTGGGGCACAGAGAAGTTAGTGACTTGCCCAAAGTCACACAGCAGACAAGTGGCAGAGCCGGGATTTGAACCCATGAACTCTGGCTCCCAAGCCCACACTCTTTCCACTGAGCCATGATGCTTCTCAATAATAATAATTTCGGTATGTTAAGCACTCACTATGTGCCGAGCACTGGTCTAAGCATTGGGGGAGATACAAGGTAATCAGGTTGTCCCACATGGGATTCACAGTCTTAATCCCCATTTTACAGCTGAGGGAACTGAGGCACACCCACACAGAAATCTCCTCTGGACTATTTATTCATTGGGGTTTCCCCACATCCACAGACTCTAGACTCAATCTGTCAAGCAATGGTATTTATTGAACACTTACAGTGTACAGAGCACTATAATAAGCGATTGGGAAAGTACAATATAACAGGGTTGGTAAATACAATTCCTGCCTACAACGAGCTTAAAGTCTAGCGGGAGATTAGACTAGACTTCCCATTAGAGTATGTTCTGGCCCAGAAAGTACCCAGACATTCAAGCTTGGGAGATATAACTGAAATACCATCAACTTCATTGACTACCTACTATATGCAAAGCACTCTACTCAGTACACGGAAGACACTAGACCATTCTTTTATTGTATCTGTTAAACACTTACTATGTGCCGGGCACTGTACTAAGCACTGGGTTGGATACAAGCTAATCAGGCTGGACACAGTCCATGTTCCCCATGGGACTCAGACTTAATCCCCATCGTACAGATGAGGTAATTGAGGCACAGAGAAGTGAAATGACTTGTCCACGGTCACACAGCAGAGAAGTGGCAAGGCCAGGATTGGAACTCGGGGGCCTTCTGACTCTGAAGATTGTGCTCTACCCACTAGGCCATGCTGCTTCTTTCAGTAGGCTAACTCCTCGGAAAAGGCTTAGAAACTTCTGGATTAGGGGGGAAAAAAAATCAATGAATGGCATTTACTTTGTGTTTACCCTATGAGGAGCACTGTACTAAACACTTGGGAGACAACTCACTTCTCAGAACCCTTTCCCACGGGAAGGCTGTTTTACATAAATTATCAACCAATAATCTGGTTTTATCAACTGGAAAGCAGCCAATTAAAGAGGAAGAATTGAACATGGAGGTGGGGGGCTGGAAAAGTGACAAAAACCCTTGAGATCCATGGGAAGTTCAGACACTGCCTGGTGCTCAGAGGCAAAAGACAGTTAAGAAGCAGTATGGCCCAGTGGTTAGACCACAGGGTTGGGAGTCAAGAGGACTTGGGTTCTAATCCTAGCTCTGCCACTTGTCTACTGTGTGACCTTGGGCAAGTCACTTCAATTCTCTGTGCCTCAGTTAACTCATCTGTAAAATGGGGATTAAAACTTTGAGCCTCATGTGGGACATGGATTGGGTCCTACCTGATTAGCTTGTATCTACCCCACGGCTTAGTGCAGTGCCTGGCACATAGTAAGCACTTAACAAATACCATTAAAAGAGCAAAACAGAACAAAAAAAAGAAATAAACATTTTAAGGTGTTCCCTGGTAAGGCAAAATTTATGGTAAATTACCAAGAATGGCATACCCACAGAGGTGTGGCTAAGGGAAGTTTAGTGGTGCTTAAAGGCAGCTTAATTCCTGGGTTTAAGTAAAGAACAAGTGTAAGATCAGAGAGAGGTATTTATTCATTCATTCACAATCAGTCAATCAATCGTATTTATTGAGCGCTTACTGTGTGCAGAGCACTGTACTAAGCGCTTGGGAAGTACAAGTTGGCAACATACAGAGACAGTCCCTACCCAACAGTGGGCTCACAGTCTAGAATAATAGTCACAGTCATAATAATAATAATGGTACTCATTAAGCACTTACTATGTGCCAAGCACTGTTCTGAGCACTGGGGTAGATACAAGTTAATTACGTTGGACACGGTCCCTGTCACACATGGGGCTCCCACTCTTCATCCCCAGTTTACAGATGAGGTAACTGAGGCACACAGAAATGACTTGCCCAAGGTCACACAGCCAACATGTGGCAAAGCCGGAAACAGAACCCATGATCTTGACTTCCAAGCCAGTGCTCTATCCACATGGCTCAGTGGAAAGAGCACAGGCTTTGGAGTCAGAGGTCAGGGGTTCAAATCCCGGCTCTCCTAATTGTCAGCTGTGTGACTTTGGGCAAGTCACTTAACTTCTCTGTGCCTCAGTTACCTCATCTGTAAAATGGGGATTAAGATTGTGAGCCCCCTGCGGGACAACCTGATCACCTTGTAACCGCCCCAGTGCTTAGAACAGTGCTTTGCACATAGTAAACACTTAATAAATGCCATTATTATTATTATTATTATTATTACTAAACCACACTGCTTCTCATTCATTCAATCATATTTATTGAGCACTTACTGTGTGCAAAGCACTGTAATAAGCGCTTGGGAGAGTACATTATAACAACAAATAGACAAATCCCTGCCCACGACGAGCTCACAGACTAGAGGGGGAGGCAGACATTCAATGTAAATAAATGAATAGATGAATAAATAATAAATATTCCTAGATCTGCTTTGAGATTTCACTGAACTTACACTGTTGCTGTTGAAATCTTTAAACCCAGTTAAATACTGGCTATCTATTTACAAGCCAACACAGTGTCTGAGCCATCTGCATGTAGTGAATCTGCTAATTCAGAAAGACCCACTCTTGTGGGGAAGGAGTAGACATTTGGTCTTCCCTTCTAATCTCAGCCGTCAGCCTGCAGAGTACACAACCGGCCCGAGGATCCCCAAACACTTCCCATTCCTTTCGGCGGGACTAAATTTAAGAGGACGAGGATGGTGATGGGCAACTGGTGTGGAAATATGGCCTAATGGATGGAGCACGGGCTTGGGAGTCAGAAGGCTCTGAGTTTTAATTCCGGCTCTGCCACTTGCCTGCTGTGTGATCTTGGGCAAGACACTTCACTGCTCTGGGCCTCGGTTCCCTCATCTGTAAACTGGGGATTAAGACTGTGAGCCCTGTGGGGGACACAGCTGTGTCTAAGTCTTGTATCTACTGAGAGCTCACCTCCTCCACGAGGCCTTCCCAGACTGAGCCCCTTCCTTCCTCTCCCCCTCGTCCCCCTTTCCATCCCCCCATCTTACCTCCTTCCCTTCCCCACAGCACCTGTATATATGTATATATGTTTGTACATATTTATTACTCTATTTATTTATTTATTTTACTTGTACATATGTATTTTATTTATTTTATTTTGTTAGTATGTTTGGTTTTGTTCTCTGTCTCCCCCTTTTAGACTGTGAGCCCACTGTTGGGTAGGGACTGTCTCTATATGTTGCCAACTTGTACTTCCCAAGTGTTTAGTACAGTGCTCTGCACACAGTAAGTGCTCAATAAATATGATTGATTGATTGATTGATTGATTGGTATCTACCCCCGCACTTAGTACAGTGCCTGGCATACAGTAAGCATTTAACAAACACCGTTATCAAAAATAGCCAATAATAATTCTCAGGGTGCACTAGTGTGAAACCCCAAGAGAATTCTTCCCACGTCTGCAAGAAGCTATGGGTACTGTGACCCTGACTTCAGAGAAGCAGGAGTCAGTGGAGTCAGAGGACCTGGGTTCTAATCCCAGCTCCACCACTTGATAGCTGTGTGACCTTGGGCAAGTCACTTCACTTTTTTGTGCTTCAGTGCCTTCATCTGTAAAATGGGGATTAATACTGTGAGCCCCATGGGGGACATGGACTGTGTCCAACTTGATTAGCTTGTATCTAACCCAACACTTATTACAGTGCCTGGCATATAATAAGTGCTTAGAGATACCATAAAAGAAAGAAAAAAGCAAAGGTCCTCTGACTGTCAGGACTGTGCAAATTCCTACTAGGCCACGGTAATCATATCCACGGTGCTAAAGTTGACTCCTCTCTCTCTCATTCATCCCATATATTCAATCTATCACTAAATCCTGTGGGTTCGACCTTCATGGCATCACTAAAATCCACCCTTTGCTCTTCATCCAAACTGCTGCCACATTAATCCAAGCACTTTTCCTATCTCTCTGAATTAATGATGGCATTTGTTAAGCACTTACTATGTGCAAAGCACTATTCTAAGCGCTGGAGAGGTTGCAAGGTGATCAGGTTGTACCACGGGGGGCTCACAGTCTTGATCCCCATTTTACAGATGAGGTAACTGAGGCACAGAGAAGTGAAGTGACTTGCCCAAAGTCACACAGCTGACAATTGGCACAGTTGGGATTTGAACCCATGACCTCTGACTCCACAGCCCATGCTCTTTCCACTGAGCAACACTTCTCACTCCTCACCCTCACTCCTCACCCTGGGCTTCAAGGCTGTCCATCACCTCGCCCCCTCCTACGTCACCTCCCTTCTCTCCTTCTCCAGCCCAGCCCGCACCCTCCGCTCCTCCGCTGCTAATCTCCTCACCGTACCTCATTCTCGCCTGTCCCGCCGTCGACCCCCGGCCCACATCCTCCCCCTGGCCTGGAATGCCCTCCCTCTGCCCATCCACCAAGCTAGCTCTCTTCCTCCCTTCAAGGCCCTACTGAGAGCTCACCTCCTCCAGGAGGCCTTCCCAGACTGAGCCCCCTCCTTTCTCTCCCCCTCCCCATCCCCCCCCGCCTTACCACCTTTCCCTCCCCACAGCACCTGTATATATGTATATATGTTTGTACGTATTTATTTTATTTGTACATATTTATTCTATTTATTTTATTTTGTTAATATGTTTTGTTTTGTTGTCTGTCTCCCCCTTCTAGACTGTGAGCCCACTGTTGGGTAGGGACCATCTCTATATGTTGCCAACTTGTTCTTCCCAAGCGCTTAGTACAGTGCTCTGCACACAGTACACGCTCAATAAATGCGATTGAATGAATGAATGAATGCTTCTCTTGATTACTCTTGCTCTCTTGATTACTGCATCAACCTCCTTCCTGACCTCCTAGCCTTCTGTCTCTCCCCACGCCAGTCCAAACTGCACTCTGCTACCTGGGTGATTTTTCTACGGAAACATTCAGTCCATGTTTCCCCACTCAAGAACCTCCAGTGGTTGCCCAGCCATCTCCGCATCAAATGGAAACTGCTCACCAATGGCTTTAAAGCAGTCCATCACCTTGTCCCCTCCTACCTCACCTCACTGCTCTTCTGCTACCACCCAGCTGACGCACTTCTCCTCGAGCTCTATCTCACTGCTGACCTCTCACCCACATCCTGCCCCTGGTGTGGAACGACTTTCCTCTTCTTATCTGACAATTACTCTCCCTGCTTCAAAACCTTAGTAAAGATGTGCCTCCTCCAAGAGGCCTTCCTGACTAAGCCCTGTTTTCCTTTTCTTCCATTCCCTTCTGCATCACCCTGATTTCCTCCCTTTATTCATCCCCCTCTTCCAGCCCTACAGCACTAATATAGATACCTGTAATTTACTTATATTAAAGTCTGTTTCCCCCTCCAGACTGTAAGCTCATTGTGGGCAGAAGAGTTTAGCTCCTACTGAGAGCTCACCTCCTCCAGGAGGCCTTCCCAGACTGAGCCCCCTTTTTCCTCTCCTCCTCCCCACCCCACCTCCTTCCCCTCCCCACAGCACCTGTATATATACTTGTACAGATTTATTACTCTATTTTCCTTGTACATATTTACTATTCTATTTATTTTGTTAATGATGTGCATTTAGCTTTATTTCTATTTATTCTGATGACTTGACACCTGTCCACATATTTTGTTTTGTTGTCTGTCTCCCCCTTCTAGACTGCAAACCCGTTGTTGGGTGGGGACCGTCTCTATATGTTGCCAATTTGTACTTCCCAAGCGCTTACTACAGTGCTCTGCACACAGTAAGCACTCAATAAATACGATTGAATGAATGAATGTTATTATATTGTACTCTCTCAAGCGCTTAGTACAGTTCTCAGCACATAGTAAGCACTCAATAAATATGATTAATTGGTTGACTGTCAAGCGGTAAGAGAGAGCCATTACTGGGGAACAACAGACCAACTGTCAAAAGCTTGTGTTCCATCTGAGCGGGAATCATGCGGTGTCAGAGGATTTGGGAGATAGGAATGATTTGCTGCGATGGGAGACAGAAAGATGATTTATGCCTCTCGTCCGCTGGGCCTTGCATCACCACGAGTACTATGCAGCAAACTGGAACTGGAAGGATTAAATGAGATTCCCAGCTCTTTTGGAGAGCCCTCACCTTTCCCAAATGTAGAAAACAGACAGCAATACCTTAGAACACACAAATTCATTTGGCTAAGGGGCCTGGGCACTAAAATCCCAGTTAGGCTATAATGGTTGAATTCAGCCTGAGGTATAGGGCTGCCCTTGGGGCAGGGCTAATTGGAGCTCTTCCCACCTGGGGAACAAAACTCTGGAAAGCTTTCGGTGCCTTAATCAGTGATATTTATTTTTTTAGAAGATTATTTATTGAAGTGCTTGCTATGCTTCAAACATTGTTCTAAGCATGAGGGTAGGTACAAGTTAATTAAGTTGGGCAAAGTCCCTGTCCCGCATGAGGCTCACAGTCTAAGTAGGAGGGAGAACTGGGATTGAATCCCCATTTCACAGTTGAGGAAATTGAGGCACAGAAAAGATAAATGGCAGACCAGTGGCAGAGCCAGAGAATTAGAACCCACAACTTCTGACTCACAGGCCCGTGCTCTATCCATTATTCACTCATTCATTCATTCAATCATATTTATTGAGCGCTTACTGTGTGCAGAGCACTGTACTAAGCGCTTGGGAAGTACAAGTCGGCAACAGAGACAGTCCCTACCCAATAACAGGCTCACAGTCTAGAAGGGGGAGACAGACAACAAAACAAAACATGTAGACAGGTGTCAAAGTTGTCAGAACAAATAGAATTAAAGCTAAATGCACACCATTAACAAAATAAATAGAATAGTAAATATGTACAAGTAAAATAGAGTAATAAATCTGTACAAATATATGTATATATATATATATACACAAGTTCAGTGGGGAGGGGAAAGAGGTAGGGCGGGGGGATGGGGAGGAGGAGAGGAAAAAGGGGAAGGCCTCTTGGAGGAGGTGAGCTCTCAGTAGGGCTTTGAAGGGAGGAAGAGAGCTAGCTTGGCAGATACGTGGAGGGAGGGCATTCCAGGCCATTAGACCACGCTGCTTCTCTAATTAAGAAAAGCAGCATGACCTAGGGGTAAGAGCACGGACCCAGGAGCCAGAAAACCAGGATTCTAATTTTGGCTTGGCCAACTGCTTGCTGTGTAACCTTGGGTAAGTCACTTCACTCCTCTGTGCCTCAGTTAACGCATCTGTAAAATGGAGAATGAGACTGTGAACCCCATGTGGGACAGGGGCTGTGTCCAACCCCATTTCCTTGTATTCACCCCAGAGCTTAAGTACAGTGCCAGAGAAGCAGCATGGCTCAGTGGGAAGAGCAAGGGCTTGGGAGCCGGAGGCTACGGGTTCTAATCCCAGCTCCGCCACATCATCATCAATCGTATTTATTGAGCGCTTACTGTGTGCAGAGCACTGTACTAAGTGCTTGGGAAGTACAAATTGGCAACATATAGAGACAGTCCCTACCCAACAGTGGGCTCACAGTCTAAAAGTCTGCTGTGTGACCATGGGCAAGTCACTTAACTTCTCTGAGCCTCAGGTAACTCAGCTGTAAAACGGGGATCAAGATTGCGAGCCCCACGTGGGACAACCTGATCACCTTGTATCCCCCCCAGCGCTTAGAACACTGCACATAGAAAGCACTTAACAAATGCCATTATTATTATTATTAAGTGCTCAACGAATACCATATATAATTATCATCGTCAATAATAATAACTGAGTGTATATATTGAGCGCTCACTGTGGGCAGAGCATTGTATTAAGCGCTTGGGAGAGCAAAATATAACAGAGTTGGTCAATATGTTCAAAACAGTAGGTGGACACAGGAGTGGCTGCATGCAGAGTCACTGCACTGAAGTTCCTACCATTGTCCCTCCTGTTGGATGGAAGGGAAGGGGGACAGTGGGGGGGGAGGAGGAGAGATCCTCCCTTTTGGAAGACAGGAGAGGGAGAAAGCCAGAAAGGTGGAATTTTGGCTCTTTAAATCCTTCTTTCTTCCCTGCCTTATGCTGTCAAAGTTTACTATGGTTTGGAACTGCCATCTCTAACTCCATGCAAAGCTGCTGACGGACTGCACGGGACATCTTACTCACAAGTATAATGCAACCTTGAGCCCAGGGGGCAAAAATAAGTAAATAAATAGAAAATGCTTATGATGTGGGAAAGAAAATTGGACGGTTCAGCCATAAAAACTGGGTGGGTTGTGGTGTGGGTTGGGGGGATGGGGGAGAACCCTCGTTTCCAGCTTTTTATTTTGGTTTAGAAAATATGATTATGAAGGTTGAGGGTTAAGTGGTTTGTAAATGCTGCCCTTGAAGAGGGAGTAAATAATCAGAGGAGGAAACTGTAACTCTAAGCATGCTAGGGAGGCAGGATACACTCTCCCCTGCTGCTCATCAGTGGCCAATCCCAGAAATCCATCCTGTCCCAGCTTTCCACAATGTGGACACTATGACCAGCTAAAGACACTCTCAAGTCGAACGTCTAAACATAACAGGGTAAAGGAGTGGGCTATTTAATGTATTCTTCCCTCGGTATTAGCACAATGCTGCTTCGGACCGGAGGCACGTTTAAAAAGATGAATCAACTGCTGAAGGTGCCTGAGGAGGAAATGTCCAGGATAAGAGCTGCCCCTCCTGTTCCTTAGGCTCCTGCATAGGTCTGATCATCTTATGGGCCAAAAACTGGGTCAGGTTTAGGTACCCACCCTTCTTTTCTTTTTAATGGCATTTTTTAAGCACTTACTAATAATAATGATGGCATTCATTAAGCGCTTAGTCTGTGTGAAGCACTGTTCTAAGCACTTACTATATATGTGCCAGCCACTGTTCTAAGCACTGGGGTCAATAAAAGCTAGTCATGTGTCCCCCATGGGGCTCACAGTCTTGATCCCCATTTTACAGATGAAGCAATTGAGGCATAGAGAAGTGAAGTGACTTGACCACTCTTGACTCTCGTCTCTTGACCAGAGAAGCAGCGTGGCTCAGTGGAAAGAGCACGGGCTTTGGAGTCAGAGGTCATGGGTTCGAATCCCGGCTCCACCACATGTCTGCTGTGTGACCTTGGGCAAGTCACTTAACTTCTCTGAGCCTCACTTACCTCATCTGTAAAATGGGGATTAAGACTGTGAGCCCCACGTGGGAGAACTTGATCACCTTGTATCCCCCCCCAGCGTTTAGAACAGTGCTCTGCACATAGTAAGCGCTTAACAAATGCCATCGTTATTATTATTATTATTATTGACCAAGGTCACAAAGCAGACATGTGGTGGAGCTGGGATTAGAATCCAGGCCCTCTGAGTCCCAGGCCTGGGCTCTTTCCACCAGGCCACACTGCTGCAGTCTTGGTCAGGACTGGTTGGGGGTAGGGTCAAGAGGTTCAGCTTTTGTGGGGGGAAGGGGAGAAGAAAGGGTGGTTCCCCCAGGTCCCCACGGATGAGAGGGAGGGAGAGGGAGCCTCCTTCTCTCCCTTCACCTCCTCCTCCTCCCCCCATTTCTATTTCGGGCCGATTCGGCCTCAGTCAGCAGAGGCCCAATCTGCTAGTTCAGGGATGCCTACCCACAGCAGTTTGGCAGTTGTCCCTGAAGGATGCTGGGATGACAAGGGGAGGACACATGAGCTCATGTACCACATTAAGCACTCAATAAATACGACTGAATGAATACCACAGACACACACAGCTGCTTGTACAGGGAACTGAACAACATGCATGGCACCACCTGGCCTTTCCTTGCCTGGAAAGAAAGACCGGATTTCTGAAGCCATGGGTTCTGCTTGGGCCAGCCTGGGGTCAGACGAGGACTTCCTGGGTTGGGGAGGGGATTTTCGGCTTGTGGTGAGCCCGGTTTGTAACCACAGGACATTCTGTAGACTGTAAATTCCTTGTGGAACCTTCTCCTTCTCCAGCCCAGCCCGCACCCTCCACTACTCTGCCGCTAATCTCCTCACCGTGCCTCATTCTCACCTGTCCCGCAGTCGACCCCCGGCCCACATCATCCCCCTGGCCTGGAACGCCCTCCCTCCGCACATCCGCCAAGCTAGCTCTCTTCCTCCCTTCAAGGTCCTACTGAGAGCTCACCTCCTCCAGGAGGCCTTCCCAGACTGAGCCCCCTCCTCCTCTCCCCCTCCTCCCCCTCCTCCCCCTCTCCATTCCCCCCGCCTTACCTCCTTCCCTTCTCCACAGCACCTGTATATATGTATATATGTTTGTACGTATTTATTACTCTATTTATTTTACTTGTACATATCTATTCTATTTATTTTATTTTGTTAATATGTTTCGTTTTGTTCTCTGTCTCCCCCTTCTAGACTGTGAGCCCACTGTTGGGTAGGGACCGTCTCTATGTGTTGCCAACTTGTACTTCCCAAGCGCTTAGTACGGTGCTCTGCACACAGTAAGTGCTCAATAAATATGATTGATTGATTGTGGACAGGGAATGCGTCTACCAACTCTGCTCTATTGCACTCTTCCAAGTGCATAGTACAGTACTCTGTACACTCTGTACATGGTAACCACTCCATAAATACCACTGATTGACTGATTGTGGGCAATAGTCATGTCCACCAACTTTTATTGTATTGAATTGAATTGTACTTTCCAAGCACTTAGTACAGTGCTCTGCACACAGTAAGTGCTCAATAAATACAATTGAATGAATGAATGAATATTGTACTGTTCTCTCCCAAGCTCTGCCCACAGTAAGCAATCAACAGAACAGTGCTTGGCACATAGTAAGTGCTTAACAAATACCATAATAATAAAGATAATAATAATAATAATCACTGATGATTAACTGATCTTTCATTGCTACCATAGAGACAAAGTCCTCATTTTTTCTTTTTTGAGCTTTTCCCTTCCTCTGGGTGAGCCACACAAGGGTTTTTCTCCTTTATACCCTGCTCCTCCATTTTTTTTATGGTATTTATTAAGCACTTACTATGTGCCGGGCACTGTCCTAAGCGCTGGGATAGACACCAGCTAATCGGGTTGGACACAGTCCCTGCCCCACATGGGGCTCACAATCTTAATCCCCATTTTCCAGATGAGGTCACCGAGGCCTAAAGAAGTGAAGTGACTTGCCCAAGGTCACTCAGCAGAGCTGGGATTAGAACACAGGTCCTTCTGACTCCCAAGCCCGGGCTCTATCCACTAGGCCACGCTGTTCCTCTTTGCTTTCCTATTCTTCCTCCTAAGCAGGTAGATTTCAGAATGGCTTTTGTCTTTTCACTGGGGCTTTTCCTGAATTTTGCACGGATGCCATTATTCCAGTTGCTAACTCCACAAAAGACAGTAGATGGTGCTGACAATTCACATGTCCAGCATCACATCCTAAACCAAGGCATCCCTGGCCAGTAAACCCTGCATATTCAGGAGAGAAAACCTCCCCAAAAAAGAGTAAAACTGCGGAGTTGAGAGCCCTTAGGTTGCTCCCACCAAGGGCTCCATTTGGAGAGCGTAAATGCTCTTGTTTGTATGGTGGAGGTTTGTGAAATGAAACTGTGCAAAGAGCACAGTTGGGTTTTAATCCTGACTCCACCACTTGTCTGCTGTGTGAGCTTGGACAAGTCACTTCGCTTCTCTGGGCCTCACTTTCCACATCTGTAAAATAGGGATTAAATCCTATTCCCTCCTACTAATACCGTGAGCTCCATGTGGAACAGGGACTGTGTCCAACCTGAATATCTTGTATCGGACCCAGTGCTTAGAACAGTGCTTGACCCATAAGAAGCACTTAACAAGTACCATAGCTATTCTATAAGAAGTACCATACTCATTCCCTAACATGGGCCTCTGAGTCTATATTTGCACCTCAAAATCACAGCAGGCTTCTCCAAGTCTAGACTGTGAGCCCACTGTTGGGTAGGGACCGTCTCTATATGTTGCCAACTTGTACTTCCCAAGCGCTTAGTACAGTGCTCTGCACACAGTAAGCGCTCAATAAATACGATTGAATGAATGAATGAAAGTGACACATCCCCCAAATCCAGAATGGTGTGTTACGGGCAGGGAACGTGTCCATTAGTTCTGTTGTTTTCTAATAATAATAATAATGATGGCATTTATTAAGCATTTACTATGTGCAAAGCACTGTTATAAGTGCTGGAAAGGTTACAAGGTGATCAGGTTGTCCCACGGGGCGTTCACAGTCTTAATCCCCATTTTACAGACGAGGTAACTGAGGCCCAGAGAAGTGAAGTGACTTGCCCAAAGTCACCCAGCTGACAAGTGGCGGAGCCAGGATTTGAACCCATGATCTCTGACTCCAAAGCCCGGGCTCTTTCCACTGAGCCATGCTGATTCTTCTTGTACTCTCCCAAGGGCTGATGACAGTGCTCTGCACATAGTAAGTGCTCAATAAATGCCACTGATTGGTGAGAGGTTTAAAAACAAATATGCATGCGCACACACACACACACACACACACACACACAAACACATACACACACACAGTTTCAACCTGGAGGGGGCAAACACATACGGAAGCAGCACGGCGTAGTGGATAGACCACGAGCCTGGGGGTCAGAAGGTCATGGGTTCTAATCCCAGCTCCGCCCCTTCTCTGCTGTGTGACCTTGGGCAAGTCACTTCACTTCTCTGGGCCTCAGTTACCTCATCTACAAAATGGGGATTGAGACTGTGAGCACCATGTGGGACAAGGACTGTGTCCAACCCAATTTGCTTGTACCCACCCCAGCACTTAGTCCAGTGCCTAACACATAGTAAATTCTTAACAAATACCATTATTATTATTATTATTATTGGGACTGTGCAGGTAAAAGCATCAGTAGACTGATGACTGTGAGCTCCACATGGGACAACCTGATCACCTTGTATCCCCCCAGTGCTTAGAACAGTGCTTAGCACATATTAAGCACTTAACAAATACCATCATTATTATTATTATTAGTAGTAGTAGTAGTAGTAGTAGTAGTAGTAGTAGTATCAGTGGGGGGAGGGTTTGAGAAATGTGTGGATGAGCAGTCCTTAGTGGTTACACGAGGGAAAGTGTAGTGTGTGGTGGGAAAAAGTAAGGGGTGTCAGTGAGCCTGGTTCCTAAACATGAGGATGAGTATCCTGAAGGGCAAACACCTCCAACCATCCCAGTGTACACCTCCGGGCCCCATCCGAGACCGAGCATCAGGCTGGGTGAACCATGGGGCTGAGCCAGGAATCACCTTCCAGATGGTCTTGTCGGGCAAACGTGACACTGTCGATATGTGGGATGAGGAAATGCCATTCTTCAGAGGGGACTCGCCCCTACCGGGGTGGGGAACACAGCAGGAACAGGTGGCATAATCGTAGAACGGGAATGGTTGCGGGGGGGAGGGTCTAAACAGCACCTGGCCCTAATTAAGGGAGAAGTAGGCAGGTCTGCGATTCTCCTGGGAATGTACAGTGGCATCCTATGTTACCGCCCTGCTGCCTCGTGGACCACATTCACTCATTCATTCATTCAATCGTATTTATTAAGCACTTATTGTGTGCACAGCACTGTATTAAGCACTTGGAAAGTTCAATTCGGCAACAGATAGAGACAATCCCTACCCAACAACGGGTTCACAGTCTAGAAGGGGGAGACAGACAACAAAACAAAACAAGTAGACAGGCAACAATAGCATCAAAATAAATAGAATTATAGATAATAATAATGATGATGGTATTTGTTGAGAGCTTACTATGTGCAAAGCACTGTTCTAAGCGCTGGGGAGGTTACAAGGTGATCAGGTTGTCCCACAGGGGTCTTGCAGTTTTCATCCCCATTTTACAGATGAGGTAACTGAGGCTCAGAGAAGTTAAGTGACTTGCCCAAAGTCACACAGCTGACAGTTGGTGGAGCCAGGATTTGAACCCATGACCTCAGACTCCAAAGCCCGTGCTCTTCCACTGAGCGATGCTGCTTCTCCAACATCATTAATAAAATATGTAGAACAATAAATATGTACAAATATACACAAGAGGGAGGGAGTAGGGGTGATGGGGAGGGGAGCAGAGGAAAAGGGGGGCTCAGTCTGGGAAGGCCTCCTGGAGCCTAGAGACTAGAGGGCCAGGGGGGCTCTGAGACCACAAGCCTGGGAGTCAGAAGGGCCTAGGTTCTAATAATAATAATTATGGTACTTGCCAACTGTCAGCTGTGTGACTTTGGGCAAGTCACTTCACATCTCTGTGCCTCAGTTCCCTCATCTGTAAAATGAGGATTAAGACTGTAAGCCCCCCGTGGGACAACCTGATCACCTTGTATCCTCCCCAGTGCTTAGAACAGTGCTTTGCACATAGTAAGTGCTTAAAAAATGCTATTATTATTATTGTAAAGCGCTTACTATGTGCCAGGCACTGCTTTAAGTGCTGAGGTGGATACAACCAAATCAAGTTGGACACAGTCCCTTGTCCCATGTGGGGCTCAGAGCCTCAATCCTCATTTTACAGATGAGGAAACTGAGGCCCAGAGAAGTGAAGTGGCTTGCCCAAGGTCACACAGCAGACAAGTGGCAGAGATGGGATTAGAACCCATGACCTTCTGCTCCCAGGCCCGTGCTCTGCGCAGTGGGGCAGGTCACTTAGTTTCTCTATGCCTCAGTTCCCTCAACTGTAAATGGGGATTAAGACCATGAGCCTTGTGTGGGACAGGAACTGTGTCCAATCCGATTATCTTGTATCTACCCTGGCATTTGGTAATAATAATGATGGTATTTATTAAGTGCTTACTATCATCATCATCAATCGTATTTATTGAGCGCTTACTATGTGCAGAGCACTGTACTAAGTGCTTGGGAAGTACAAATTGGCAACATATAGAGACAGTCCCTACCCAACAGTGGGCTCACAGTCTAAAAGGGGGAGACAGAGAACAAAACCAAACATACTATGTGCCAAGCACCGTTCCAACTACTGGGGAAGATACAAGGTCATCAGGTTGTCCCACATGGGGTTCACAGTCTTAATCCCCATTTTACAGTTGAGGGAACTGAGACCCAGAGAAGTTAAGCGCTTAACAAATACCACAATCATCATTATGATTATTAACAACAGTAGTCTCTCACCAGGAGGGTGAGACTTTGGGAGGAAAATGTCTTTAAAGCTTTGCCAATTTTTCACCCATATCACGTGCCCTTCCACAATCCCATCAATTTTCAGGGTGGTCTGATTCACCGGATGCCTAATGTCAAGTATTTCGGAAGGATTGTCAACTGTCAGACCAGAAGGGAGCTGTGCCCTGCAGCAGTGTGCCCGATTCCACTGGCAGCACTGTCCTATGCAATCCCTTCTTGTCTGAGCCCATGTTCTCCCGCCTGCATCCCGGCACGCCCCCAAACTGCTAAGATACATCTGCACATGGAAATCAGGTGTGGGACAGAGAGCGGGATGTCTGTCCCTCCCCTCTCACTTCCCACCTAAATATTTTTTTATGGTATTAGATAAGCACTTACTCTGTGTCCCAGCACTGTTCTAAGCACCGGGGTAAATATGAGTTAATCAGGTGGAATGCAGTCCCTGTCCCGCATGGAGCTCACAGTTTCAGTAGGAGGGAAAACGGGTACTGAATTCCCATTTTACTGTTGAGGAAAATGAGACACAGAGCAGGGAAGGGACTTACCCAAGGTCACACAGAGCAGGCAATGGGGGAGCCAGGATTAGACGCAGGCCCTTTGATGCCGGGGCCTGTACTCCATGCTGCTACATATACTGAGATGCCCATTCTATGCATGCAGAGGGGGATAAGAAAAGGGAGGAAAGCACCCAGAATAAAGCTCAAAACTTCTGCTCTCACATCGCCCAGAGAGGAGAAAGGGGCCGCCAATAATTACAGGGCTACTAATGCCACAGAAGGATGTCTTTCCACACCCGCCAATTCTGATAACCTTGGAGGATGTTATGTCACTGTGAACCTGGCCCACAGAACACCTCCATTAATTTTAAAAACGCACCGCAGGTAAAACTACACACACCCCTTTCTCAAGCATTTTGCTCTCTATTATCTTATCAAGCGGTCTTTCTCCCCAAACTACAGCTTCAAAGCACCTGTCAGTTAAGGTCTGCAGAAAACCTCCACCAGACAGTTAATAACAGTTCAGTGGGGCTGTCCTGAAATGCAGTCACGAAAAGCGGAGGGAAAAGCCAAGTTCATCCAATCCCCCAGGACACCGTGAAGCAACAAATGACATTTGATCAGATAAGCCTTGACTATAGCTCACACAGAGTATCTCCCCAGTGCCCCTGCAATAATCCTAGGGAAAAAACGGATTACACGTCTAAAGGTTGAGGAAAAATGATCATGGATGGATCAAATGTTATTTGCACATATAATCTAAATCATTAAACTGTGGACCCAAATGGTCAGAATCTGACTCCATTTGCCAGGGGGCAAACGCTAGATATTCCTTTGGCATTAAGCTTTTGGCTCACTACGTGTTACAGAAGCTGAGATGAGAAAGGGAGAGATAATTTTGCGTTTTCCCTCGCATCCTGGAAGAGGTCTAGCCTGGAACCGAAACAGAATAAAATGGAGCAGCATTTTCCACGTTTGGGATAATGATCAACTTGGAGTCCAAGAATCATGGCTTCAAATAACAGTGATTTAATTTTGGTATTTGTTAAGCGCTTACTATGTGCCAAGCATTCCTCTAAGCACTGGGATAAATGTAATCAGGTCAGACACCGTCCCCGTCCCACATACGGCTCACAGCCTTAATCCCCATTTTACAGATGAGGGAACTGAGGCCCAGAGAAATGAAGTGATTTGCCCAAAGTCGCACGGCAGACGTGGCAGAGCCGGGATTAGAACCCAAATCCAGACCTTGATCTTTCTACTAGGACATACTTCTTCTCAATTCTTTCTCCAGCTATTCCATGCTGGGCTACGTCACCTCCATCCGGGTTTGGCTAAGTGGGAAAGTTGAGAATGCACAGCAGCATTAGCGGCATGGCCTAATGGAAAGACCACGGGACTGGGAGGTAGTAGAGCTGGGTTCTCATCCTGACTCCACCCCTTCCCTGCTGTGTGTCCTTGGGCAAATCACTTAACTTCTCTGGGTTTCTGGAAAGTGGGGATTCAATGCAGTTTTCCTTCCTATTCAGACCGTGAGCCCCTTATGGGACAAGGACTGTGTCTACCTTAAACTGTGTCTACCGCAGCTTTTAGTACAGTGGCACATAGTAAGTGCTGAAATACCACAACATGTATTATTACTTGTTACTATTAAGTGGGAAGACACTTAAAGAGGCAGCTGTGGGAGACGGATCAGCCCGGAGTGACTCATGGAGCAGAAATTTCCAAGAGGTTCACGAGACAGAGAGGAAAAGCAAAAACAGCAAGTACGTCGAACAAGAGGGGTGATAGGTCTTTGTGGGTGCACCTGTGGTTGAGGCCGTCAGTCCCACATTGGCCTTTCCAGCCAGACATCCTCCCACTGGTAAGTGGATGGCATTTATTGGGCACCAGCTCTGTGCAGAGCACTGTTCTGAGCACCTGCTAGATACAGATTTCCCACTGGGTAAGCACTCCCTTCAGTTACCTCAACTGTCAGAAGAATACTACCGACCTGCCATGCCAGGGTGTGGGACAATTACCTCCAAAAAGCAGTTATTAGGTCCATGGAAAATGCTCACTGTGTCTACCAACTCTGTTATACTGTACTCTCCCAAATATCTGGCACAGTGCTCTGCACAAAGTAAGCACTCAATAAATGCCACTTATTAACCGAAAATACAATATTGGGCTGTGCAAATCCCAAAAACAGAAAAATGCATCTTTTCCCCTGAACCCACTCCTCCCCTCGAACTTTCCCAGCTCAGCTGGTAACACCACCATCTTCTCTACCCCAGAAGCCCACAGCCTCGGTATCTGCCATGATTCAAGATTCATGATTCAAGTGCTTAGTACAGTGTTCTGCACACAGAAGTCCTCAATAAGTACGATTGAATTGAACGAATGAATAAATGATTCCTCCGTTTTTCAACTCTCACGTTCTACCTACTGCCAAATCAATCAGTTGTATTTATTGAATATGTACCTGTGCAGAGCACCGTACTAATTGCTTGGGACAGTACAATACGACACAGTTTGTAGACACATTCCCTGTCCACAATCAATCATACTTATTGAGCACTCACTGTGTGCAGAGCACTGTACTGAGCACTTGGTAAACACATTCCCTGCTCACAAGGAGCTTACCGTCAGGGGGTGGGGTAGAGAGGAAATCCTGCTGGCTCTTCCTATGCAACATGTTTCAGGTTTGCCCCTTCCTCTCCTTCAAACAATCAATCAGTGGTATTTATTGAGCACTTACTGTGTGCCGGGAACTGAACTAGGCACTTGGGAGTGTATACAACGGCTAGACTTTTGTGTAGGTCTCCTCACTGGTCTCCCTGCCTCCAGCCTCTCCCCGCTCCATCTGATGCACTGATCTAATCCCAGCTCTGCCACTAGTCTGCTGTGTGACCTTGGGCATGTCACTTTGCTTCTCTGTGCCTCAGTTATCTCATCTGTCAAATGGGGATTAAGACTGTGAGTTCCATAGGGGACAGGGACTTTGTCCAACCTGATTAGCTTGTATCTACCCCAGCACTTAGAATTGCGCTTGACACACAGTGAGTGCTTAACAAATACCATCATCATTATCATTATCATTATTATGATGATTATTATCATCTTCCTGAAACATCGCTTGGCCCACATGTCTCCTTCTCTCAAAACCTTCGCTGGCTTCCTGTGTCAC
Source organism: Tachyglossus aculeatus (assembly GCF_015852505.1). NCBI lineage: Eukaryota > Metazoa > Chordata > Mammalia > Monotremata > Tachyglossidae > Tachyglossus > Tachyglossus aculeatus. The sequence goes on from NC_052067.1 coordinate 92,597,195, forward strand.
TCGAGGTCAAACTCAGCTTCATGGCTCTGCAATTCACGGCATCTTACTGATCTGCTCTCTTCATCTGCTATTCCCCGACTTGTTCTCTTTGTTCCTCCCAAGTGAACCAAATTGTACCTCCTTCAATTACTTGCCTCTGTCCCCTCGGCTTGGAACCCGCCCACCCCAAAAATCTGTCAAACTCCATTCAAAGCCCTTCTAAAATCTCCCCTGCTCCAACCTGTCTTCTCCCAGTTACTTCTCAGCCTCCATTAGCTACTTTCAGCACTTATGAATACATTTATGCTCATCCTCAGCGCTTTAGAATACCCTCCATGGTACATTCAATTATTTATCTTGACTACTCTATTTGTATATATTTTTATGACGGTCTCCCCCCTTTTACAGTGGGAGTTCTTTGTGGGCATAGATGTAGATGTGTCATTTTAGTACAGTGCTCTGCACATAGTAAGCGCTCAATAAATACGATTGATTGATTGATTGATTGATTGTTCTGAATTTCCCAAGTGCTTACTACAGTACGCTGTATCGAGTGGCACCTCAATAAATACTAATAGTATTACCATCACCAATGGGAAAAACATGTTTTTAAATGTTACAGTTGATTATGAAATTCATGTCAATGAGCTAAGGCATATAGACTGTAACCAGAAACCAAGCATTAAGAACTTACGTTATGCCATTACGGTGCCAGATCGATGTAAGGGGTGGGGTGTGTGTCTGTGTGTGTGTGAGAAGGATAGAAATTAAGGTTAAAAAAAATCCATATCTTACTTATCTCTAATCTCTCTGCTTCATCTTCATTACTTAAATAGCATTTCTTAAAGCAATTTAGCTTTAAGTTCCTAGTGCATCTGGTTGTTATACCTAGAAATGGGTTGACTCCCTATTTATGCATTTGGGAAAGAGTCAGGAAAAGGGCTATATAAAATGCCTTAACCAGGTTTGGCTGCTCTATAACCTTCTTCATACCTGGTTGGTCATTATTTTTACCTAAGGGTCAAAATTCCAAATAACAATGGCTTGAATGTGTAAACAGCCTTTCAACTTTTTCCAATTTTGTTCTCCCAGCAACTCTGTGAGGAAGGGAGTATTATCCCCATTTTACAGATGAGAAACTGAGGCCCAGTGAGGTGAAGTGACTGGCCTGAGGTCACAGAGCATGACAGGGGCAGCATCCGGGACTCCACCCGCCCAGACCCAGCCCTCTGAACTAGATTATGCTGCCTCTTGCATCGGGAAGCAGGGTTGTGGCTCAAGATGGTTTTTTTTTTTTTTTTTTTGCTCTGGGCAAATGTGTGAGCACGGGAAGATTTCTGAAGGGAAGTTGGGGCTTCTGAAGCTTCCACAACTACAAGGGCCTGGGAATCAGAAGGACCTGGGTTCTAATCCCAGCTCTGCCACTTGTCTGCTGTCCTACCCTGGACAAGATGCTTGACTTCTCCCTGCTTCAATTATTTCATCTGTAAAAGGGAAATTCATTCATTCATTCATGCAATCGTATTTCTTGAGCACTTACTGTGTGCACAGCACTGTACTAAGCGTTTGGGAAGTACAAGTTGGCAACATATAGAGACGGTCCCTACCCAACAACGGGCTCACAGTCTAGAAGGGGGAGACAGACAACAAAACAAAACATGTGGACAGGTGACAAATCATCAGAATAAATAGAAGTAAAGCTAGATGCACATCATTAACAAAATAACTAGAATAGTAAATATGTACAAGTAAAATAAATAGAGTGATAAATCTGTACAAACATCTATACAGGTGCTATGGGGAAGGGAAGGAGGTAGGGTGGGGGAGAGGAAGGAGGGATCTCAGTCTGGGGAAATTGAGACTATGAGCCCCATGTGCGACAAGGACTATGTCCAATTCCGATTTGCTTGTATCCACTCCAGTGCTTAGTAAAGTGCCTGCCATAATAAAAATAATAATAGTTATTATTATTACACTCCTGTTCCCACCATTCAGGGCTGGCTCTCTCATTCACCCTCTTGCCCCTGATGCTCCTCGGAGTCAAGAATCCAAACTTTGCCCCAAACCCTTCCAACTGGTCTTGGCTGAAGTTGGGCCCTGGGATAACCACACATGGGGCTAGCCAGAGACTGATACCTACAGAGAGTCTGAGTATCAGTGCTATCTACCCCACAAAACCCTAAACAGAAGCAGCAAGGGACTGTCAACCGTGAGCAACCCCCTTCCCATCCTTCTCTTGGAGCTCAACCACCCAGCTGCTGGGAACAAGTGGCAGACAGGGGATAAAAAGAATCATTCATTCATTCATTCAATCACATTTATTGAGCACTTACTGTGTGCAGAGCACTGTACTAAGCGCTTGGGAAGTACAAGTTGGCGACATATAGAGACGGTCCCTACCCAACAACGGGCTTACAGTCTAGAAGGGGGAACCAGGGAATCAATACAATCAGTCAATTGTATTCATTGTGCACTTACTATATGCAGGGCACTGTGTTAAGAGCTCGGGAGAGTACCACACAACAATGTCACAGACACATTCCCTGCCCACAACGGAACTGAAATGAGGACGTAGTGTGGGAAGAGGTTGAGGGGGATCCTTGGGCTTACTGCAGGAGGCAGAAGCAGCATGGCCTATGCGGAGAGAGCAGGGGCCTGGCAATCGGAAGGACCAGGATTCTAATTCCGGCTCCCCCGTTTGTCAGCCGTGTGATCTTGGACAAGTCACTTAACTTCTCTGTGCTTCAGTTACCTCACCTGTAAAATGGGGATTAAGACTGTGAGCCCCAGGTGGGACATGGACTGCGTCCTACCTGATTATGTTGTATGTACCCCAGTGCTTCGTACAGTGCCTGACACATGGTAAGCACTTCACAGAATCCATAAAAAAAGGAGACTTCACATTGGTATCAACACCCGATTATGGGTAGAACCCTGGGAAGGGAAATGTCACCAATTTCTGATTAGTGGAAAGAGCATAGAGCTGGGAGCCAGGACACCTGCCTTCTAATCCCAGCTCTGCCACTTGCTTGTTAGGTGACTTAGGCAAGTCATTTAACTGTTCTGTGCCTCAGTTTCCCTCTCCCCCAAACGCTGTAATGCCAATTTGGAACAGGGACTAGGTCCAATCTGATTATTTGATCCCAATGCATATCATTACGCTTGACACAGAGTAAATAAATAAAAATATTACAATTACTATCATTATTGTTGATGCTATTATTATTACCTTCAAGAATCGGCCTGAAACTGGTATCTGAGACTCCCTGAAGATGAAATTTACGAAGTGACATGCTTAACAATTGTATAGGGATAGAAATTCCATATTGTTTCTATTAGAGGAACAGCAAGATGACCAAACATAGGCCATGTGGTAGACACACATTCAATTACCAAGGGCTGATGGATTTTTATCCTCGCAGAACAGGACAGGAGAGACAAATTCATACGGTGGCTTAAAATAAGGTGTTTTTCTGATGGAGTTCTCTTGGAATCAAGATTCACTGATTTCTCAACAGAAGCCCTAGGTTTTGAAGAAGAATATAAGAAATACAGAAAGATGAGTCCTACCCATAAAAAAATCCAAACATTTATGCTTGTGATTTCTCTCCTCGGACTTAATTAACAAGGAAGTAGGCCCCATTTCTTTCAGGATCATAATGAGTTTGGGTTATGCAGAAATATTTACATTAAAAGCTCTCTGTAATTAAGATTTCAACTGAAATACAGACATTTCTTTCAAAAAAAGTGATCAAAGGATTACAAAATCGTAAATTACCCCTGGGTCCAATAAGGAAAATTATAAGCCCAGGCAATTCCCACTAAAGGGCACTAGGGATTTTTTAGAAAATTATTTAGAAAATTTATATACAGGCCTCTCTCCTTGTATTTTCTGGAAAAAATAATCCTTTAACTTTGCCCCAGTTTCTGTTATTTTAAGTGCTATTTCTTTCACTCCAGGGTTACTCTTCATTCAGGGCCATGGAGAGGAATCTCATGCCAACAGAAATGACATATCCCAGTTCTGCCACTTGTGAGCTGGGTGTCCTTGCACAAGTCATTTAACTTCTCTGTGTGTGCCTCAGTCACTTCATCTGTAAAATGGGGATTAAAGCTGTGAGCCTCATGTGGGACATGGACTGTGTCCAAACTGATTAACTTGCATCTACCCCAGCGCTAACTACGGCGCCTGGTACATAGTAAGTACTTAACAATCAATCAATCATATTGATTGAATTCTTACTGAGCACTGTCCTATGCACTTGCGAGAATACAATTTAACAGAGTTGGTAGACATGTTCCCTGCCCACGACAAGCTTACGGTCTAGAGGGGGATAAAGACATTAATATAAACAAATAAATTACAGACATGTGCATAAGTGCTGTGTGGCTGAAGGGGGGTGGTAGGAATAAAGGATGCAACTCCAAGTGCAAGGCCGATAAAAAAGGGAGAGGCAGTAGGGAAAATGAGGGCTTAGTTAGGGAAGGCCTCTTGGAGGAGGTGAGCTTTTAATAAGGTTCTGAAGGTGTGACTGTCTTCATATCCGACTGATGATCTGTTGGATATGAAGAGGCATGAACAATTCCATAAAAAAAACAACTTCAAGTTTCAGTCTATTACTACACTTCATTCATCTAAAATGAAGTACTTCTTACCACATAGCTGAAACACAAACCATTATTTGACGCTAAATTTTTCCTTAAAATCAAAACCACAATTAGCCCTATGGTACACTTTATCTTCAGAAAAGCATTTCAACATTTATACCCATGCATGCCTGACCAGCAACTCTAGAAAAAAAAATCACCTAAAATTAAAATATTTAGACTCTTGTCTTTCACTACTTTCACCCTATCAGCCTTCTCCCACAAGCAATGGTATTTGCCAAGAAACAGTATTGCTCTCCTACTCCCTAAAATTTTAAGCCTCGCCATCCTGAAATCAAGGTTCAGATTTTCCTAGGTGGTGTCAGACATTTAACCCATGAGTGCGTGATCTGATTGGGCCAGGATCCCAAAGTAACCAGAGAGGGAGGAGCCTTTTATCTTCCTTCCACCCCTTCAGTCAATCAATCAAATGTATTTATTGAACGCTGTGTGCAGAACACTGTACTAAATGCATGGGAGAGTACAATACAATGGAGTTGGTAAACACATTTCCTGCCTACAATGAGCTCATAGTCTAGAGGGAGAGACAGACCTTAATATAAACAAATAAATTAAGGATTTGGACATAAGTGCTGTGGGGATAAGAAAGTCGAGCCCTCACATTGGTAGGCTAAAACCTATCTGGATAAGATCTTGGTGGAATTTAGAAAAACTACATTCTAGGCTGGGAAGGAGCTTTGATCATCTGAGAGAACAGTACCTTGTTTCTCGAACTATTTTGACTTTTTCCACTTAGTTATCCTAATTCACTTTTTCATTGTTCATGAGAGTTGACATGATCTTTCGCCATATTTCTCTTTCTTCGCTCCCTCTTCGCACCATCCCATTTTCAAGTTTATAAAGTTTTTTGAGGGTGGGGATGGTAATCCTCTAGGATTCTCATTCTGCATCCAATAAAAGAGCAGTTGGTTGATTTATTAGCAGTGAAGCAGCAGCTCCAACACCTCAATCATCCACAAGATAGCTTTTAAGTGGTGGGAAAAGGGGGAAATCACCAAATGCAAAACTCGCTACCAAAGTGGCTTTGCATTACAACTGTGAGTGCAATCCGTTGCAAAATGTCTCTCACCGATTTGAAGTCAGTCACAGTGGCTTCTCTATATTTTGTGTGAGCATTTCCAAGGTCATACCCATGTGCTTGCAAATTGAAAAGGTAAGATAAGGCAGTCACTCTGTCTGCCAAAAGTAAGTCAGGAAGAACAAGTGCACTCAGAGATAGTCACAACACTGGTCACTGCAAGCAAACACATCTACTAAGTGGATCAGGGCTCCTATTTGCCCTTTAATTTTTCAAAGGAGAAGGATTTTGCGTTAGTGTGGAGTGGTAACAAATTAAGTAACGAGAAACGTGAAAGTAAAGAGGAGGGGAAAATATCCCGGGTATTTAAAGTGCTTAGTACAGTGCTCTGCACACAATAAGCACTCACTAAATATGACTGAATGAATGAATACTTGAAGGGAAAGGGGGGCTAATTGAGGTAGCTCATTACGGGCCATTAAATTTGAGATTTCAATTCTCCTTGACTAGATGGGGGAAGACTAACCTCATGACACACGACACACCTATTTCAGGACTCTATTCCTGTAGTATTACTCTATGTTAGGGTCAAATACAACTAACTACTACTAGTGCAAATTCAAAAAATGGTGAAACATTGCAGACGTGAATGGAGTTGAAAAAGCATTGAGTGAGGTTAACCCCAAGATAAGGGGGGAGTGATGTGGTACTGTTATCAAAGCCAAGATTCATTCATTCATTCATTCAATCATATTTATTGAGCGCTTACTGTGTGGAGAGCACTGTACTAAGCGCTTGGGATGTCCAAGTTGGCAACATATAGAGACGGTCCCTACCCAACAGCGGGCTCACAGTCTAGAAGGGGGAGACAGACGACAAAACCAAACATATTCACAAGATAAAATAAATAGAATATGTACAAATAAAACAAATGATTAGAACAACAAATACGTTCCAACGTATATCCAGGTGGTGTGGGGAGGGGGCTCAGTGTGGGAAGGCCTCCCGGAGGAGGGGAGCTCTCAGCAGGATGGAGGGAGGGAGGGACGGAGGGGTCCCTCCCCGTCCCCCAGCGTTCGGGTCTCCTGCAGAGCTTGTGGAGAAGTTGAATACTACTGACTCAATTACACTTTCTGGTAATCAGAAAGGATCAAAAAGGATCAACTCTGACACTACTCCTCACTATTGTCTTCAAAGCTCTCCATAACCTTGCCCCCTCCTACTTCACCTCCCTCCTCTCCTTCTACAGCCCAGCCAACACGCTCCGCTCCTCTGCCACTAACCTCCTCATTGTGCTTCTTTCTCGCCTGTCCCGCCATGGACCCCAGGCCCACACCCTACCTTTGGTCTGGAATGCCCTCCCTCCTCACATCTGCCAAACTAACACACTTCCCCCCTTCAAATGCCTACTGAAAGCTCACCTCCTCCAGGAGGCCTTCCCAAATTGAGCCCCCCTTTTCTTCTGCTCCTTCTCCCCTCCCCATTGCCCCTACTTCTTCCCACTGCTTTATTTCCCCCCACCCCACCCCCTGAACCACAGCACTTGTGTATATATGTACATATTTATTATTCTATTCATTTTATTAATGATGTGCATATATCTATAATTCTATTTATTTACATTGATGCTATTGATGCCTGTCCACTTGTTTAGTTGTCTCCCCCTTTCTAGACTGTGAGCCAGTTGGTTAGGGATTGTCTCTATTTTTTGTTGAACTGTACTTTCCAAGTGCTTAGTACAGTGCTCTGCACACAGTAAGCACTCCATAAATGATAGAACGATTTTTAATGGTACTTGTTAACTTGTTAAGCACTTAAAAAATTATAGTCCAAATAACCAAACTAGTTTATGAGTTATCAGAGCCTAGTCAACTGAGAGTCTATGGCCCACTAATTCTACAAAGAGCTCTTTGTATTGTCCCCTACGTCAATCTTGAATTTTATATAGACCTAAGATCACAGTAAGTGATATGCAAAACCAAATAACCTAATCTTGATTATAGTTTCCAATTTAGTGAAATAGTATTTCCTGAGTGCTACTGTTGCCAGACTTATGTTCTAGACACTTGAACATCTACAAACATGACCCTGGCTACTGAGGAGGTTATAACCTAATAGGGAGGACAAAAGGAAATAACTAAGCTATTAATCACTAAAAGAATGGCAGAAGAGATATATAACGGACAAATGGATAAATAAGCCAATTACAAATGAACATGAAAATATATAAGAATGCTGAATTAGCAGGGGGAATGGTACATTGGTGGTATCTTTTGCAGAAGTCAAGAGGGTTTGAAGAATAAACTTGCCGAAGTCATTGATACTCAATAACGGCAATTTGAAGTAACATTAAAAGATAAATAAGGACCAAATGATAATAAACCCATACTTGAACATGCACTGAAAAAGTCACTTAGGTAAACTTATGGAAATGTAATGCAGTATAAGGTATGTTTTTTTCGAAGTCAGAAATTGCAAAATACACTTCTACAATATGGTGGTAACAATATATCCTCTGAAACAAGTTAGAAAGGAAAGAACATAAAATGATAGCTTTAAAACTAAAGTTTTAGATTTGCTGCTGAAAAAGAAAATTATAGGTTATACTTCTGGATGAAAGAGTATCCATTCAACTTGCAAGGTAAGAGTTGCAGACTTGAAGGAAATGTAATATTGCTAGGAAGCTGCAAATTATAATATATATGTGTGTGTGTGTGTAGAAATCAAACAATCATATTTAGAGCGTTTACTGTATACAGAGCAGTGTACTAAGAGCCTGGGAGAGCACCCTGACAACAATGAGCATACAGTCTAGAGGGCAAGACGGACAGTAATATAAATTACAGATATACACATGATTGTTGTGGGGTTGAGGGAGGGGTGAATAAAGGGAGTAAATCCAAATGCAAGAATGAGCCAGAAGGGAGTGGGAGAAGAGGAGAGGCTTAGTCAGGGAAGCCCTCCTGGGGGAGATGTGCTTTTACTAAACTTTTTAAGCGGGAAGAGTGACCGTCTGTTGGATGTGAAGCGGAAGGGCGTTCTAGGCCAGAGGCAGGACTTGGGTGAGAGGTCCGTGATAAGATAGATGAGAAGAAAGTACAGTGAGTAGGCTGCCATTAGAGGAGCGAAGTGTGTGGGCAGATTTTGAGTAGGAGAATAGTGAGGTAAGGGAGGAAAGGGCAAAGTGGTTGAGTGCTATAGAGCTGATGGCAAGGAGTTTTTCTTCGATAAGGAGGTGGATGGGTAACCACCGAAGGTTCTTGAGGAGCGGAGAAACATGGACTGATTGTTTTTGTAGAAAAATGATCCAAGCAGCAGGGTGAAATACGGACTGGAGTAGGGAGAGACAGGAGGCAGGGAGGTTAGCAAAGAAGCTGAAACAGTAGTAAAGATGGGATAGGATAAGTGCTTGGATTGATAAGGTAGCAGTTTGGATGGAGAGGAAAGGGTGGATTTTATCGATGTTGTAAAGGTTGAACCGACAGGATCTGAGTGATAGATTGAATATGTGGGATGATGACAGAGATGATTTGAGGACATTGCCAAGGCTTGTAAGACAGGAAGGATGGTGGTACTGTCTACAGTGATGGGAAAATTAGGGGGAGGTCAGAGTTTGGGGAGCAGTTCTGTTTTTGACATGTTAAACTGGAGGTGTTGTTGAGACAACCAAGTAAAGATGCCTGAGGTCAGGACAAAATGCGAGACTATAGAGAGGGAGGGAGACGAGGGCTGGTGATGTAGATTTGGGCAGCATGAGTTCTCCAAGGGAGTGCTTGTAGATGGAGAATAGAAGGGGACCCAGAATGGAACCTTAAGGGATTCCCACAGGGGTGGAATGCAGAAGAGAAGACCACAAAAAAGACTGAGAATGAGCGACCAAAGAAACAGGAGGAGAATCAGGAAAGGACAGTGTCAGTGAAGCCAAGGTCAGATGTTTCCAGGAGAAGGGAGAGGTCGACAGTGAAGAAGGCACCTGAGAGATTGAGGATCATTAGGATGGAGTAGAAGCTGTTGGATTTAGCAAGAGGGTCACTTGGGACCTTTGAGAGCATGGTTTCTGTGAAGTGAAGGGGATGGAAGCCAGATTGGAGACGGTCAAGGAGAAAATTGGAGGAGAGGAACTGGAGACGGCAAGGGTCGACAACTCACTCAAGGAGTTTGAAGAGGAATGGTAGGAGGGAGATGGGGTGATAAGTGGTGGAAGCCATGGGATCAAGGGAGGAGTTTTTTCAGGATAGGGGAGACATGAGCATGTTTGAAAGCAGTGGGAAAAGAGCCACTGGACAGCAAACAATTGAAGATGGCAGTCAGGAAGGGAAGAAAGGAGGGGACGAAGGGATGCGGTCAGATGCATAGGTGGAGTATATATGTAGGTATATATTTATATATGAGTATTTATATGCACATATATGTATGCATAGTATATTTATGCACATACATAGATACACACATACAATACCAATCACTTTCATTCAATCATATTTATTATTGAGTGCTTACTGTGTACAAAGCACTGTACTAAGCACTTAGCACTGTACTAATCACATGGAATAAACTTTGTGAAGTAGACTGTGAGCCCACTGTTGGGTAGGGACTGTCTCTATATGTTGCCAGCTTGTACTTCCCAAGAGCTTAGTACAGTGCTCTGCACACAGTAAGCGCTCAATAAATATGACTGATTGATTGATTAAAATGGCTTACATTCTATTTTCAATCTAATGCTTTACTTTTTTGTATGAGAATATTCATGATTCTAAGTCTTTTTTACCTTACAAATTACATAAATATCCATTTATTTTTAAAACACTCTAACTTAGCTTTGCTATGGTACTTTTTTTGGTTGTTCTTTGACTGAATTAGCCAATATTACATTCATATTGTTCTAGATTTGACAATGTTTTTAAGATGGTAACTGCAGCATAGGAAAAGAAGAAAACAGGAGACTCCGGACATACTCTGTCCACCATATCCGTGCCTGTTCAGACCTTTATTGGTGAGGAGGGAGACTCTCATGGTAAATGATTGATAGGACTCAGACCGAATCATGAAGATTTCATAACCGAGAACCTAAGATCGATTAAAGTCCTAGTGGTTTGTGCAGCACCACTTGTCCTGTCAATCACAGTTCGACTGGGACAGTGAGCTGGGCAATTAACTATTATTAATAATCATTCAATCATATTTATTGAGCGCTTACTGTGTGCAGAACACTGTACTAAGTGCTTATTATTATTATATTTGTTAAACGCTTTCTATGTGTCCAGCCTGTACTAAGTGCTGGGGTAGACATTTTTTTAACAATATTTCTTAAATGCTTACTATGTGCCAGGCACTATACTGAGCGCTGGGGTAGATACAAGCTAATCAGGTTGGACATAGCCCCTGTCCCACATGGTGCTCACAGTCTAAGTAAGAGGGAGTAGGATTGAATCCTCATTTTTCAGGTGAGGAAAATGTCACAAAGAAGTTGTTACTTGTTGTACAGCAAACAATTGGCAGAGGTAGGATTAGAATCCAGACCCTCTGAGTCCCAGGCCCTTGCTCTTTACACTAGGCCATACTGTCCAATCTAGGTTTGGTCACTTATCAAGAGCTGGGCTGCTCTTCAGCTGTGAGCCCCATGTAGGATAGAAGCTGTGTCCAGGTGACTATCAACACTAGTACATAATAATAAGAATAATAATAACAATTTATGGTATTTGTTAAGCACTTACAATGTGCCAGGCACATGGCACTGGATCCACTCTAATTAGCTTATATTTACACTGGTGCTTAGTACAGTGACTAGCACAAAGTAAGCGTTTAATGAATACCATAAAAAGTCATTCCAGAGAAGAGCAGAAATATTGGCCAATATCATTATTCTTATTACTGCTCCCTCAAGTGCTTAGTACAAAGTTCTGCACTAAGTGTTCAGTAAATCAATAAATACCATTTATTGATTGATTGGGCATGTTGACATGTTTCTTGAAACTTTAAATGGTAAACCTCAGAGAAGGTTGTGGAGTCTTTATCCTGGGCAATTCTTTAAATAATAATAATAATAGTGGGATTTGTTAAGTGCTTTACTAGATGCTAAGCACTGTACTAAGTGCTGGAGTAGATATAAAATAATCCAAATGAGGGAACTGAGGCCAAGAGAAGTGACTTGCCCAAGGTCATCAATCGTATTTATTGAGCGCTTACTGTGTGCAGAGTACTGTACTAAGCGCTGTACTAAGTACCAAGGTCACACAGCAGACAAGTGGAGGAGGCTGGATTAGAACCCAGGACCCTGACTCCCAGGGGCATGCTCTTTCCACTAGGCAATGCTGCTTCTGAATCATTTGTTTACAACATAGCAGGTTTCTGTTCGTGTACTGATTCTCTGGTCTCTAGAGATGGCTCGTTTCCATGCTTCATCTACCCTCTCTGGCATCAATTCCCCCAGTTACTCGAACCCCTGGAAAATTTGCCACTTGAGAAACAATATTTCTCTCATTAGTTCAACTCATCTTTTTTGCTCAAAGAGGTTGAAATTACATATGAAGCAAATGTTTTTATTTCCAATGAACAATTTTCAATCTTCTCTTTGACAAAGGGTTTGTGGCCTGGATTTTTTAGTTAACCAATTCCAATTTTCAGAACTCAAATGACTTTGCTTTTGCAGTTGCCTATTTTTAAGTGGTAATTTTTAAGCCCTTACTGTTAATGATGGCATTTATTAAGCGCTTACTATGTGCAAACCACTGTTCTAAGTGCTGGGGTGATTACAAGGTGATCAGGTTGTCCCACGGGGGGCTCACAGTCTTCATCCCCATTTTACAGATGAGGTAACTGAGGCACAGAGAAGTGAAGTAACTTGCCCAAAGTCATACAGCTGAAAATTGGCGGAGCCGGGATTAGAACCCATGACCTCTGACTCTAAAGCCTGGGATCTTTCCACTGAGCCAAGCTGCTTCTCTGAACCAGGAACATTACTAAACACTGTGGTACATGCATGATGATGATGATGGTGGCATTTGTTAAGCACTTTCTATGTGTGAAGCACTGATCTAAGTGCTGGGGTAGATACAAGCTAATCAGGTTCCACAAACTAATCCCTGTTCCACATGGGGCTCACAGTCTTAATTCCATTTTACAGATGAGGTAACTGAGGCACAGAGAAGTGAAGTGACTTGCCTAGGGTCACACAGGAGACAAGTGGCAAAGCAGAGCTTAGAACCCCCGATCCTCTGACTCCTAGCCCAATAATAATAATAATAACAATAATAATAATAACGGTATTTGTCAAGTGCTTACTATGTGCAAAGCACTGTTCTAAGTGCTGGGGGGATACCAGTTGATCAGGTTGTCAATCAATCAATTGTATTTATTGAGCGCTTACTGTGTGCAGAGCACTGTTCTAAGCGCTTGGGAAGTACAAGTTGGCAACATATAGAGACAGTCCCTACCCAACAGTTGACACACGTGGGGCTCACAGTCTTGGAACTGAGACACAGAGAAGTGAAGTGACTTGCCCAAGGTCACACAGCAGACAAGTGGAGGAGCCGGAATTAGAACCCGCATCCTCTGACTCCCAAGTCCCGGGATCTTGCCACTAAACCACGTGCTGGAAATAATCCCCATCCCACATGGGGCTCAATCCCCACTTTACAACTGAGAAAACTGAGGCACAGAGAGGATAAGTAACTTGCCCAAAGTCACATACAAGTGACTGAGGCAGGATCAGAACCCAAGTCTTCTCATTCCGAGGCCTGTACTCTTTCCAGTAGGCATCGCTGCCTTCCCTTTCGCTGGCCTCACCTGCTTCTATACGACAGATACCGTGAGGAGCTCAGGCCAGGCTTTTCACCAAGTTTGACAAGATGATTCTGGATCTTAAACTATGGCAAAGGTGACCTGCCTTCCTTAAACAAAGACCAGTGTAAACTGAGTCGTGGACAAGGAAATGCTTTGCAAACAAGGCGATAAATCCATCAAGCAGGTGTGTCCACCTCCACGTATTAACAGTACAGGAGCAAATGGTTTGCTAAATACAGACCTAGATTACACTGGATTAAATTTGGGAACTCAGCAGAATAGGGAATTTCCTGAATGAAAGGGTACCATCTCCCATGTAAAATAGCAGTTAAAAAAAAAATACCAGAATATTTATCTAGCGTCACTTGAGGCAACATACCATATTAAGCACTTATCATCATCATCAATCGTATTTATTGAGCGCTTACTGTGTGCAGAGCACTGTACTAAGCGCTTGGGAAGTACAAGTTGGCAACATATAGAGACAGTCCCTACCCAGCAGTGGGCACTTATGAAATACAAAACAAAAAAGCACCACGTTCCTTGCCCATAACAAGAAGCAATAAGGCCTAATGGATGAAGCAGCGTGGCTTAGTGGAAAGATCATGGGCTTTGGAGTCAGAGGTCATGGGTTCGAATCCCAGCTCCACCAACTGTCAGCTGTGTGACTTTGGGTAAGTCACTTAACTTCCCACTTGAGGCTCGCAGTCTTAATCCCCATTTTACAGATGAGATAATTGAGGTACAGAGAAGTTAAGTGGCTTGCCCGAAGTCACACAGCTGACAAGTGGCAGAGCCGGGATCTGTGCACAAGCCACAGCGAAGACCCTGATGATCAATTAGACCTTAATAATCTTAGATTTGGGAAGGTACATAATAATAATAATAACAGTAATACTACTAATACTAATAATAATGGCATTGTTAAGTGCTTACTATGTGCAAAGCACTGTTCTAAGGGCTGGGGAGATTACAAGGTGAACAGGTTGTCCCATGGGGGGCTCACAGTCTTAATCCTCATTTTACAGATGAGGTAACTGAGGCACAGAGAAGTGAAGCGATTTGCCCAAAGTCACACTGCTGACAAGTGGTGGAGCCGGGAATTCAAACCCATGACCTCTGACTCCCAAGCCCGGGCTCTTTCCATTGAGCCACAATGCCTCTCTACTACTACTAATGGTACTGATTAAGTGCTTACTATGTGCCAAACAGTTTACTAAGTGCTGAGGTTGATATTAGTCAGTTAGATTGGACACAGTCCTTATCCCTCATGGGGCTCACAGTCTAACTAGGAGGGAGTAGGAGTTAATCCCCATTTTACAGACGAAGGAACTGAGGCTTAAAGAAGTTACACAGAGTCATGTGGGAGAGTCAGGAATTAGAAGCCAGGTCCTCTGACTCCCCCCATTCTCTTTCCATTAGACCGCACTGTTTCTCTTGCCCTCTTTGGTAGATTTGAAGAAACAAGATGTCCCTGCATCCAGATCCAGGCTACAGTAATAATAACAACAATAATTACAGTAGAGAAGCAGCGTGGCTCAGTGGAAAGAGCACGGGCTTTGGAGTCAGAGGTCATGAGTTCGAATCCCGGCTCCACCAACCATCAGCTGTGTGACTTTGGGTAAGTCACTTAACTTCTCTGTGCCTCAGTTACCTCATCTGTAAAATGGGGATTAAGACTGTGAGCCCCCCGTGGGACAACCTGATCACCTTGTAACCTCCCCAGCACTTAGAATGTGCTTGGCACATAGTAAGTGCTTAACAAATACCAGCATTATTATTATTATTATTATTATTACTTGATAAGCGCTTACTATGTGCCAAGCACTTAACAAATGCCAGCATTATTATTATTATTATTATTATTATTATTATTACTTGATAAGCGCTTACTATGTGCCAAGCACTGTACTAAACTCTGAGGTAATTATACATTGATCAGGTTGGACACAAGTCCCTGTCCCACTTGGGGCTCACAATCTTAATCCCCATTTTACAGACGAGATAATTGAGGCCCGGAGAAGCTAAGTGACTGGCCACAGTCACACAGCAGACAAGTGGTGGAGCTGGGATTAGAACCTAGGTCCTTCTGACTCTCAGGCTGCTGCTCTTAGCCCCACTGCTTGTAGGTTGTGACACATCAACACATCAAGCCACTTTTCAAATTCCAGGGCCTTGATTGTGCTGTCATTCTGGCTCTATGTATTAGCACTGTACTGCGTTCTTCATGCTCGAACAGGAGGCGATGGTGTAAAATGAAGTTACTGGGGTTACTTTTGGCTTCAAATCAAAATACTCAAAGTTGGTTTGGAAAATGTTATTTCGGGACGCCGCTGTCGTATCTAATCCCATGACATCGATTTCAAAATAGAGCAGAATGCCATTGATTTTCACCCTTCACTGCCAATGTCTCCAATATTCAAATGTGTAATATCACACACTAATTAACCCATAAGGGGTCTAGGTGGTTTTCCACAACAGGGGCACAAAATTGTGTCTAAGGAGGTTGAAGTTGTCTAAGTTGTGGGATCAACGCTGCTGGGCACGGAAACACACAGCCTCAGGACACCTCGAGGAAGAATAATAATAATAATGGCATTTGTTAAGCACTTGCTTTGTGCTTAACTAAGTGCTGGGGTAGGTGGGACACAGACCCTGTCCCACATGAGGCTCACAGTCTTAATCCCCATGCCCAAGGTTGCCCACGGTTACATAGCAATCAATCAATCAATCAATCGTATTTATTGAGCGCTTACTGTGTGCAGAGCACTGTACTAAGCGATTGGGAAGTACAAGTTGGCAACATATAGAGACAGTCCCTACCCAACAGTGGGCTCACAGTCTAAAAGGGGGAGACAGAGAACAAAACCAAACATACTAACAAAATAAAATAAATAGAATAGATATGTACAAATAAAATAAATAAATAGAGTAATAAATATGTACAAACATATATACATATATACAGGTGCCGTGGGGAAGGGAATGAGGTAAGATGGGGGGGATGGAGAGGGGGACGAGGGGGAGAGGAAGGAAGGGGCTCAGTCTGGGAAGGCCTCCTGGAGGAGGTAAGCTCTAAGTAGGGCCTTGAAGGGAGGAAGAGAGCTAGCTTGGCGGATGGGCAGAGGGAGGGCATTCCGGGCCCGGGGGATGACGTGGGCTGGGGGTCGATGGTGGGACAGGTGAGAACGAGGCACGGTGAGATTAGCGGCAGAGGAGAGGAGGTTGCGGGCTGGGCTGGAGAAGGAGAGAAGGGAGGTGAGGTAGGAGGGGGCGAGGTGATGGACAGCCTGGAAGCCCAGGGTGAGGAGTTTCTGCCTGATGCGCAGATTGATAGGTAGCCACTGGAGATTTTTGAGGAGGGGAGTAACATGCCCAGAGCATTTCTGGACAAAGACAATCCGGGCAGCAGCATGAAGTATGGATTGAAGTGGGGAGAGACACGAGAATGGGAGATCAGAGAGAAGGCTGATACAGTAACAGAACCCTTCTGACTCAGAGGCCGGTGCTCTATCCACTAGGCCAGTTTTACACTTTTGTTTGATCCAAATTACACGTAGCTTTGACTGCAGAGAAGGGAATTGAACTTGAGTGCTTAAATAAAAACCATAGGTTCCCGATTGAATCAGAAGAGCTGGAAACATGACTCTACTTGCCCAGCATTCACAATTCGCTACCCTGACTAATAACAGTGAATCTGATTCTGGCCCGGTGGCAGGGATAACACACGAGGCACAGGATTCTCTAGTCTGTAAGCTTGCTATGGGCTATCCCGAAGAGCTTAGTACAGTGCTCTGTACACAGTAAGCACTCAATAAATACAACTGAATGAATGAATAGATAGTAAGTGCTCAAGAAATGCCACTGACTAACTGATTGATTGACTGACCACGGGCCTGGGAGTCAATCAATCAATCAATCAATCAATCATATTTATTGAGCACTTACTGTGTGCAGAACACTGTACTAAGCACTTGGGAAGTACAAGTTGGCAACATATAGAGATGGTCCCTACCCAACAGTGGGCTCACAGTCTAGAAGTCAGAAGGACCTGGGTTCTAGTCCCAGTTCTGTCACTTTGCTGCTGTGTGACCTTGGGCATGTCACTTCACTTCTCTATGCCTCAGTTCCCTCATGTGTAAAATTGGAATTAAGATGGTGAGCCCCTCATGGGACAGGGACTATGTCCAACCTAATTAACTTCTATCTAACCCCAGTGCTTAGTACAGTGCCTACAGTACACAGTTTAGCTCAATAAATAATGACATTTTGAATTCAGTCAGTCAATCCTGGTGGTATTTATCGTGGGCAGAGAACTCTACTAAATTTCTGGGGGATTACATTGGAAGCAGAACACATATTTCCTGCCTTCAGGGTGTTCACAATCTAATAGGGGAGGCAGACAAAAATCACATAACTGTGCACAGGAAGCAACTGAACTATATCAGGATGAAATAGCAAATTAAGTCATTGACTGTACAAATGAGAATCCAAACAGCATTCATTTTAGTTATGGCTATAAATACTCCATGCCACATCAAAATATTACCTCATCTGCCTCCCCTACAAGTATTACTTTTGCATAAACATTCACATAATATGGTCAACTCTTGAACATCTGTGACAGAGTCAAGGACAGCACAGATAAATGAAACCTGCCAAAAGTCCCCAAATTGAATTGCAACCATTTTCCCCCAAACTTTAGCTCAGACTTTCTAATACACAGTCACATGCATTCCTTTTACGTTCTCCTCTCCACGATCCTGCTAACCGCTGCCTGAAGAGTTACTAAATCACCTCAGTCTACGAAGGCAGAAAATGTTTCACAATATGAGGTGTGCGTGATTTATCAACTGGTTACGCAGCCTCTGTAAAACGGGGAACTGTTGGCACACAGTGGATTCTGTGTACCAGAAATTAGGTGTACATCCATTGTGTTGCTTCTAAAAAGAGGTGTTTTCTGGCTTTCCGGCAACGCATAGCATTTTAATATGCAACAAACAGGAAAGGGTGATTTCCTCAATGCTTGATCTCATACTCTGATATGAGCCTCTCAACCTCAGCCTCCCAGCCTCTCTCAAGTTAGAGATAAATGGGGAGGAAATCAGAAAAACACAGCCCTCTACCTATCATTTTATCTGCTTACATTTTCATCTTCAAATCACTTTTCAAGCATCCCGTTCACAGCTGCAGTTTCTTTCATCCCTGAGAGTGGGAACGACGGCAGCCCGGCTAGATGCACTAAAAACACGGACTCCAGAGTTCCATGACTGGCTTTCCGGGATCCCTTGACTAAGGTATTTATCCTTAAATTCCTCCACTTCTGCTTCTCCAACCGTGAGGTGGAACTCACATGGGAGCCCTGTTGGCAGTGGGATGGATGACTATGAACCCTATTTTCCATTCAAATGATTCCAAGATCATTTTCAAATAGCCTTATGAAAATGTATTTCTATAAAGTTTCTAAACAGAGGAAAATGATCCTTTCAAGTGGCCAAAGTGCTTCCTGCATGATTTTATCATGCCGGCATTTCATATTTAACAAAAGATCCTCACCACAGTTTGGGAAATACGCTTGCCTGTCCATATTCAAAAATCCACCCGGGACCAACTTACCTTGCACTTGGGGCATTTCTGGGCATTTCTCTGCCCGTGTTCTATCTCGTTGGCCCAATGACGTAAAAGTTTGTCTCCCTTTTTGTATTCCTTACAGTTCACACCTTCATGCCAGGGAGAGTGGCACTTGAAACACCAGACAAATTGGCAACTGGGGCACTGGATCTGTATAGGAAAAAGTCAACACGACAAAGTCAATCACTGGCACGGAAGCCATGCTAATCGGCCCTCAAATGAATGCAGAGTGGCAGAAACCAAAACAATTGCCTAAAACCCAGATTTCAACTACGCATAGTGAAGAGAGTTGAATTTTATCCAAATCATTCAGCGGGGTATCTGTCTAGGTCCAAAATGTTATCGGAGGAAAAACATTCAAAGTTCATCTGCCGACTCATAAAGCTTCTCACTGAGGATGTTCATTGTACAATATGTAGAGGTTTACCTAAGGTGGCATTTATCCCCCACCCCAATTCTTCTCCTTGGTTCACTGTTCAGCCGCCACATAGGCTGCAAGCTGTGCGGATCACTTGCTTTTCCTGGAAACCCTACCTATCTTTGGTTTTTCTTATCCAGTTTGCTTCTGGTTCTCCTTCTTCTCTGGCCAATCCTTCTCGGTCTCTTTTCCCAAGTATTCCTTGCTACCCTCCCGCAACTGCGGGTGTCCCTCAAGGCTCTGTTCTGAGAGCTTCTCTCTTCTCAGTTTACCCTCGATCACAGCTTCAACTTTTTAAAAATGATATTTGTAAGCGCTTACTATGTGCTAGGCATGGTACTAAGGGCTCCCATAGATACAAGATAATCAGGTCAGACACAGTGAATGTTCCACATAGGCCTCCCAGTCTTAATCCCCATTTTACAGATGAAAGAACTGAGGACAGAGAAGTTAAGTGATTAGCCCAAGGTCACACAGTTGGATGAGTGGTGGAACCAGGATTAGAACCAAGGTCCTTCTGAATACCAGGCCCACGCTCTAGCCACTTGTACATTGTGTGATCTTGGGAAAGTCACTTCACTGTTACTCCCATTCTACCTTGAGAGTGAAACAACTTCTCTCCTCTGAAATCTCCTCCTGCTCCCAAGACATCTCTCTATGGAGGTCCTGCCAAACATCTCGAGATCAATATGCCCCAGTCTGGAATCCTCGTCTTCCCTCCCAAATCCTTCCTGCCACCTAACTTTCCCATCACGGTAGACTAAGAGTTTATAACATCACCACCCTACCCATCTCTCAAGCCCACAACCATGGCATTATCTATGGCTCCTGCTTTTCTTTCAATCCCCATATTCAGTCTGTAACCAAATCCAGTTGACTCTTCCTCCACAATATTTCCAGGATCTGTCCCTTCTTTGCCATCAAATAGCCACTATGTTCATCCAGGTACTTGCAATATCTCCACTTGACTATTCCATCAAATTCTTTGCCAATCTCCCTGCCTCAGATCTCTCCCCTCTCCAGTCCCCATTTCACTCTCCTGCCCAACATTTTTCTGCATATATCGTTACTGCTCAAAAACCTCCAATGGTTGACCATCCTCTCCCCATAAAGCAGCGTGAGAAGCAGTGTGACTCAGTGGAAACAGCCCGGGCTTGGGAGTCAGAGGTCATGGGTTCAAAGCCCAGCTCCGCCACTTGTCAGCTGTGTGACTTTGGGCAAGTCACTTAACTTCTCTATGCCTCAGTTACCTCATCTGTAAAATGGGGAATAAGACTGTTAGCCCCACATGGGATAACCTGATCACCTTGTATCCTCCCCAGCAATTATAACAGTGCTTTGCATACTCCATCCTAATCCTCCTCGACTTCTCGGCTGCCTTTGACACTGTGGACCACCCCCTTCTCCTCAATACACTATCTGACCTTGGCTTCACAGGCTCCGTCCTCTCCTGGTTCTCCTCATCTCTCCGGTCGCTCATTCTCAGTCTCTTTTGCAGGCTCCCCCCCTCCCCACCCCCCCCACCCCATCCCCAAGGTTCAGTGCTTGGTTCCCTTCTGTTCTTGATCTACACGCACTCCCTTGGTGACCTCATTCGCTCCCACGGCTTCAACTATCACCTCTACGCTGATGACACCCAGATCTCCATCTCTGCCCCTGCTCTCTCCCCCTCTCTCCAGGCTCGCATCTCCTCCTGCCTTCAGGACATCTCCATCTGGATGTCTGCCCACCACCTAAAACTCAACATGTCCAAGACGGAACTCCTTGTCTTCCCTCCCAAACCCTGCCCTCTCCCTGACTTTCCCACCTCTGTTGATGGCACTACCATCCTTCCCGTCTCACAAGCCCGCAACCTTGGTGTCATCCTCGACTCCGCTCTCTCATTCACCCCTCACATCCAAGCCGTCACCAAAACCTGCCGGTCTCAGCTCCGCAACATTGCCAAGATCCGCCCTTTCCTCTCCATCCAAACTGCTACCCTGCTCGTTCAAGCTCTCATCCTATCCCGTCTGGACTACTGCACCAGCCTTCTCTCTGATCTCCCATCCTCCTGTCTCTCCCCACTTCAATCCATACTTCATGCTGCTGCCCGGATTGTCTTTGTCCAGAAACGCTCTGGGCATGTTACTCCCCTCCTCAGAAATCTCCAATGGCTACCAATCAATCTGCGCATCAGGCAGAAACTCCTCACCCTGGGCTTCAAGGCTGTCCATAATGCCATCATTATTATCAAGCAGAGACTCCTAACAATTGGCTATAAAATATTCAGGCAGCATCTTCCTTCCTACTGATCTACTCTTCTCTCCCTAGTTGCAACTCACTTTTCCATCCTCACTGGGCCTTGTTCTTGCCCCTCCACTTTGTCCTGTCTTCCCCCATGACTGAGACTTCTGCTTCATGTCTGACCAAATACAGACCAGCCAATTTTCAAAATACTTCTGAAACAATATCTTCCCCTTTTAATCTCCCCACCTTGTACTGAGAAGCAGCATGGCCTAGTGGAAAGAGTACAGGCTCACAGTCTCAATCCCCATTTTACAGATGTGGTAACTGAGTCACAGAGAAGTTATGTGATTTGCCCAAGGTCACAGAGCTGACCTTAGAACCCATGCTGTCTGAGTCCCAGGCTCATGCTCTTTCTACCAGGCCACACTTTATGACAAATGCCCGCTTTGATTTCACCAGAGAGTAAAATGATAACACCTACAACAGCTCAAATGTTTTTCATTTGACCCTCCCTCAAAACATTAGTGAGTTTGGCTTCCAAGGCCCCACCTGATTAACCATAATTAATGAACGTTGAGTCTCATTATGAATGCTATTGACATGGAGTACCCTATTCTCCTCTGCACCACATCACTTCACTGTGAACATGAGAATTTAAATAGCACACTGGGTTTTGATGAGCCGTAAACACTCTCCTAGGTAACATAATTACCACTTGTTTTTTTCAGATCACACCTTTCTGGCAGGGGTTGTTCTGATAAGTAGCTTAATTGAGTGGCAATTACAATCATTCACACTTTGGTCTTCAAAACAAAAAATGAGAGTTGGCCCTTAAAATAATTCTAGAAATTTAGCCAAAGTATTACCAATACCTTGAATTAGGTACATATCTATGTACACGATTGCATATACATATATATATATATACACATGTATATATATATACATGTACATGTATGTATATATGTATATATATATATATATGTGTGTGTGTATATATATATATATATATATATATATATATATATATAAATGTCTGACTCCCCCTCCAGCTCATGGTGTTTTACGAATTTTGTTGTATTGTACTCTCGTGTACTACTGCACATGGTACGCACTCAATAAATACTATTGAATGACTGATTTAATTAGGTGGAGTCCCTTACTTTGAGCAATGCTAAAGTATTCTCAAATTATCACTTGTCATATTCACACACAGCACATCTATTTTACACTTGGAATTGAACTGAAGTGCAAAGAGGTTGTGCGCTTGGGTAAAGTACATAGTGAAGAAGAGTTTTGAAGTCTGTGTGCCTGAGAGGCATAAAGTTCCCTTTTCAATTGTGGAATTATTTTATTTAGAGGGATTGTTTGGCTAACTGAATGGCTCTGGATGTATTAATATATTTTTCTTTCTCATTTCAAAAAGATGACCCATGGCAGCTACAAGAAATCACTGACAACACATTCAAAAAAACAAAACCCCCCCCCAAAACAAAACTTCTAAAACACTTATCTCCTTGGATTAAAGGTGGCCATACTAGGTACCGATCCCAACAGGTTAATGGGAGTGATCCACAGCTGTCCAAGATAGAAACCCTGCTCACCCTGTTCACCCCAAACCTCTGATAAGATCTGTGAATTTCCAATAAGGGGGCTGAAAAGATCCCAAATGGCGGTTTTGGGCCCTACAATAATAATGATAATGGCATTTATTAAGCGGTTAATATGTGCAAAGCACTGTTCTAAGCGCTGGGGAGGTTCCAAGGTGGTCAGGTTGTCCCACGGGGGGCTCACAGTCTTAATCCCCATTTTACAGATGAGGTAACTGAGGCACAGAGAAGTTAAGTGACTTTCCCAAAGTCACACAGCTGACAATTGGCGGAACAGGGATTTGAACCCATGGCCTCTGACTCCAAAGCCCGTGCTCTTTCCGCTCTATTACCTCTTCGAAGCCTGCCTCTCCCCTCCAACTTCTCATCTCTTTAAAGTCATTGCCTTTTTTCTGGTCCCAGTCCCAAAATGAAATGTCAGCATCTACGGGACACCTATCTGGGATATTGTTACTGAGCCCAAAAGATTTTACATATGTATATGTATGTGTACATAATAATAATGATGATGGTATTTGTTAAGCGCTATGTTCCAGGCACTGTACTAAGCACTGGGGTGGATACAAACAAATCGGGTTGGACACAGTCCCCATCCTGCATGGGGCTCACAGTCTTAATCCCCATTTTACAGATGAGGTAACTGAGGCACACAGAAGTTAAATTCATTCAATCGTATTTATTGAGTGCTTATTGTGTGCAGAGCATTGTACTAAGTGCTTAATAATGGTGTTTGTTAAGTGCTTACTATATACCAAGCATTGTTCTAAGCACTGGGGTACTGCATCAGCTTCCTCTCTGATCTCCCATCCTCCTGTCTCTCCCCACTTCAATCTGTACTTCACGCTGCTGCCCAGATCATCTTTGTGCAGAAACACTCTGGGCATATTACTCCCCTCCTCAAAAATCTCCAGTGGCTACCAATCAACCTACACATCAAGCAAAAACTCCTCACTCTCAGCTTCAAGGCTGTCCATCACTTTGTCCCCTCCTAACTCACCTCCCTTCTTTCCTTCTCCAGCCCAGCCCGCACCCTCCACTCCTCTGCTGTTAACCTCTTCACTGTGCCTCGTTCTCGCCTGTCCTGCCGTCGACCCCCGGCCCACGTCCTCTCCCTGGCCTGGAATGCCCTCCCTCTGCCCATCTGCCAAGCTAGCTCTCTTCCTCCCTTCAAAACCCTACTGAGAGCTCACCTCCTCCAGGAGGCCTTCCCAGACTGAGCCCCCTCCTTACTCTCCCTCTCCTCCCCCTTCCCCCAGCCCTACGTCCTTCCCCTCCCCACAGCACCTGTATATACGTTTGTACAGATTTATTACTCTATTTTACTTGTACATATTTACTATTCTATTTATTTTACTTTGTTAATATGTTTTGTTTTGTTGTCTGTCTCCCCCTTCTAGACTGTGAGCCCACTGTTGGTCAGGGACCATCTCTATATGTTGCCAACTTGACCTTCCCAAGTACTTAGCACAGTGCTCTGCACACAGTAAGCGCTCAATAAATACGATTGAATGAATGAATCAGGTTGTCCCACAGGGGGCTCGCAGTCAATCCCCATTTTACAGATGAGGTAACTGAGGCCCAGAGAAGTTAAGTGACTTGCCCAAAGTCACACAGCTGACAATTGGCAGAGCTGGGATTTGAACCCATGACCTCTGGCTCTCAAGCCTGTGCTCTTTCCATTGAGCCATGCTGCTTCTCTGGCTTTCCAAGGAAGTTATGTACTGTGGCATCACACAGCACAACCTAATCACCCAGCCTCCCTTCCAAGTAGCTCTGTGACTTGGGGATACATTAGGGGAAATGCAACTTTCATGGCAGGGTAGTTTGAGAACTGGAGGGGCCAGATGATTCAGTCCCACCCAGGCCTGGGCCTTCGGCTAGGATGAAGCCTGGATCTCTCATGATCCAGGCTGAGCCCCTTCCAGACTGAGCCCCTTCCTTCCTCTCCCCCTCGTCCCCCTCTCCATCCCCCCATCTTACCTCCTTCCCTTCCCCACAGCACCTGTAAATATGTATATATGTTTGTACATATTTATTACTCTATTTATTTATTTTATTTGTACATATCTATTCTATTTATTTTATTTTGTTAGTATGTTTGGTTTTGTTCTCCGTCTCCCCCTTTTAGACTGTGAGCTCACTGTTGGGTAGGGACTGTCTCTATATGTTGCCAATTTGTACTTCCCAAGCTCTTAGTACAGTGCTCTGCACATAGTAAGCGCTCAATAAATACGATTGATGATGATGATGATGATGATGATCCAGGGAGCGGGGATGGACCCACACTGGGATGAGGGAAACCTACTAAAATAGTGGGCCCAAATCTTGGGCAGGATCTACCTGGCCTGTGATGCTGCTGCCTGCCCTTTACCCCCAAAATGAGTCATGGACCCTTCTACCTTGGTACCTTGGAATCTTCCACCTGTTCTAAAGAGGCAGCCGCCATGCTGTGGAGGGTGACTGTCCCAAGGTGACCCTTGGGTACCAGTTATCTCAAGGTCAAATGCTATCTCGTGGCCACCTGAGCCAGCAGGCGGAACTCGGAAGCGAGGGTGGGATAACCGCCCCCACAACCAAAACTGCTAGATTGACAGCCCAAGCCGGGAATACGGAAGGTGTCCCTCGCCCCCGTGCCAATCAAATTAGGTATGGAGGATGGGGAGGGCAGAGATTAGATGAACTAAGGCCGGAAGCTGGAATGGCCTAGGAGCACAGTGGAAAGAGCACGGGCTTTGGAGTCAGAGGTCATGGATTCAAATCCCGGCTCTGCCAATAGTCAGCTGTGTGACTTTGGGCAAGTCACTTAACTTCTCTGTGCCTCAGTTACCTCATCTGTAAAATGGGGATTATGACTGTGAGCCCCCTGTGGGACAACCTGATCACCTTGTAACCTCCCCAGTGCTTAGAATAGTGTTTGCACATAGTAAGCACTTAATAAATGCCATTATTATTATCATTATTATTATTATTAGAAATACCTGCAGCCTCTGCCCTCTATGCAGCAGATCGAGACTTGCAGCAGATAGCTGCAGGGTGCTTCTGTCCAGAGCATGAGAAGCCCGCTCTCCCTGAACTATGTGAGCGTCCCGTCCCACTGGACGCTCATGGGGCTGGAAGCCAGGCACTTTGCCATGGGTATGTAATGAACGAATGGATTCCTCCCAAATGGAAAATCCTCGTGGGTGGGAGCTAGGGGCTTCTCCTATGGGTGTGTAACTCAAGTGGATTCCTCCCGAGTGGGAAGTGCACCTGAGTACAAACAAACTGTAAGGGAATTCTGCCTGGGTGGGACCTGGGGGTTCTGCCACGCGCGAGGAATCTATACATGTGTTCTTCCTGTTAAGGAAGCTCTAATATTACTAACTGATTGCATTTTCCCCAAAAGAGAAGTTCAATCCATTGCACCTGAACAATTACATAATTCAGTTCACCTCGTGGAATAAATTTTATATAAAACTCAGGCTTTCTGTCCCCGGTCTCTCTCTCTCTCTCACTGCGCCGATTACTGAACGAACCCGTCCCAGGATGACGGGTGACAGTGACGTGCCGCCAGTGGTGGGGGAGACAGTGTCTGGCCGGGAAGGGCTGGGGAAAGCTGGTTGCAGGCAGGGAATGTCTACCAACTCTGTTATAGTTCACTCTCCCGACTGCTAAGTACAGGATTCTGCACACAGTAAGCACTCAATAAACACAATTGATTGATGTGCTCTGTCCATTTACTTCCTCATCCCCCAAACCAGTCCTGGACTTGCCCTTGATTACAATAATGATAATAATAATGAAAATAACAGTATTTGTTCAGCACTTACTCTAAGTCAAGTATTGTATTAGGCACTGGGGTAGATACAGGAAAATCAGATCCCATATGGGGCTCCTGTACTATGGATTGAGGCCCTATCGTGGCAAGATAGTTTGCATATGCTGATGAAGTTTAGAGTTATGTCACATAGGGCAACCCATAATGGAAAGGTTTAAGCTGAAGCATCAAAGTCAATTCACCTGTGCTGGGCAGCCGCAGCATGGGAAAGAGTAAAAAGAGTCAAGAGAAGCAGTGTGACTCAGTGGAAAGAGCCAGGGCTTGGGAGCCAGAGGTCATGGGTTCTAATCCCAGCTCTGCCACTTGTCAGCTGTGTGATTTGGGGCAAGTCACTTAACTTCTTTGGGCCTCAGTTCCCTCATCTGTAAAATGGGGATTAAGACTGTGAGCCCCACGTGGGACAACCTGATCACCTTACGTCCCCCCCCAGCGCTTAGAATAGTGCTTTGCACATAGTAAGTGCTTAACAAATGCCATCATTATTATTATTAAAAGTGGATGATGAATTGATCAAAACGCTGATCGATGGCAACGGCAGAGGTTTTCACTGCACAGAAGATGGAAATGGCAAACCACTTCCGTATCTTTACTAAGAAAACTCTACGGATGCACATAGGAGACGACCTTATGACAGAAGATGGGACATTCTTAAGAGGCTGTGTCCATGGAGTCTCTATGTGTCGGAAACGACCCGAGGCATTCGAAGAAGACATGGGGCTCACAGTAAGTAGGAGGGAGAAGTATTGACTCCTCATTTTGCAGATGAGGGAATTGTACTCTCCCAAGAGTTTAGAACAGTGCTTTGCACATGTTAAGCACTCAATATTCATTCATTCATTCAATCATATTTATTGAGTGCTTACTGTGTGCAAAGCACTGTATGAAGAGCTTGGGAGAGTCCGTATAATAACAGACAGACATACCCTGCCCACGTAAGCTCACAGTCTAGAGGGGGATAAAGACATTAATATACATGCATACATAAATAAATACAAAACAGATATATACAGACATATGCATATGGGGATGGGAGGGAGGATTCATTCATTTCATTCATTCAATCGTATTTATTGAGCGCTTACTGTGTGCAGAGCACTGTACTAAGCGCTTGGGAAGTACAAGTTGGCAACATATAGAGATGGTCCGTACCCAACAACAGGCTCACAGTCTAGAACGGGGAGACGGAGAACAAAGCAAAACATGTGGACAGGTGTCAAGTCGTCAGAACAAATAGAGTTAAAGCTAAATGCACATCATTAACAAAATAAATAGAATAGAATAGGATGAATGAAGGGGGCAAGTCAGGGTGACACAGAAGGGAGTGGGAGAAGAGAAGAAGAGAGCTTAGTCAGGAAAGGCTTCTTGGAGGAGATATGCCCTCAATAAGGCTTTGAAGTGGGAAAAAGCAATAAATACCATTGATGATAATGAGGAGGGAAC
This sequence comes from Tachyglossus aculeatus, assembly GCF_015852505.1. Taxonomy (NCBI): domain Eukaryota; kingdom Metazoa; phylum Chordata; class Mammalia; order Monotremata; family Tachyglossidae; genus Tachyglossus; species Tachyglossus aculeatus. The sequence goes on from NC_052067.1 coordinate 92,625,784, forward strand.
TGAGGCACAAAGATGTTAAGGGACTTGTCCAAGATCACGCAGCAGATAAGTGGTGGAGTCAGAATTAGAACCCAGGTCCTCTGGTTCCCAAGCCTGTGCTCTTTTCACTAGGCCATGCTGCTTCTCTAATTTGCTTATAGTATGTCTACAGCATATTGTAGACTTCTATCCCCTAGACTCTACCCATATTTTTGGTGCCCTGTATGGGCTGTCTGAAACTGCTCCAATCCACACTCTTTAATTAATCAATAGTATTTATTGAGGGCTTATAGTGTGCAGGGAACTGAACTAAGTGCTTGAAGCTTGCTTAATTTAAGGGTCAAGAGTCTTTTGTGAGAAAATGCTAGTCAAATCAACCTAACATGGTCTATTTTTGTGTAGAAGTGCTGAATAACGGTATTTAACCTAATGTTATCTATAACCTTATGTGCCAAAGAATAATTTTTCCACAACCCCCATAGCTAGTCATTTTCCTAAACAGGGACCACAATAGACTTAAACCAGGAAATAACTTAGGGGCAACCTTTTAAAAAAAAAAGGTACAGAGACTTGATCTTATTATCTGTATTGGCTGAGCACTTCTTTTGTGCTCAATTCTTGGGACTGATAGTAATAATAATAACAATAATAATAATAACCGTGGTATTTGTTAAACAACCTGATTACCTTGTATCCTCCCCAGAGCTCAGAACAGTGCTTGGCACATAGTAAGGGCTTAACAAATGCCATTGTTATTATTATTATTATTAAGCACTTACTCTGTGCCAGGCACTGAACTAAGCCCTGGGGTGGATGCAGGCAAATCGGACTGGACACAGTCCCTGTCCCAGATGGGGTTCACAGTCTTAATCCCCATTTTACAGATGAGGGGACTGAGGCACAATGAAGTAAAGAGAATTGCCCAAGGCCACAAAGCAGACAAGTGGCAGGGCCAGAATTAGAACCCATGACCCTTCTGATTTCCAGGCCCATGCTCTATCCCCTAAGCCACGAATGAAAACACATGAGCTGCTGAGTTCACACATGCACCCTGCCTCCATGCCATCTCATTTTATTCCTGCAGTGCACAGGGGTTAGAAACCACCAGAAGGCTTCCCAAATGGCTCCAATAATTTGATACCGTCTGTACAATCCAGCTAGTTTGTCTATTTTAAAGCCATCAACATCCTTTTTTTGTTGCTGGTAATAAGAAATTGCACTATTTAATCATCGTGACAAATACCCAACTCACTAGCGACACTCTACTGAATTTCCACAGCAGCCAACATGCAGGCATTTAAAGTAAATTTCCTATTACTCCTATGGGAATAAACATATTTGTGGACTTCCTAAGCAACTGCCCTGCCCAATCCCTTTTCGAGCAATCAAGCAATCAATCCATCAGTGATAGTTATTGAACACTAAAGCACTGTACTAAGCTTGGGAGAACACAATAGAGTAAGTAGACATGATCCCTGCCCACAAGGCTCTTACAGACCAGAGGAGGAGACAGATGAAAACAAATTATAGAAATGATATACCACAATTTTTCTAGCAAGGTGTTTTGCCATTTCTTAGCTCACACTCGTTCTCACAATATCCCTGTGAGGTGCTGAAAGGCAGGCATTATCCCTTATTATACAGGTGGTAAATCTGAGGAGTGAAGAGATTAAGTCTTGTCTCTTGTCCTATGCCAGCAGCGTGGCTCAGTGGAAGGAGCATGGGCTTTGGAGTCAGAGGTCGTGGGTTCAAATCCTGGCTCTGCCACTTGTCAGCTGCGTGACTTTGGGCAAGGCACTTAACTTCTCTGGGCCTCCGTTCCCTCATCCGTAAAATGGGGATGAAGACTGTGAGTCCTACGTGGGACAACCTGATTACCTTGTATCTACCCCAGCGCTTAGAACAGTGCCTTGCACATAGTAAGCGCTTAACCAACATTATTATTGTAGTAACACCAATGGACACATCTCCCCCAGAACACCCCACCTCCATCTGCCATCGTTCTGGTAGTGTATCCACATAGTTTTTTTGGTAAAAATACAGAGGTGGTTTACCATTGCCTCCTTCCATGCAGTAAACTAGAGTCTTTGCCCTCGACTCTCTCCCGTGCCGCCGCTGCCCAACACAGGTGAGTTTTGACTTGTAGCAGATAGCCTTCCATTCGCTAGCCACTGGCCAAGCTAAGAATGGAATGGATATGCCTCTGCTTGACTCTCCCTCCCGTAGTCCAGACTAGTAGAGTACTAGAAGCTCTCCAGGTGCAACCCTGAGAGGGGAGTAGAGATTAAGTAACTTGCTCCACATTACTCAGCTGACAAGTGGCAGAGCTGGGACGGACCCTCTCCTTCTATGACTTCTAGACCTCATGGCCTTCCGGACAAACCACTCTGCCTCTCGTCTCGAGTACTTGCAACCAAGGTGGATTTGGCACTCTACACTTTACTATAAAGTGTTGTAGTACAACTCCTCAACACACTATCCAACCTTGGCTTCACAGACTCTGTCCTCTCCTGGTTCTCCTCTTATCTCTCCGTTCATTCTCAGTCTCCTTTGCAGGTTCCTCCTCCCCCTCCCATCCCCTTACTGTAGGGGTTCCTCAAGGGTCAGTTCTTGGTCCCCTTCTGTTTCTACACTCACTCCCTTGGTGAACTCATTCACTCCCACAGCTTCAACTATCATCTCTACGCTGATGACACCCAAATCTACATCTCTCCCAGTGCTCTCTCTCCCTCCCTTCAGGCTCATGTCTCCTCCTGCCTTCAGTACATCTCCATCTGCCCGCCATCTAAAACTCAATATGTCCAAGAATTTACTCCTTACCTTTCCTCCCAAACCCTGCCCTCTCCCTGACTTTCCCGTCACTGTAGATGGCACTACCATCCTTCCCGTCTCATAAGCCCACAATCTTGGCGTCATCCTCAACTCTGCTCTCTCGTTCACCCCTCAGATCCAATACGTCACCAAAACCTGCTGGTCTCACCTCCACAACATTGCCAAGATACGCCCATTCCTCTCCATCCAAACCGCTACCTTGATGCTTCAATCTCTCATTTTATCCTAACTGGATTACTGCATCAGCCCCCCTCTGATCTCCCATCCTCCTGTCTCTCCCCGCTTCAGTCTATACTTCATGCTGCTGCCCGGATCATCTCTGTGCAGAAACACTCCGGGCATGTTACTCCCCTCCTCAAAAATCTCCAGTGGCTGCCTTTCAACCTACACATCAAGCAAAAACTCCTCACTCTTGGCTTCAAGGCTGTCCATCACCTCACCCCCTCCTACCTCACCTCCCTTCTCTCCTTCTCCAGCCCATACCGCACCCTTCACACCTCTGTGCCACTAACCTCCTCACTGTACCTCGTTCTCACCTGTCCTGCTGTTGACCCTCGGCCCACATCCTTCCCCTGGCCTGGAATGCCCTCCCTTCGCACATCCGCCAAGCTAGCTCTCTTCCTCCCTTCAAAGCCCTACTGAGAGCTCACCTCCTCCAAGAAGCCTTACCAGACTGAGCCCCCTTTTTCCTCTTCTCCTCCCCATCGCCCTCACCATACCTCCTTCCCCTCCCCACAGCACCTGCATATATGTTTGTACTGATTTACTACTCTATTTATTTTACTTATACATATTTACTATTCTATTTATTTTGTTAATGTTGAAAGAGAGGCACCTCTTCTGACCCTTTGTCTAAGGTGGTCTTCGATTATTATTATAGAGCTTCTCAGGGCCCAAGAGGAAAGGTGAGATGGAGAGGTTAAATACCTTGCTCCCTGCTTTTCTATATGAATATCAGTCAATCAGTAGATTGATTGTAAACTCTAGACTGTAAACTTGTTGTGGGCAGGGAATGGGTCTGTTCTATTGTTATACTGTTGGAAGCAGCGTGGCTCAGTGGAAAGAGCATGGGCTTTGGAGTCAGAGTTCATGGGTTCGAATCCCGGCTCCGCCAATTGTCAGCTGTGTGACTTTGGGCAAGTCACTTAACTTCTCTGTGCCTCAGTTACCTCATCCGTAAAATGGGGATTAAGATTGTGAGCCCCCCGTGGGACAACCTGATTGCCGTGTAACCTCCCCAGTGCTTAGAACAGTGGTTTGCACATAGTAAGCGCTTGATAAATGCCATTATTATTATTATTATACTGTACTCTCCCAAGCACTCAGTGCAGTGCTCTGCACCCAGAAAGTGCTCAATAAATACAATTGACTGACTGGCTGATAGCTTAGTACAGTGTTCTGCACACAGTAAGCACTCAATAAATACTATTGATTGATTGATAGACTATTAATCATTTCAGGGAAATGAAACCCGTACCAAATCCTCCATGGGCATCAGCAAAATAAAGTGGGAGGAGAAGAGGATTGCATGACTGTGTTTCCAGGATCCCCAAATGACCGGAAAAATACGAAAAAATTCAGTGTGGGAGAACCCAAATATACTATATTTACTCACAATTTCTTCCAACACAATTGTCCTTACTCTATTTTTGAGGAGGAAATAAATTTTTTTTGAAGCACATAATAAGCTGGGGTGCTGGGGATAAGATGAAGATCAGAAGAATGAGCATGGGACAAAGCATGCGGGGAAGGTGAATTCATTAATCCACATGGGACAACCTGATCACCTTGTATCCCCCAACGCTTAGAACAGTGCTTTGCACATAGTAAGCGCTTAACAAATATTATTATTATTATCATTATCATTGTTATTATTATTGTTATTATTAAGATTATCCCAGCTAGGGAAGGAGGAACAGACTGTGAGCCCTGTGAGGAACAGAGACTATGTCTGACCTGATTAACTTGTATATGGATTGCACCCTTTGTAAATTTCTGGAATTGCTTTTTAATGGTATTTATTAAGCCCTTTCCATGTGCCAGGCATTATACTAAGCGCTGGGGTAGATACAAGATAGTCAGGTTGGACACGGCCCATATCCCTCATGGAGCTCACAGTCTTAACCTCCATTTTACAGATGAGGTAACTGAGGCCCAGAAACGTTAAGTGGCTTGTCCAAAGTCATACAACAGACAAGTGGTGGAGCCGGAATTAGAACTCAGATCCTCTGACTCCAGGCCTGTGCTCTTTCAGTCGGCCAAGCTAATTCTTGAGGAATTTTCCCTGGGCCAGCAGTTCTGCAGAGAAAACCCCTGGACAAACCAAGGAGAGGCACGACCACCTCACATCATCATCATCATCATCATCATCATCATCATCATCAATCGCATTTATTGAGCGCTTACTATGTGCAGAGCACTGTACTAAGTGCTTGGGTAGTACAAATTGGCAACATATAGAGACAGTCCCTACCCAACAGCGGGCTCACAGTCTAAAAGGGGGAGACAGAGAACAAAACCAAACATACTAACAAAATAAAATAGAATAGATATGTACAAGTAAAATAAATAGAGTAATAAATATGTACAAACATATATACATATATACAGGTGCTGTGGAGAAGGGAAGGAGGTAAGATGGGGGAAGGGAGAGGGGGACGAGGGGGAGAGGTAGGAAGGGGCTCAGTCTGGGAAGGCCTTCTGGAGGAGGTGAGCTCTCAGTAGGGCCTTGAAGGGAGGAAGAGAGCTAGCTTGGCGGATGGGCAGAGGGATTGGGGGCATTCCAGGCCCGGGGGATGACGTGGGCCGGGGGACTTCCTGCCTCCACCCAGGGATCACTTCTCCCCGAATGAAAAACTGTCTCCGGAATTAGTGGTCAACAGCCCGTGCCATCTCGTGAACATACACGGATCACCCCCGCGCTGAGCCAATCCATCTGCTGTCCACGAGGGCTGGTTATTTTCAGGTTCTCTCCTACCACAACCCAGCCTGCACACCTCACTCCTCTAGTGCTAACCTTCTCACTGTGCCTCAGTCTCACCTGTCTTGCCACCGACCCCTGGTCTATGTCCTGCCTCTGGCCTGGAATGCCTTCCCTCCTCAAATCTGACAGACAACTACTCTCCCCCCTTCAAAGCCTTATTAAAAGCACACCTCCTCCAAGAGGTCTTCCCAGACTAAGCCCCACTTTTCTTCATCTCCTTCTGCGTCACCCTGACTTTCTCTCTTTGCTCTTCCCCCCTGTCCCGGCCCCACAGAACTTGTGTATATATCTGTAATTTTATTTATCTGTATGGATGTCTGTCTCCCACCATCTAGATTGTGAGTTCGCTATGGGCAGGGATTGTCACGGTTTATTGATGTATTGACTTGTACTTCCCAAGCGCTTAGTACAGTGCTCTGCACACAGTAATCAATCAATCAATTGTATTTATTGAGCGCTTACTGTGTGCCGAGCACTGTACTAAGCGCTTGGGAAATACAAGTTGGCAACATATAGAGACAGTCCCTACCCAACAGTGGGCTCACAGTCTAGAAGGGGGAGACAGAGAACAAAACCAAACATATTAACAAAATAAAATAAATAAAATAGATATGTAAAGGTAAAATTATGAGATGTGAAGCAGCATGGCTTAGTGGCAAGAGCCCGGGCTTGAGAGTCAGAAGGATGTGGGTTCTAATCCCAGCTCTGCCGCTCGTCTGCTGTGTGACCTTGGGCAAAACAGCTTCACTTCTCTGGGCCTCAGTTACCTCATCGGGCCCCGGCTCCGGGGTAAGTAAGCACTTACTTATTGAGTAAGCACTCAATAGATACGATGGAATGAATGAATGAAGTGTACTTTCCCAAGTGCTTAGTACAATGTTCTGCACACAGTAAGTGCTTAATAAATACGACTGAATAAATGAATGAAAGTTTGCCCAAGTCTGTCGATGCTTTCCTAGTGCCTAGACACAATCTGTAAAAAAAAGACATTTCTAAAAGCCAGACTGATTTCCATTGAAAACAAGGACACCACAAGGGTTCACCAACTATCAATGCTGCATTCGATAATCGTATCCTTCTAGTAAATATTTTTTTAAAAAACACCCAAACCTGAAATCATCATGGAGTCCTAATCGCCTAGTCACTAACTATTTCTTAACAATCTTGTGACCCAAAGTAAGCCAAAATCACATTACCCCAAATCACAGCACTTCGCTTCTAGGACTGCCAACGTCCTTAAATTCACTTATTCGGAAGTTAAGGTTAATTCAGCTTGCCTTCTTTAAAGCACTGAACCTACTCAACTGAAACCACTGCAGCTGCAAGTTAATCAAGATAGGAAAATTAGCCTGAGCCCTGCCTGAGTTCAGTTCAATCAATCATATTGATGGAGCACATATTGTATGCATATCACTGTACTACTCCACTTGAGAGAGTACGATATAACAGTTAGTAGACAAGTTCCTTGCCCACAAGGAGCTTACAGTCATTAATCCAATCAGTTCAGTTTAATGCAGATCTATACTAAATAATGCCCTGGGAAGCTGAAAAGAGAGCGTGCTCCTCCCAAGCTGCCTGATTTGGCCCTGGAAAAATTGGGCTCAATGCAAGTGCCTGTATTTTTACAAGCATTATCTTATGAAATACACTGTAATTGAGCCAAGGTCTGATTTAAAGCCTGGAATTCTGAATGTTTACTTACGCAGACTCTATCAAATGCTAGAATAGGAAAAAACTCCATGCTTGACTCAGACCAGTAGTTCCACCGAGCCCAGTTGTTTTTTTTATATAATAATAATAATAATAATGGCATTTATTAAGCACTTAACTATGTGTAAAGCACTGTTCTAAGCGCTGGGGAGGTTACAAGGTGAATAGGTTGTCCCATGGGGGGCTCACAGTCTTAATCCCCATTTTACAGATGAGGTAACTGAGGCACAGAGAAGTGAAATGACTTGCCCAAAGTCACACAGCTGACAATTGGCAGAGCCGGGATTTGAACCCATGACCTCTGACTCCAGAGCCCAGGCTCCTTCCACTGAGCCACGCTGCAAGCATGTACTATGTGCTAGGCATTGTACTAAGCATGAGGGTAGATATAAAATAATTAGGTTGGGTTACAGTCCCTATTCCACATAAGGCTCACGTTCTTAATCCCCATTTTATAGATGAGATATCAGAGGCACAGATGGAGGAGCCGGGATTAGAAGCCAGGTCCTCCAACTCCCAGGCCTGTACTCTTTCCACTAGGCCATGCTGCTTCCTAATATTCAGTCTCTGACAAAGACACTAGGCCACTTGAAGAGGCAGTGTGATGACTGCCTCTAAAAATAATAAGTAATTATTTTCAGTATTTTTCTTTATTTAAGGGGGGATTAAAGCCTTTCAAACCATCTGTGCCAGACTCACTTTTTGACTGCCCAACACACACTCTCACACAAACATACACACACACAGCGTGGCTCAGTGGAAAGAGCCCGGGCTTTGGAGCCAGAGGTCACGGGTTCAAATCCCGGCTCCACCAATTGTCAGCTGTGTGACTTTGGGCAAGTTACTTAACTTCTCTGTGCCTCAGTTCCCTCGTCTGTCAAATGGGGATGAAGACTGTGAGCCCCCCGGGGGACAACCTGATCACCTTGTAACCTCCCCAGCGCTTAGAACAGTGCTTTGCGCATAGTAAGTGTGCAATAAATGCCATTATTATTATTAATAAACACACACGCTCACATGGGAAAGTTGATGAATTTCTGATTCATTCATTCATTTAATCATATTTATTGAGTGCCGTCTTGAGCAGGGCACTGTACTAAACGCTTGGGAAAGTACAATACAACAGTAAACAGTGACATTCCCTGACCACAAAGCGCTCACAGTATGGGGAAGGCTGATATCAATACAAGTAAATAAAATTACAGATATGGACATAAGTGCTTTGGGGCTGGGAGGGGGGAAAAACAAAGGGATCTTCCTTCCACCCTTCACTGGCTGGTTACTGAATACTTTCTTCTTTCAGACAATTCATTCAATCGTATTTATTGAGCGCTTACTATGTGCAGAGCACTGTACTAAGTGCTTGGGAAGTACAAGTTGGCAACATATAGAGACGGTCCCTACCCAACAGTGGGCTCACAGTCTAGAAGGACAATGACAATGGCATGACACTGGAGAGTTGTTAGGATTTGATTCAATATAAATATATTTATAGGTATTTATGAGCATTTCATAGGCTCCTGAAATATTTTTTTTTTAATTAATGGCATTTGTTAAGTGCTTACTATGTGTCAGGCACTGAACTAAGCACTGAGGTAGATGGACTAATCAGATGGACACAGTCCCTGTCCCATGCAGGGCTTGATTTGAGACCAAATAAATTATCCTAGGACAGCACTCTCCTAATAAAGTATGGTGTTTTTTACCATTCAGAATCCCCACTACACCACAACCCTGTTCCCCAAGATAACAACTGATATCGGAGTGAATAACACATTGTTTTCTTCATGTCAAACACGTTAAAAGCCTTTGAGTGAGAGGTTTCATAGAAAAAAGAAGTATTGGGGAAGAGTTGAAAACAGCAGAAAGCTGGTTTGGAATTTATGGGAGAGAGAGTAATCTTTAGATTCAAGAAGCAACAAAAATGAAGGGAAAGTCTTGATGAATGCAGATAAAAGTCTTGAGAATGGATAACTCTAAAATACAGTTCTTCCAACTGATGACGGAGGTAAAGTTTCAGTGCATTGAATGCAATGAATTCTCCCCCTCTAGATTGTGAGCTCGCTGTGGGCAGGATGTGTCTGTTATATTGTACTCTCCAAAGTACTTAGTACAGTGCTTTGCACACAGTAAGTGCCCAATACAGTTGAACAAATGAATGAATGAATTGCCGTATTGGCCCATATGGTGTGGGTGAATGAAAGCAGGGAGACCAGCCTCTAGCTCAGCTCATGTTTGCTGGTTCTTCTCTGCTCCATTTTTCCTATTTGTTTGGGGTTCAGAGGATTCGGCTGAAGACTGGTTTAGTCCAAATTCTAGAACATAAACATGTATTTAAATGAAAAACAACAAACTGTTAAAGCACAGACACTACCTGAAGACAATGGGGTGATTCTAATGGATTTTTAGTAGCCCACTCCTAAGAGAAAGGATGCTCCTCAAGAGGTGATCAAAGTACAGTTCCTTTTTTGAATGGGATTTGCTTACTACATGCCAGGCACTTTACTAAGATCTGGGGACTATACAAGCTAATCAGGTTGGACACAGCCCATGTGCCACACGGAGCTCACAATCTTAATCCCCATTTTATGGATGAGGTAACTGAGTCAAAGAGAATCAAATGAATTGTCCAAGGTCACATAGCAGACAAGTGGTGGAGCCAGGAATGGAACCCTCCTGACTCTCAGGCCTGTGCTCTATCCACTAGGCCACACTACTTTTTACAAGTTCTTCGGGCCCACCAACCCTATCACCTTTTGTTACAAAGCCCTAGAAAGAGAAGTCACTAAGCAACAGATCACAACACTTACAGTGAGGAGAACCACTACCACTATAGGCAAATCCCAATGTTGTGAAGGGCTTTTACACACTATCAAAAGTTCTCAAACCTGTATGCGGTACTCACATAAGGATACTAGGACCTAATAGTTCAGCACCTGAGAGACCTATAACTCACCATACTAAGGTTCTGAGGCAGAACTCATTTGGTGGAAAAGGCATTTAAGGGAAAGCATGAGAAATAAAAAAAAATGCATCGACTTACCCAGTGAGATAAAGCAGTGCCCCAAATTTCTCTCACATTTCCACCAGTGGATTATTCCTAATGACATACTTCAAGCCTGCTAGTTCAGTCTCCATAACAATTTCTTCCCCTTTCCCCAGGAAAGTCAGGGGCCAGAAGTGGCATTTTGACACCCATCACCATTTTCCAAAAAAGGAGGGGAAATCACCCCCGGCTGCAGGGTCCGGTCATATCCCAGAGGCTGCAGATAGCAGCTGTTAATCAGGTAGACATCTGTGGTATTTCTCAAATACTGATTATATTTCAAACACTGGACTAAGCACTGGGCTAGATATAAGATAATCAGGTTCCACATGGGGCTCACAGTCTAAGTAGGAGGGAGAACGGGCATCAAATCCCCATTCTGCAGATGGGGGAACGGAGGCGCAGAGTAGTGCAGTGATTTGCCCAAGACAAGAGGTGGTTTGGCATTAAAACCCAGGTCCATGATTTTTCCACTAAGCCACGCTGCTTCCCACAGAGTCCTCAGTCAATAAGAAGCAGTTTGGCCCCGTGGATGGAGCATGGGCCTGGAAGTTAGAGGACCTTTTAATCCCGATTCTGAAACTTGTCTGCTGTGTGATCTTGGGAAAGTCACTTAATTTCTCTGTGTCTCAGTTACCTCATCTGTAAAATGGGGATTAAGATGGGGAGCCCCACGTGGGACATGGACTGTGTGCAACCAGAACTGATTAACTTGTAACCACCCCAGTGTTTAGTACAGTACCTGGTACATAGTATTCACAAATACCATAGCTTCACAAATACCATTAAAAAAAAAGGCAGGGGAATTCCCTCCCTCCAATCAACCCAAACCCCAGACTCTTTGAACAGCTGGCCCAGGCAGGAATCTAAGCCTGCAGCCAATCCTGCAAAATAACTGTCTCCCCTTCTAGACTGTGAGCCCATTGTTGGGTAGGGACGATCTCTATATGTTGCCGATTTGTACTTCCCAAGTGCTTAGTACAGTGCTCTGCACACAGAAAGTGCTCAATAAATATGACTGAATGAATGAACAATCAATCAATCATTTATTGAGTACTTACGGTGTACAGAGCACTGTACCAAGTACTTGGAAAACTACAATATAACAGAGCTGGTAGACATGTTCTCTGCCCACCATGTGCTCATAGAGCGGGAGACAGACATTCATATAATCAAATAAATCATGGATATGTACATAACTATGGGGTTGCGGGGCAGGGGAGTAAAGGAAGCGAATCAAGGTGATGCAGAAGGGAGTGGGAGAAAAGGAAAGGAGGGCTTAGTCAGGGAAGGCCCCTTGGAGAAGACACCCCTTCAATAAGGCTTTGAAAGGGGGGAGAGTAAGATGTATGTCCATTTCCCAATCCAATTCCGATCCCCTTTTCATTTGTAGTTTGTGAAAATGGTGCTGACATGTAATGCTGTAATGGTTACCCCCTCCACCAGACTGAAAGCTCACTGTGGGCAGGGAATGTGTCAGTTATATTGCTACATTGTACTCTCTCAAGCACTTAGTACAGTGCTTTGAATACAGTAAGAGCTCTAAAATTATGACTGACTGACAATGCCTTCTTATGTTGCCAACTTGTACTTCCCAAGCGCTTAGCACAGTGCTCTGCACACAGTAAGCGCTCAATAAATACGATTGATTGATTGATTGATTGATTCCCTATTAGGTCTAAGCAACTCAAGGGCAGAGACCCTATCTTTTTCTTCTACTGTAGGTTTTCAAGTCCCTGAGATAATGCTCACCAAGTAGCAAGTAAGTGTTACTGATGAGGGTGCAAGTTTGCAGTTTCCTTTGGGGGCTTCCGGTGGTTTTAGCTCATGTAAACTTAACCCAAGTCAAAACTAAAAAAACTGTGTTAATAACCTTCGCCCTGTAAGAAGATGCCTGCAAACAGTCTTTTGATTAGTTTTCCAATAGAATCACTACTATTTTTTTCCTGGAGTGCTTAATAAATGTCATCATTATTATTATTATTTTACTCTTTATTTTTCTACTTGGTCGAAGTCACATTACTTTAAATACACAAGTAACAGAATCAAATATGTATGTAAAAATAAAGAAGTCATAAAAAACAACTCATGAATCTGCTATCATCCTTCAAACCCGCTGCTGATTCTGACAATACATTCGCACACCTCCTGTTGTTTGCCCATCCACTTCCGCATCAAACAGAAACTCCCTACTTGGCTTTAAAGCCCTGAATCATCTTGCCCCTTCCTACCTTACTTTCATTTATTCATTCATTCAATCAATGGTATTTATTGAGCGCTTACTGTGTGCAGAGCACTGTACTAAGCACTTGGGAAGTACAAGTTGGCAACATGTGGAGACGGTCCCTACCCAACAGCGGGCTTACAGTCTAGAAGTGGGAGACAGATACCTCACTGATCTTCTACTACAGTTCAGCCTGCACACTCTGCTCCCCTAACACTAGCTTGCTCACTGTACCTCGATAATAATAATAATGGTATTTATTAAGCACTTACTATGTGCTATGCTTATTATGTGCAAAGCACTGTCCTAAGCACTGGGGAGGTCACAAGGTGATCAGCTTGTCCCACAGGGGGCTCACAGTTTTAATCTCCATTTTATAGACGAGGTAAATGAGGCACCCAGAAGTTAAGTGACTTGCCCAAAGTCACACAGCTGACAACTGGTGGAGCCAGGATATGAACCCATGACCTCTGACTCCAAAGCTCGTGCTCTTTCCACTGAGCAATGCTGCTTCTCTATATCTCGATCCCATCTATCTCACCCATGACCGCTTTCCCACATCCTCCCTCTGACCCAGCACTTCCTCCCTCTGAAAGTACACCAGACCACGACACTCCCCACCTTCTAAGACTTACTAAGATCACATCTCTTCCAAGAGCCTTTCCTAATTAAGTCTTCTTCTCCCTGACTCAGTCTCCCTTCCGCACTGTCTATGCACTTGGATCTGTATCCTTTAATCACTGGATATTCACCCCACCTTCAGCCCGCTGCACTTATGTACACATCCATACTTTATTTTAATGTCTGTCTCCCTTTCAAGACTTTAAGCTCACTGTGGGCAGGAAACGTCTTCCAACTCTGACGCAGTGTATTTTCCCAAGTGCTTAGTACAGTGCTCTGCACAGTGTAAGTGCTCAATAGATACCACTGAATCACTGAAAAACAGGCATTCTGATACCAGGAGCAGCTTTGCTTTCCTACATTCCCTACAAGCATGGACTTGGGAAGGGTTTAAAAAAGGAACCTGAATCTATACAAGTATTTCTGGCAACTGTGGTGATAGGCTGTAGCCAAATAAAATTCCTCGGTGGTGGATAGAGCGAAGGCCTGGAGTCAGAAGGTCATGGGTTCTAATCCTGGCCCTGACACTAGCCTGCTGTGTGACCTTGGGCAAATCACTTCACCTCCCTGGGCCTCAGTTACCTCACCTGTAAAATGAGGATTGAGACTGTGAGCTCCATGTGGGACAGGGACTGTGTCCAACTTGATTTGCTTGTATTCACCCCAGCTCTTAGTACAGTGCCTGACACATAGCAATTGCTCAACAAATACCACAATTAGTATCATCATAGACTGTGAGCCCACTGTTGGGTAGGGACCGTCTCAATATGTTGCCAATTTGTACTTCCCAAGCACTTAGTGCAGTGCTCTGCACACAGTAAGTGCTCAATAAATACGATTGAATGAATGAATGAATTATTAGGCTCTGGGGCATTTTGTAGCCCCGAGTGGGGAGACTTCATTGGCTAGTCTCAAACTGGGGCAATGCCCTGTGGAAACGGGGGCATTTTTGTGCAGGAACGCTCTGGGCATGTTATTCCCCTCCTCAAAAATCTCCAGTGGCTACCAATCAACCTACGCATCAGGCAAAAACTCCTCACTCTCAGCTTCAAGGCTGTCCATCACCTCGCCCCCTCCTACCTCACCTCCCTTCTCTCCTTCTCCAGCCCAGCCCGCACCCTTCACTCCTCTGCCGCTAACCTCTTCACTGTGCCTCGTTCTCGCCCGTCCCACCGTCGACCCCCGGCCCACGTCCTCCCCCCAGCCTGGAATGCCCTCCCTCTGCCCATCTGCCAAGCTAGCTCTCTTCCTCCCTTTCAAAGCCCTACTGAGAGCTCACCTCCTCCAGGAGGCCTTCCGAGACTGAGCCCCCTCCTTCCTCTCCCTCTTTTCCCCCTCCCCATCCTCCCAACTTACCTCCTTCCCCTCCCCACAGCACCTGTATATATGTTTGTACATATTTATTACTCTATTTATTTTACTTTTACATATTTACTATTCTATTTATTCTATTTTGTTAATATGTTTTGTTTTGTTGTCTGTCTTCCCCTTCTAGACTGTGAGCCCGCTGTTGGGTTGGAACCGTTTCTATAGGTTTCCAACTTGTACTTCCCAAGTGCTTAGTACAGTGCTCTGCACACAGTAAGCGCTCAATAAATATGATTGAATGAATGAATGAATCTTAGTTCACTCAATTGTATTTATTGAGTGCTTACTGTGTGCAGAACACTACTAAGCACTTGGGAGAGTACGATATAACAATAAACAGACACACGGAAACTGCTGAAAACAGGGGAGGGGAACATCCTAGTCACTCAAAATGGCTAGGATCCCACTGTCACCTTAGAAATATGGAGAATTCTTGCCTTTTCTGAACGTGCAAGAAAATCCAAGCTCAAGGTGGCTCTGTAGCCATTCACCTGAATCGATCAATCAATGATATTTATTGAGTGCTCACTGTGTAAAGAGCACTGTACTAAGCACTTGGGAGAGTACACTATAACAGAGCTGGTAGTCAAGTGCCCTGCCTACAATGAGATTACAGTGTAGAATTGATCAATTTAGAATAATGGACAGGATCCAATCAATGGACTCTCCAACTTTTCATTCTACTATTGATTCAGAATGTCATTTTAGGCTTCAGGAAACATGTCAACTGGGCAATAATAAAAATAATAATATTAACAATAATAATAATAATGGCATTTGTTAAGCGCTTACTATGTGCATAGCACTGTTCTAAGAGCTGGGGGGGATACAAGGTGATCAGGTTGTCCCACGTGGGGCTCACAGACTTAATCCCCATTTTACAGATGAGGTAACTGAGGCACACAGAAGTTAAGTGACTTGTCCAAAGTCACACAGCTGACAAGTGGCGGAGCCAGGATTAGAACCCATTACCTCTGGCTCCCAAGCCTGTGCTCTTTCCACTGAGCCATGCTGCATTTCCCTCAGGTAACCAGCAAGGTGTGGGATAATATGTCGATCGGGAGATATCTCCTCAGATAACCAGCAAAGTGTGGGGTCTTCTCCTGGTTAGATATCCAACCTGAGGAGAAGATGCATGACTTAGGGGATACATACAGAGCTCCTTATCCTCCTTCCCAAACCGTGTCTCTCCCGAACTTTCCTGTCACTGTTGATGGCACAACCATCCTTCCTGTTTCACAAGCCTGTAACGTTAGTGTCATCCCTGACTCCGCTCTTTCATTCACCCAACATATCCAGTCCATCGTCAAATCCTGTCGGTCTCACCTTCACAACACCGCCAACATCCGCCGTTTCCTCTCCATCCAAACTACTACCACATTAGTACAATCACTCATCCTATCCCGACTGGATTACTGCATCAGCCTCCTTTCTGACCTCCCAACCTCCTGCCTTTCCCCACTTCAGTACACACTTCACTCCACTCCCCGGATTATCTTTCTACAGAAACATTCTGGGCATGTCACCCCCCTCCTCAAAAATCTCCAGTGGTTACCTAGCAACCTCCATATCAAACAAAAACTCTTCACTATTGGCTTCAAAGCTCTCCATCACATTGCCCCTTCTTACCTCACCTCCCTTCTCTCCTTCTACATCCCAGCCCGCACACTCCACTCCTCTTGTGCCAACCTCCTCACTGTGCCTCCATCTCGCCTGTCTCACCGCCAACCCCTGGCCCACGTCCTACCTCTGACCTGGAATAATAATAATAATTTTGGTATTTGTTAAATGCTTACTATGTGTCAATCACTGTTCTAAGCGCTGGGGGAGATACAAAGTAATCAGATTGTCCCACATGGGACACACAGCCTTAATCCCCATTTTCCAGATGAGGTAACTGAGGCACACAGAAGTTGAGTGACTTGCCCAAAGTCACACAGCTGACAAGTGGTGAAGATGGGATTTGAACCCATGACCTCTGACTTCCAAGCCTGGGCTCTTTCCATTGCGCCACACTGCTTCTCTAATGCCCTCCCTCCTGAAATCTGCTAAGCAATCACTCTTCCTCACTTCCAAGCCCTGATGAAAGTGGACCTCCTCCAAGAGGCCTTTCATCATCATCATCAATCGTATTTATTGAGCGCTTACTGTGTGCACAGCACTGTACTAAGCGCTTGGGAAGTACAAATTGGCAACATATAGAGACAGTCCCTACCCAACAGTGGGTTCACAGTCTAAAAGGGGGAGACAAAACCAAACATACTAACAAAATAAAATAAATAGAATAGATATGTACAAGTAAAATAAATAAATAAATAAATAAATAAATAAATAAATAAATAGAGTAATAAATATGTACAAACATATATACATATATACAGGTGCTGTGGGGAAGGGAAGGAGGTAAGATGGGGGGATGGAGAGGGGGACGAGGGGAAGAGGAAGGAAGGGGCTCAGTGTGGGAAGGCTTCCTGGAGGAGGTGAGCTCTCAGTAGGGCCTTGAAGGGAGGAAGAGAGCTAGCTTGGCGGATGGGCAGAGGGAGGGCATTCCAGGCTCGGGGGATGATGTGGGCTGGGTGTCGATGGCGGGACAGACGAGAACGAGGTACGGTGAGGAGAATGAGGTACGGTGAATACCAGAATAAGCCCCCTTTTCCTCAGCTCCCCCTCTCTTCCATGTCACCTGGACTTGCTCCTTTTGCTCTTCCCTCCCCTCTCCCCATCCCACAGCACTTATGTTTATATGTATATAACTATAATTCTACTTATTTATATTGATGCCTGTTTATTTATTTATTTATTAAGAAGCAGTGTGGCTCAGTGGAATGAGCACGGGCTTTGGAGTCAGAGGTCATGGGTTCAAATCCCGACTCCGCCACTTGTCAGCTATGTGACTTTGGGCAAGTCACTTCATTTCTCTGTGCCTCAGTTCCCTCATCTGTAAAATGGGGATGAAGACTGAGAGCCCCACGTGGGACAACCTGATCACCTTGTAACCTCCCCAGCGCTTAGAACAGTGCTTTGCATATAGTAAGCACTTAATAAATGCCATTATTGTTATTATTATTATTTGCTTTGATGCCTGTTCCCCACAGCCCCAACCCAGACTGTAAACCCATTGTGGGCAGGGATTGTCTCCTTTTTTTGCTGTACTGTACTTTCCAAGCACTTAGTACAGTGCTCTTCCCACAGTAAGCGTTCAATAAATACGACTGAATGAATGAATGAATGAATGAATACAGGAAACTACATGGCCTTGGGGATAGAGTATGGGCCTGGGACTCAGAAGGACCTGGGTTCTAATCCCGGCTCCACCAGTTGCCTGCTCTGTGACCTTGGGCAAGTCATTTATCTTCTCTGGGTGTCAGTTACCTCATCTGCAAAATGGGGCTTAAGACTGTGTCCAACCTGATTAGTTTGTATGTACCCCAACACTTGGAACAGTTTAGAACAGCACTCGACGCATTGTAAGTACCTAATAAATGTCACTATTATCATTATTATTACTGTTGCTGTTGTTGTTGCTAGCATTAAGAGAAATGAAAACTTGGGCATTGGAAATTGTCTTTCTTTTACTCCTAAATCCCAGACAGGCAATAGTGTGGCTTTGGGTTTGCAGCTGTAACGTGTTATGGACTTGAGAGAGAGAAGCAAGCCCACCAAAACTTTCTGCTGTGTGACCTTGGGCAAGTCACTTTACTTCCCTGTGCCTCGGTTACCTCATCTGTCAAATAGGGGTTAACACCGTGAGCGCCATGTGGGACAGGGACTACGTCCGACCCGTTCATCTTGTATCTACCCCTGCACTTAGAACAATGTCTGGCACATAGTAAGTGCTTAATGTAAACCATCAAAAAAAGGAAAAAAGAAAAAGAAAGCCATCCTGTGTTTAAGGTTACTGCCTGAGATGTGTGCCCCGGGGCGGTGGGGAGGAGCTCACTTTGTATCTGTTTTCCGATTTGGTAGGGGTGGGAATGTGGCCTCTCCTCTTGAAGGTCGTAAAGTGCTTGCATTGAGGGCACGGCTTGGTGCTGGAGTCGATCCGGCTGAGTTCCAGGAAGTACTTGTATTTGATAACGTCGTCGTGGGGCAGGTTGTAGAGAACCGTCGTTTCCTCCAGGTGCTCGCTGCACTCGGGAATGGGGCATTTGATTTCGGCTTGTCCGAGTTGCACCTGCGAGGATAGATGAGAATAGGCTGTCAGATCGTTGTGGGTAGGGAACTTGTGGCCTGGGGAGTCAGAAGGGCCTGGGCTCTAATCTTGGCTCCACCACTTGCCTGCTGTGTGACCCTGGGTACGTCACTTCACTTCTCTGGCCTCAGTTACCTCATCTGGAAAATGGCGATTAAGACTGTGAGGCCTATGTGGGACAGGGTATGTGTCTGTTTATTGTTATATTGCACTCTCCCAAGCACTTAGTACAGTGCTTTGCACACAGTAAGTGCTCAATAAATACAATTGAATGAATAAACGACAGGGACTGTGTCCAACCCAATTACTTTCTACCTACCCCAGCACTTAGTATAGTGCCCGTCACATAGTAAGTGCTTAACAAATACCTCAATTAAAATCATCATTATTATTACTGCTCACCTGAGCACTAAGTGCCGTGCTCTGCACATAGTAAGTGTCCAGTAAATACCAATGATGATGAAAAATGAAATTTCCCTCTCTCCTGCCAACTTAGAGAATCTAGTTTTAACCAGTCAAATCCACCTAACTGAAAGGAGAAATACCACAGTGTCTGAGAAACTACAGTTCAGTAACTAGAAATTCCTTGAGCGTGCCAGCAATCGATGAGCGCAAATGCACCAGACGGCTTCCAAATCCAAGAAGATTTGGAAGGGTTTCTGCTTTCTGTCACCGGATCCACTGGCCCGCCACATTTACACCCTGGCTCCCGGGGGGAAGTTGAACACAACCACTCGCTCCCAGAAACCCCAGTATGTGGGAAGAGGTCCAAACTTCCCAACTCACCCAGATGCGCCAGTTGTGAAATCTTCCTGTTGTAGAGCTAAACCTTACAATGCAGACTACTGCTTTTTATTTTTTTATAGACAAAAGGAAGATATCCAGAATAACTACTATTGTGGCAAGGTAGAAGAGTCTGGTTTGCCAAACACAACATTGGCTGCTTTTCCTAATCCAACAACAATACTCCATGATTTCTCTGTGACTACTAATCCCGTTTCTTCCCCTCTCTGCTGTCTTCTATTGGTTGCCTGTGGCTGTTGGGTCCATTCCAGAGTAACAGCAGGGACAGCGAGGCCTGGGCAGAGAGGACTACTTGCTAGGAGAAAACCCCAGCAGCACCTCTCCCCCGCGCCTGCGTCATTCAGCCCCCCAAAAATAGAAAAACTGTCAGCCTTCGGAATCAGTACAAACAGCATGCATTGATCCCCTGGGGGCTGAGCACTTATCAACCAAAAGAAGTGAAAGATGTGATTTATGCCTTCGAGGGAAACAGTTTGGATGAACTGAGTGATCGGCTGCGGCTGAAAATGAGAAAATAGACTGAAATACGAAAATATAAGCAAATGAGAAATGGCTAAATAAGTGGATGATGGGATGAGATGATAGAAAAACTAGGGGATTAACGAGGACAGGACTTTTTTAGGAGATGATGATGATGGTATTTGTTAAGCGCTTACTATGTGCCAAGCACTGTTCTAAGCACTGGGGTAGATACAAGGTTACCAGGTTGTCCCACGTGGGACTCATAGTCTTAACCCCCATTTTACAGATGAGGTAACTGAGGCACAGAGAAGTTAAGTGACTTACCCAGAGTCACACAGCTGACGTGGCAGAGTCAGAATTAGAACCCACGACCTTTAACTCCCAAGCCCGTGCTCTTTTCACCGAGCCACGCTGCTTCTCAGTGTGGAGAGCGCCTTCAAGGAGGAGGGGGAAGTGATTTGGAGTTACTGAAGAGGGATAATGCAGAATTAACTTTCTGCTCTGAGGCTGATAGACAATGGTGGATTAGTCACATCAAATTAGTCAAATCTAGGATTACTGGACTAGAACCCAACCCTTTCCACACATTGGAATGGAACAAGAAGCAACAGGAGTAAAAGATATGAGCATAAGAGATGGGTTCAAAGTTGCAGAGGAAACCACACATTTTTCTGCTTGGGATCCAACCTAGAAGAACTTACTAATGAACTTAATCCTAAACATTTTTTTTCCTCTCTCATCCATCTATCACCCTTACACATAAAAGCCTATCTTGTTTCAGCACTTTCTGCTTTTCAGAGAACTTTCATTCCACCAAACAAAACATCATGCAATTAGGAAGATTTTTTTCTTTGTTTTTATTCCACAGGGGCACCACTAGATCATGCTGTCACTCAAAGACTCAATTTGCAACCAGGAGAATTTAGATTTGCACGAAAACACTGCATAAGGAAGTGGTTTTCAGAGTTTGCTCAGGAAAGACTCACGGCAAACACTCAGGCAGTGTTAAAAAGCAAATGCAAGCTCTGAATCCCCCTGGCACTCACTTCAGAAAACACCGAGAGCGAATAGCCATGAAAAAGTCACCGCATGGTGTTTGCTTACATAAAACAGAGACAAGAATGCTGACAAGGAATTGGGTGGCAATGATATACCACACTGTATCGCACTGGGCTTCTATGAATATCAATCAATTGCATTTATTGTGTATTTACTGTGTGTAAAGCACTGAACCAAACACTTGGGAGAGTACAATGTAATGATATTAACAGATAAATTCCCTGCCCATAATGAGCTTACCGTCCAGAAGGGGAATGTTGCCAACCACAGTGACAGACACTTCACTTGCTTGAGGTAACAGGATATATACTAAACTCTAGAGTTTGATGATGGCATTTGTTATGCTGAGTTCTGTTCTGAGTGCTGGGGTAGATACAAGGTAATCAGGTTGTCCCACGTGGGGCTCACAGTCTTAATCCCCATTTTACAGATGAGGGAACTGAGGCACAGAGAAGTTGTGACTTGTCCAAAGTTACACAGCTGGACAGTGGTGGAGCCAGAATTAGAACCCACGACCTCTGACTCCCAAGCCTGGGCTCTTTCCACTATGCCACGCTGGTGTGGCTTGGGAAAATTCTGTGTCACCTAGGTCAACCACTTTAGGTACCATAGGAACACAAAGGCTGAGGTCAGTCAGAGGCAACCTGCATTGGAAATTCAGAAAGCTAGATTCGATCCATCAGCGCTATTTCTTGAGCTGTAGACAACCTGTAAGCTTCTGTGGGCAGGGATGACATCTACCTACTCTGTTCGCTTAGTATAGTATTTGCACACAGTAAGCGCTCAATAAATAAATAAATAAACGTGTGAGTGTGTGCAGAGCACTGTACTAGGTTCTTAGGAGAGCACAATAAAGTAGAGTTGGTAGACTCGAGCTCAGTTTCAGCTCTGCTGTTGCTCCCCCAGGGGAATACTGAGATTGCTCAGACTCAGGAAGGAGGGTGGGAGGGATTTCATTTTGAGAAGTAGTGTGACCTAGTGGAAAGACAATGGGCCTGGGAGTTAGAGGACCTGGGTTCTAATCCTAGCTCTGCTGCTTGTCAGCTGTGTGACCTTGGGCAAATCGCTTAACTTCTCTGTGCCTCGGTTACCTCACCTGTAAAATGGGGATGAGGACTGTGAGCCCCAAGTGGGATGGGGACTGCGTCTGACCTGATTATCTTGTATCTACCCCAGCGCTTATTACAGTGCTTGGCACATACTAAGCCCTTAACGCATTCCACGATTACTATGATCATTTTGGAGAATCCAGGATCCTGGGTGCCGTCAGGTTTCCTGGCTCTCTGTTCTTGTGGCATGGAAATATGGGACAACTTTCAAGTCACGGCATTTGGTTTTGTTTTTTTTTTTACTCGGTGTCTATGTAAAATGAGAAAAACATTTGCCACCGGCTAGTGTTTGGAAAGCACTTTACGTCTTTGGTGGAGAGGAAAAGCTCATTAATTGGGAATTGAGTAATGTAAAATTCAGGTCATGGTCACATGGTCCTCCCTTTGGTCTCTTGGCTACCTAAGGCAGACATGCTTTGATCTAAGACAGGAAGTGTCTCATCTACACAGAGGTTAACAAAGCCACAATTAAGTTGCAAGCAAGCAGAAGATCTACAGAGATGGAAGTCAGTCAGCAGTGGAGGTAAGAGGAGAGGATGTAGAGGGGAGTGGGCAGATTTAAAGTTCCTTGGGGGCAGAGATCGCATCTACTGTCAATCAATGGTACTTATTGAGGGCTTACTATGTGCAGAGCACTATACTATATAATACAACAGAAAGAGCAGGCATGTTCCCTGCCCACTGTATTGTATTCTCAAAAGCCCTGTTCAGCACATACTACTGAATGATTGACAGAGAGGCCAACCAATAAAGTATAAATTTAGCGAACAGGCACCCAGAAGGAAATACACAGACTCTTATTCATAAAATTACTTCCTACAATCTAAGTGTTTCAGACTGGATCCAGTAGGCTTTAAAGAACTCAGTTTGCCCCACTTTACCTCACCTCACTAATCTCCTATTACAGTCCAACGTGCACACTTCACTTCTCTAGCACCTGCTTATTCACTGTGCTCCAATCTCGTCTATCTCACAGTTGACCCCTTTCTCACATCTTCCCTCTAGCTTGGAACTCCCTCCCCCCCCCCCACGTACACCAGACCACCACACTCTCCACCTTCAAAGCCTTATTAAGGTCACATAATAATAATAATAATGATAGCATTTATTAAGCGCTTACTATGTGCAAAGCACTGTTCTAAGCGCCGGAGAGGTTACAAGGTGATCAGGTTGTCCCACGGGGGGCTCACAGTCTTAATCCCCATTTTACAGATGAGGTAACTGAGGCGCAGAGAAGTTAAGTGACTTGACCAAAGTCACACAGCTGACAAGTGGTGGAGCCAGGATTTGAACCCATGACCTCTGACTCCAAAGCCTGTGCTCTTTCCACTGAGCCACGCTGCTTCACATCTTCTCCAAGAGGCCTTCCCCAATGAAACCCTCTTTTCCCTGGTCACTCTCCCTTCTGCCTTATCTCCGCACTTCAATCTATGACCTTTGGCTATTTGATATTCACCCCACCCCTAACCCCACGGCACTTGTGTACATGTCCTTAACTTATATATTATAAATGACTAATTTATTCATATCAATGTCTGTCTCCCTCCACTAGACTGTAAGCTCTTTACAGTCTAGAGAAGCATGAGAAGCAGTGTGGGTCAGTGGAAAGAGTATGGGCTTTGGAGTCGAGGTCATGGGTTCAAATCCTGGCTCCGCCAATTGCCAGCTGTGTGACTTTGGGCAAGTCACTTAACTTCTCTGTGCCTCAGTACCCTCATCTAGAAAATGGGGATTAAGACTGTGAGCCTCATGAGGGACAACCTGATCACCTTGTATCCCCCCAGTGCTTAGAACAGTGCTTTGCACATAGTAAGCGCTTAACAAATACCATCATTGTTATTACAGGCAGGGAATGTCTGCTAATTCTGTTGTTTTGTACTCTCCTGAGTGCTCAGTGCAGTGCTCTGTGCATAGTAAGCACTCAATAAATACCACTGATTGAAGAGACCAAATTAGGGAAGCCCCATTGCATAATCATTACTGTATCAATATTTATTAAGGGCCTGCTGTGTGTGGACCATTGTCCTGAGTACGTGAGTCCATTCATTAAAACCAGAAGACAGTCCCTACCCTCAAGGAGCTTACAATCTAACTGGGGTAGCAAAGAACATAGACAAACACTATACACACAATAGGAAGAACATAGATTAAAAATGGTATCAATAACAAATTTAGGCAAAAGATCACTAAATGAACGAATAATGAACCAACACACAAAGAAGTGCTAAGAATCGCTAATGATCAAGGAGTTAGAGACTGGTCTAGACCGCAAACTTCTTGCGGATGGGGAACTTTTTCTCCCTATTCTGTTGAATTGTACTCTCTCAAGTGCTTAGTACAGTGCACTGCACACAACGAAGCGCTCAATAAATACCACTGATTAATTGATGAGTTGGAGAATGCTTCTTGGAGGGATCATCATTATGAATGGTGCTTGAGGCTCATGCTCTTCTTGCCTGCTGGGTGACCTTGGGCAAGTCACTTAATTTCTCTGTGCCATAGATTCCTCATCAGTAAAATGAGGAAGCAGTGTGGCTTAGTGGAAAGAGCATGGCCTTGGAAGTCAGATGTTTCAATCCCGCTTCTGCCACTTGTCAGCTGCGTGACTTTGGGCAAGTCATTTAACTTCTCTGTGCCTCAGTGACCTCATCTGTAAAATGGGGATGAAGTCTGTCAGTCCCACGTGGGACAACCTGATTAACTTGTCATCTACACCAGGGCTTAGAACAGGGCTTGGCACATAGTAAGCGCTTCACAAATAACATCATTATTATAAAATGGGGATGACATACCTGTTTCTCCTCCCTCTTAGCCTTTGAGTTTCATGTGGGACAGGGGCTATATCCAATCTGATCATCTTGTATCTACTCCAGTGCTTAGGACAGTGCTGGTGGCCTAGTAAGCACTTAAGTATCCCAATTATTATTAATATTCACTTCCACTCTAAGTCAAATGTTTGAAATGCATGGGCTGTGCATTTTTGCATCATTAAGAGTGTCAAGGAACAGGGACCATAATTAATTTCCACCTGTATATTTTCTCCCAGCACTTACTACACTGCTCGGCACACAGTGAGCACTGTATACTATTACTACTGTTTGCTTTCATATATCCTCTTCTCATCCCCCCCTTTGAATTGTCCTAGAGACTCATAGCCACCTCTAGACCCAAACACATGGACCTCCTTTCTCCTGTCATTTAGACAGTAAGCTCATTTTTTTGTTACTGCGTTTTTTTTTCCAATGGCATTTGTTAAGCGCTCACTATGTGCCAGGCACTCTACTAAATGCTGGGGTAGACACAAGCTAATATGCCCATATGAGCCTCACAATCTTAATCCCCACTTTATGGATGAGGTAAGTGAGGCACAGAAGTGAAGTGCCTTGCCCAAGGTCACCCAGCAGACAAGTGGCAGAGTCAGGGTTAGAACCCAGGTCCTCTGAATCCCAGGCTCATGCCCTTTCCACTAAGCCATGCTGCTTCTAATTGTGGGCGGGGAATGTATCAACCAATTCTGTTGTACTGTACTCTCCCAAGCGCTTAGTACATTACTCTGCACACAGTAAGTCATCAAATAAATGACACTGATTGACTGACTGATTAGAAAAAAATGCAGAGAGTTCAGTCTTGTTAATCTCAATAATTGCCTACTTGCCAATAAACCACCCTGGGGCATCTCATCACATTTTCCAGGAGGTTTCTCAAGTTATTTCAGTGGATGCCAAAAATGATCTAAAAATCATGCCACTATGCTAAACCAAGGAAAACCAATACCGGAAGATTATTTCCATCGTTTCTCTTCATTTCCCTTTGAAAATGGTTTTGCAAGTCTCAGTTATCATGTCAGAGTTATTTCTGTTATCCCATTTTGACTTATAAACACTTTTCTGAACTGGATGGAAGGCCATGCACTGAGCTCAGAATTGCTATATATGTTTAGTATATATGTATGTATTATATACATATCTGGTTTGTTGCGACTAAATCTGCCATTCACATGGGCCTCGGTTGGGGGTGGCCTAACTTAGCCTGTACAAAAATCACAGAGTCTAGTCTCTTCCCTGGATTTAATCACTTCAAATCAATCAATTGACAACATTTACTGAGCGCTTGTTTGAAACTCCTCATTTGGGAAGCTTCAATAGAATTAGAAGCCACGGCCCCTGCCTTCAAAGGGATGAAAGTCTAGCATAGAAGAAAGACACAAAATATATTATCAACAGAAGGAAGAAGAGAATGGAAAGGAGAGTATGTGGATGGCTCATTTCTAACTTCCGGCAAAGGCTAAATGATCTTCAAAAGGTCCTCAGAACACCCGATTTCATCTGAGTCAGGGCTGAGAGAGATGGCTTTAATGAACCCTGCACTGGGCTGCCAGGAAGAACCATTTCCCGGTTAGAACCCAGTATAAGTGAAGTTAAATAGCCTTCTCCCTCTCCTCTAAAGCAATTCCATTTCCCACTTACTTCAAGTCTCTCTGAATCAGCCTGAGGGGACTCTTGATTTAGTACCTGTCCCTCTCAAATAAGGTGGGGACATGGGAAAGTCTGCTTTTTAATGTGTTTTAAAGAGTCATTAGGTCGATGACTGATTGCATGCCAATTTGCTGTGTTTTTTTTTTTTAAAAAAAAAAAGCTCTGGGGGATTTGATTCCAGTTCTTTAATCAGACTCCAGTTGCTACTACTGGGCACAGGTGCCAAGAGGCATCCAGCCAACCTGAATAATTTGTTTGACCCTCTGCCAGGGGATGGCACTATGAGGAGATAAATGCCTTTCAATTAATCAGGTTGACCCAAATATAAGCAGCCCACTGGGAGCTCAATAAATACGACTGAACGAGTTGAACGAATGGTAGCATCCTGGGTGTTTGCGCTGACCACCGGAAGCTAATTCCCAAGCCAGACGCTACCCGAGGAGCTAAAATGCAAGTCACTTCACTTCTCTGTGCCTCAGTTACCTCATCTGTAAAAGGGTGATTAAGACTCCATGTGGGGCACGGACTGTGTCCAAACTGATTAACTTGTATCTACCCATCGCTTAAGACAGTACCTGGTAGTAACTGCTTAATAAATACTATAGAAACAAAAAAGTGCATTCACTCCATAGGCTGATCAGAGAAAAGCTTCAGGCACATGCCTGCTGACTGAACAGTTTTGCTGGTGTCCGGCCCATAGTGCTCCCAGGAACACCCATTCTCAAAAAGGCAGCAATTCTGTGGTCCCGAGTGCACCTCACATGGGAGTGTTGAGGGACAGGACCCAACTCAAGCAGACTGTGGGCCAACCTTGATTTCCCATCCATCAGCCAGACCCTTCTCTGAAAGGATTAACCACAACACCACCAGGGCCTTATGACCTCTTGGAAAACCATCAGAACTGGGCAAGGAGCCGAGCCACTGCTTGGTTTCTCCGGAGTGGGCAAAAGGGGCACCATCTTTTTTTTTTATGGCATTTAAGCGCTTACTATATGCAAAGCACTGTTCTAAGTGCTGGGGAGGTTACAAGGTGATCAGGTTGTCCCACGGGGGGCTCACAGTTTTAATCCCCATTTTACAGATGAGGTAACTGAAGCACAGAGAAGTTAAGTGACTTGCCCAAAGTCACACAGCTGACAATTGGCGGAGTCGGGATTTGAACCCATGACCTCTGACTCCAAAGCCCGTGCTCGTTCCACTGAGCCACGTTGTTCTCCAGACCCCTCTGCCCAACCAGCGTTGAACTGCATCTGACGTTATAATGCATCACCACACTGACAGCCTAAAACACAAACAACAGCAGGGACCACAAAGTCTTGTAACTCCCTTCCTTAAAGTTAAATGAACTCCACATTATGACATTTCACTCCTCCTCACCAACTCTGTGCTGCTTAGAACTTCTCTCCCAATTTAAGCAGACTGCCGGTAGCTAGCTGAAGATGGACAGCCTCGGGCAGGGGACCAAGATGAACTACAAACACCAGCAGGATGTTTTCTCTGACTCATAAATCACACAAACGGTCCCCATCCATCCCTGATCTGCCCCTACTTCAGGATGGTCTGTTAAGTAAGCAAGACATAAAGAAAAAGAAAAAAAAAAAACAAGAGGAATGAGTTGTCATAGACCTCTTGGAAAGATTTATCCCATAATAAATAGCACAATCAAATGTTGGTTACTAAACGGAAAGCACCGTTTTTGTGTAGAGAGTGCCATAAATCTACCTGGTCTGCCCTTTTGCTACTTGAAAAGCATACTGAGATGTATTATTAGATGGTAAGTAAATACTTATTTTCTGGAACTCAATAATATATCTTGCTTCCTTCAGCAGATGACTCCAAATTCAACTCACCCACTATGATGGTTGGAATGTAGGTAGTACAACACGTCATCCATCATCTAGTTTACTATGAAAAAGCAGTGCATAATAAATGTCTGGAGTCACAGAAATGCAGACTTACGTGAGTCACCCTAAAAGATTATGCTTTAAAAAAACAAGTTATCAAGCTCTAGCTGAACACCAGCCTTGTTGGCTGAACTTGAGAAAAGAAGTGACATGAATATATAACCCCTTGCATGTTTATTGCTAGCATCTTTCTTTAAGGAGTCAAATGGACTTTCTCAACAAACCTAATCCTCATTTCACTGGAGTGATACAGGCAGTCTCATTTCTCTTGAAGGAAACTGCGGTGTACAGTAACTGAACTGACCCAGATTACAAGGAAAAGCATAGACAGGGACAGGATTAGAATGCAGACCTCTTAACTCTGATATTGGGGTCCTTTCTCCTTACACAAACCCACTCTCATTAATATTCAGAGAATCGAAGACTCAATCATTAGTCTTTACTGATGCTTACTGTGTGCAAAGCACTGTGCTGGGGGCTTGGGAGAGTACAATAGAGAAGGTAGACTTCATTATCATCATCATCAGTGGTATTCATTGAGTGCTTACTGTATGCACAGCACTGTACTAAGTGCTTGGGGAAAGACATTAATATAAATAAATAATTTATAGATATGTAAGTAATTTATAGATATGCCATGGAACTGAGGGTGGGGCAAATATCAGATGCCCACAGGTTACAGATCCAAGGGCATACACGGCACCAAAAGCAGAGGAAGTCAGGGAAAAGAGGGCATCTTGGAGATGTAATCTTAATAGGGCTCTAAAGGTGGGGAGAGCGGTGGTCTGGCATTTACATTCATTCATTCATTCAATCGTATTTATTGAACGCTTACTGTGTGCAGAGCACTGTACTAAGCGCTTGAGAAGAACAAGTTGGCAACATATAGAGACGGTCCCTACCCAACAGCGGGCTTACAGTCTAGAATTTACATGGGAGGAAGGAGTCCCAGGCCAGAGGGAGGATGTGGGAAAGGGGTCGGCAGCGAGATAGATGAGATCGGGGGCACAGCGAGCCAGCTGGTGTTAGAGGAGTGAAGTGTGCCGACTGGGTTGTGTAGGAAAGCAGCGAGGTGAGGTAGGAGGGGGAAAACTGATTGAAGGTTTTTAAAGCCGATGGTGAGGAATTTCTGTTTGATGAGGAGGTGGTTGGGCAACCACTGGAGGTTCTTGAGGAGACATCGCTTCCTTCAAAAGAACAAACAATTCAAACCAAGTATTAAATATTTGAGTACAATCTTTTAACACTGGCATCGATGTAGAAGGGGATTGGCTATGCAGATGGCAGAAAATATGCTGCACCAGGAAATGCACAGATTAACAGAGTGATGGATAATATACTTGGTACTCAAGGCTGACCTTAGAACATCACGCAAAATGCAATACCACCACTCTGGGCCCCAACAAGTAGAGTTGAATGCCAAGGGCAAAGTGATCAAAATAAATCAAATAAGGTATCCTTCTTTCAAATTTTGCCTGTCTTTATGCTGGATTGTGCCAGGTCATGAATAAATCCAGGTTTGGTAAGACAGGTGTCACAAAGAAGTTTATTGCTAAACCATGGCTTGTGATGGACTCTGGGCAGATGGGACAACCATTATGTGAATCTTTAGATTTGTCTCAAACAAGACACTCACTGCATAGCCTGGTCGTAACCGACGGAAGAGAAATGGCTATGTGCTCCAGCAGAATTACAAAAACTCTCATTTTCTTATTCACTGCCAGTTATCACCGTGAACTGTGCTGAGATTGAATGGATTCTGGGATGGCTCCTTTTCTGTCTGGCTGACTAGAAAGTGCTCAACCCACAAAACAAATCAAGTCCTATGGAAATTCCACTAAGTGGCCAGAAACCATTTCAGCTTTCCTCAGAGTCTCATGTCATTCACAAAAAGCAGTATTTCTTACAAAGCCAGGGTTAAACTGGCAGTAAAATGCTTCCTGCTTGACAACTAACAAAGAATCCCACTCACCATCCGGAGTTGATTTCCATTAAAGACAATTACAGACAATCTCCTGACCCTTCGAAGCCTTATTGAAGGCACATCTCTTCCAAGAGGTCTTCCCTAAGTCCTTTTTTCCTTTTCTTCCATTCTTTTGCGTTGCCCTGACTTGCTCCCTTTATTCATCCTGCTCCCAGCCCCACATTACTTGCGCACATATCCGTATTTTATTTATTTCTATTAATGCCTGCCTCCCTCTCTACACCGTAAGCTCATTGTGGGCAGGGAATGTGTCTGCTATATTGCTATATTCTACTCTCCCAAGTCCTTAGTACACTGCTCTGCAGACTCAATAAATACGACTGACTGATCGAGTGCTGCATAAGTGGAAGACAACAGGTGCTGGCAACTCGAAACTTCAGATGCCGTAAACACCCAAAGAAACCCACCCTGCAAGGAAGCGCTAGAGTATTCTCGGTTTGACCCGCTTTATACAAACGGAAAGCCTCAAATTTTCGTTCTTTTCTCTTGAAGTAAACCTGTTTTCCCCTCCCTTCTCATTTTGGCCTTTTGTATTTGGCCAATGTAGATGCTTGCCGAGATTCTGAACTGAGTTAATGCGAGCCTCTGGTTTTAGAGGCAAAACTTTCAACAGAGCCTTGTAGCAAAACAGAGCATCTTTGTTCGTGTCCTGGCAACCCTGATTAATGTCAGCTCAGGTCTGAGAATAGTCTGTCAGTTACCTGGGGCCTCAGAGGCTGCGAGGGAGAGCACAACCCCCTCCCTCTGCCCAGACTCCCTCTTAACCTGATTTGAAGAATTTTGGGCAAAATACATTTTCACATTTCGTTTGAAATATCTCCACAATGAAGAGGATGCATCGGACAGATGTGTGCTCAAATTTCACTTCAAAGCAGGAAAAATCCGAAGCCTAAAAAGCCTGACCATCTGTTTTTAATAAAATTCCATGATAGCTTGTCAAACAGCCCTTCCCAACCAGTACTGGTTGCGAAAAGATGGGAATATTTGAGAGCTTTAGGAGAGAATGTCAACGAGATAATGATTAAGAAGCAGTGTTGCCTAATGGAAAGGGCACAGGCCTGGGAATTAGAGGACCTGGGCTCTAATCCCAGTTTGCCACATATCTACTGTGTGACCTTGGGCAAGTCACTTAATTTTTCAATCACTGTAAAATGGGGATTAAGACTTTGAACCCCATATGGGACATGGACTGTGTCCAACCTGATTAGTTGGTATCTATCCCAGGACTTAGTACAATGCCTGGCACAGATAAAGCACTTAATACCTTTTTTTAAAAAAAAAAAAACAAAAAAAAAGAGGACGTGGGCCAGTATATCCATGCCCAAATATTTTTTAGACATCTTGAACATACGGGTGCCTTTGTGTCCTAAGCCTGATAACGATTTCATAAACTGGCGACAAAATTAGAGACATTTTGAATCCACCTGGTCCTTGAAAAATATATAAAATGGCTACGTGAATTTTCACAGATTCTATAGGTACTAGGTTTCATGGGGAAGGTATTTATGCAACATGCCTCATGAAGTCAAAGGGCAAACATGAGTGTGGCCTAATGAAAAGAGCACAGGTCTGGGCATTAAAAGACCTTGGTTCTAACCCTGGATTTGCCAAGTGCCTGCTGTGTGACCTCAGGCAAGTCACTTAACATCTCAGTTGTCTCATCTGTGAAATGGGGATTGAATACCTGTTTTCTCCTTCCTGTATTTGGACTGTGAGTCCCATGTGGGCAGCGGTTGTGTCCCACCTGATTCACTTGTGCCTCCCCCAGCGCTTGGAACGATGCCTGGCACTTTGTAAGTGCTTAACAAGTTCCACAATTATTATAATTATTATTAAGAGCAGTGCTTGACACATACCGAGTGCTAAAAAATACTGTTAAAAAACACACAAAAAACCCCATGATGCAAGGTTTGGACTCTAATTTTCTCCTTGGCTTCGAGCAGGTGTTTTCTCTAATATTTAATATCAGGAGGCAAGATCACATAAGAAATCTATCAATCATAAGTTTATAATCCTCATCCACCACCTGGGCCACTGGTTGGAAAGTGGAGCACTAATAATAATGGCACTTGTTAAGCGCTTACTATGTGCCAAGCACTGTTCCACCCCTGTCCCTCATGGGGCTCACATTCTTATCCCTATTTTGAAGACGAGGTAACTGAGGCCTAGGGAAGTGAAGTGACTTCTCAAGGTCACACAGCAGACATGTGGTAGAGCCAGGATTAGAACCCAGGTCCTTCTGACTCTCGGGCCCCTGCTCTATCCACTAAACCAGGAGCTCCGTGGCCTCCCATGCCAGCGGGCTACAGTCCTCCAAGACGTAAGGGCTAGTGGGGTCGGCCTGACCTGAACCCTCACGTAAAATGGGGGGGCTGGGAGGGAAGGGGTGAGTATCAGTGCCATACCTCATCAAGATGACCAACAACTCTGGCCAAAGTTTTGCCCAGGTTGGGAACCTGGGATGAGAAATATACCACCGCCACATGGCAAATGAAAATCAATATTATTCAACTGTTGGCTTCTGGTACTAAATGTCCTGTCAATAGTCTCACTCTGCTGATCTCTGCTCAAAAGGAGGCTTTGCTTGGGGGCAACTCAAGAGGAGGCTTTGCTTGGGGGCAAATGGCCTGATTTTGGAAACTTCTGCACATTTTTCAGCCTCTGGGCCCATCAGTAGATTGTATTTATTGAGCGCTTCCCTAAGCGTTTGGGAGAGTACAATGTAGCAATAAACAGACACACTCCCTGCCCATGATAAGCTTGCAGTCTAATGGAGGAGACAGACATTAATAGAAATAAATACATAATAAATAATAAACAAATATGTGCAAAAGTGTTGTGGGGCTGGGAGGGGGGATGAATAAAGGGAGCAAGTCAGGGTGACCCAAAGGAAGAGGTAGAAGAACAAAGGGGGACTTAGTCAGGGAAGGCCTCTTGGAGGAGATGTGCCTTCAATAAGGCTTTGAAGGGTAGGGAGAGTCGTAGACAGTACTGTAGGCCACATACAGGAAAGAGACAGGGAAGAAGACCTGGCAGAATTTGAGGAGGGATTTTTTTTTAAGTATTCTTCCAAGCCCTCGGTAGACTACTTGGCAGTAAACATAAAACAGCAGCCTAGAGAGACTGCCCCTGTGGGTATCTCCCAAGGCAAATCTCTCTCCAGATGAGTCATCAGTTGATTTAAGTTATCCGTATGATGACAACATGCAGTTTCAGCATCTCTAGTCATCATTTAAGTCCCTGGAATAGCAAGCATTCTGATGATGTCCTGGGAGGATAAAGTTATCCTAGGTTCCCACAGGACTTAGGCCAAGGTTGAGACTTTAAAGTCAGATTTTAGTCCTTTAGTTATCACTTAAAGCATTACTGAAACCCACAATCCCGTAAGACCCTGGAACTCAGAACTCTTATTGAAACTGTGCCTGCCTAGTACAAAGCACAGGGAGGCAGCATGGCTTAGTGGATAGAGCACAGAACAAGGAATCAGAGGACCTGGTTTCTAATCCCAGCTTTGCCACTTGTCTGTTGTGTGACCTTGGGCAAGACACTTCACTTCTTTGTGCCTCAGTTCCCTCATCTGCAAATGGGGGATTAAGACTATGAGCCACATGTTGGGACAGGGACTGGGGCCAACTTGATTATCTTGTATTTACCCCTGGTAAAGCGGGGAAAGGGTCTATCAACTTAGACTGCAAGCTCATTGAGGGCAGGGAATGTGCCTACCAACTTCATTATATTGTACAGATTTATTACTCTATTTATTTTACTTGTACATATTTACTATTCTATTTATTTTATTTTATTAATATATTTTGTTTTGTTGTCTGTCTCCCCCTTCTAGACTGTGAGCCCGTTGTTGGGTAGGGACCATCTCTATATGTTGCCAACCTGTACTTCCCAAGCGCTTAGTACAGTGCTCTGCACACAGTAAGCACTCAATAAATACGATTGAATGAATGAATGAATGAATTGAATACTCCTCCAAGTACAATTATACTCGGAGTCAGAGGGACCTGGGTTCTCAGCGGAAGCAACCACACAGCCTCATGTTTGTCCATTTTTTTTTTTACCATTTCTTCAGTTGGATCTGGGTGGTTTGTTGTGTTTCTCACCCCCAAATTCCTGTGCATAACTCTTCCTCTTGTTCTAACTTTCCTTTGTCTGTTCCCTTTAGTCTTATACTGTACTCTCCCAAGCATTTAGTACAGTGCTCCGCACACAGTAAGTGCTCAATACATACTGAAAGCATTATGTAAAAATGGATAAGAAATGGATATTTTCTCATGGTAAAAGCTGAATCCAGCAACCCCAGCATTCCAAAATTCACTTAGCATTTCCTAAAATGGCTGGCTGTCTCCAGGCAGGGTGACTTTCAAACAGAATTTCAAGCCAATATAATAATTATGTTATTTGTTAAGCATTTACTATATGCCAGGCACTGTACTAAGCACCGGGGTGGAAAAAACCAAACCAGGTTGGATACAGTCTATGTCCCAAATGGGGCTCACAGTCTCAATCCCTATTTTACAGATAAGGTAATTGAGGCACAGGGAAATGAAGTGACTTGCCCACAGCCACATAGCAGACAAGTGGTGGAGCCGGGATTAGAATCCATGACCTTTTGACTCCCAGGCCTGTGGTCTATTCACTATACCATTCTGCTTCCCTAATACATTATGAATTGCATTCCAACAGGGATGCTCCTCCTCCAGTGATTTCCATCGCCTCTGCCACTTCCTGAGACTGTTATTAGGAAGCAACAATTAAGCACCAGCAGTGAGCTAGGCAATTTCCAGAAGGGGAAAGCCATCGTGTAGTCTGGATATGAAGAACCTCTCCCTCACTACTGCCTATTACTATTTCAATTATTTCAAATCCCCAAATCTGCAGACTTCATTAAAAAAAATAAAATGTAAGCAAACTCTGTTCTCTGTTCTCAAAGGTAATGAACTAACCGCACCTCTCAGGGATAAACCTGGAAATCACAAGGGAATTCACTACCTAAAGATTATAGCAAAATGTTTCTGGCCCACGTCCTGCCTCTGGCCTGGAATGCCCCCCCTCTTCATATCCAACAGGCAGTTACTCTCTCTACTTCAAAGGCACATCTCCTCCAAGAGGACTTCTCTGACTTCATTTCCTCTTTTCCCACTCCCTTCTACATTGTCCTGATTTGCTGCCTTTATTCAACCCTCCCTCAGCCCCATATATATCTGTTATTTATTTATTTATTTAAATTAATGTCTGTCTACCCCTCTAGACTGTGAGCTTATTGTGGTCAGGGAATGTGTTTACCAACTCTGTTTAACTGTACTCTCCCAAGCAGTATTACAGCGTTCTGCACATCGTACGCTCTCAATAAATATGATAGATTGTTTGAACTCTAAATAATACTGAATTTTACTGTTGCACAGTTCTTAGTTTAGGGGAATTAAATAATGTTAGAAAGTCTATCAACAGGCCTTTTTATATCAGCCAATTGTACAATTTCTACCCTCTTTGATACAGGGATAAGTAGTCATTATTTCGTTCATTCACTCATTCAATCGTATTTATTGAGCACTTACTGTATGCAGAGCATTGTACTAAGCGCAAGGGAAGTACAAATCGGCAACATACGGAGACAGTCCCTACTCAGCAACTGGCTCACAGTCTAGAAGAAATTTATTTCTAAATTTATTCAATTTGGATAATGGAATTCATTCATTCATTCAATTCAATCACATTTATTGAGTGCTTACTGCATGCAGAGCACTGCACTAAGTGCTTGGGAAGTACAAGTTGGCAACATATAGAGATGCTCCCTACCTAACAATGGGCTCACAGTCTAGAAGGGGAATTGATATCATGCTTATGAAATTCACAAAGGTACTAAGACTAACTGAACTGCTAATATCTAGAAGATGAGAGAGAAACCTAAAGTGACTGAAATACGTGTAAATGATCTTTCAACAACAGGGTGACCTAAAACAGGAAAAAGTACAAGATGACATGCAGAGAATGAGTAAACTGTAAGGAACAATGTAGGCTATTCTCTAGTACAAACAAAAGAAGTCCTTGGGTCAGAGTAGACTGTAAGCTGAAAAGCAGAGCGTGACCAATGTAGTGCTTTTCTTTTAAGAGATATTTTATAATATATTAGAAGAAGAGCAGGATTGGCTTTAGTCAGTGAGGTAAGTGGCTGTCTTAAGGTGGCACACAGCACAGGGTTACAGTTTGCCTTCCAAACCTCCCAAGATGGCCACCACTTCATCATCAATCATATTTATTGAGTGCTTACTGTGTGCAGAGCACTGTACTAAGTGCTTGGGAAGTACAAGTTGGCAACATATAGAGACGGTCCCTACCCAACAATGGGCTCACAGTCTAGAAGGGGGAGACAGGCAACAAAACAAAACATGTGGACAGGTGTCAAGTCATCAGAATAGATAGAAATTAAGCTAGATGCACATCATTAACAAAATTAATAAAATAGTAATAATAATAATAATAATGATGGCATTTATTAAGTGCTTACTATGTGTAAAGGACTGTTCTAAGCACTGGGGACGTTACAAGGTGATCAGGTTGTCCCACGTGGGGCTCACAGTTTTACTCCCCATTTTACAGATGAGGTAACTGAGGCCCAGAGAAGTGAAGTGACTTGCCCAAAGTCACACAGCTGATGATTAAATATGTACAAGTAACACCAGCACCAGATCCTTCAACAAGATGGCTGCTGAGGGCACACAGGGCCCGCACCAACCCCAGGCTTCCCTCTGCCACTAGTGCGGCCGTCACCTTTAGTTTTCACACTTACAGGAACCCTCTGCTTCCTCATCATTCCTCAACAACCACCCCCCTGGCTCCACAGCCCCTAAAACATAAGAATCCCCTGAAAAAGTCTGGTATTCATTTAAGCACCAGTGCGTTAAAGGGTGACTGACTGACTGACTGACTTGGGGAGGCCAGAGCTATGAGCAGCTGAATGCAACTTGCTCCTTGCCCTGGGAGTGGCATTGAACTGTTTGATTAGGAGCATGGGCTGGAGGATACGGGCCCAACTGTTCTCTCGCCTTCCACACTCGCATCTCCTCCAGCCTTCAGTACATCTCTACTTGGACATCCTCCCACCATCTCAAGCTCAACATGTCCAAAATGGAACTCCATATCTTTCCTCCCAAACCCTGCCCTCTCCCTAATTTTACCGTGACTGTAGACAGCACAACCATCCTTCCTGTCTCAGAAGCCTATAACCTTGGTGTCATCCGTGACTCCACTCTCTCATTCAACCCACTTACCCAATCCGTCACCAAATCCTGCCAGTCCCACTTTCACAACATCTCCAAGATCTGCCCTTTCCTCTCCTTCCAAACCGCTACCATGTTAGTGCAGTCAATCATCCTATTCCGACTGGATTACTGCATCAGCCTCCTTTCTGACCTCCCAACCTCCTGCCTCTCCCCATTTCAGTCCATATTTCACTCCACTCCATTGCCTGGATTGTCCTTCTGCAGAAATGTTCTGGACATGTCACCCGCCCCCCACCCCCCCATCAAAAATCTCCACTGGTTGCTTATCCACCTCTGTAACAAACTCACTATTAGCTTTAAAGCTCTCCATCACCTTGTCCCCTCCTACTTCACCTCCCTTCTCTCCTTCTACATCCAAGCCCAAACACGCCTCTCCTCTGCTGCTAACCTTCTCACACTCCGCTCCTCTGCTGCTAACCTTCTCACTGTGCGTCGATCTCGCCTGCCTTGCCCCCAACCCCTGGCCCATATCTTAATTCTGGCCTGAAATGCCATCCCTTCTCAAATCCACCAAACAATCTTCTCCCCTCCTTTAAAGCCCTACTGAAGGCTCACCTCCTCCAAGAGGCCTTCCCAGACTAAGCCCCCTTTTCCTCAGCTCCCTCTCTCTTCCACATCACCGACTCGCTCCCTTTGCCCTTCCCCTCTCCCCCGTCCCACAGCACATGTATATAAGCATATATCTATAATTCTACCTATTTATATTGATGCCTGTTTACGTGCTTTGATGTCTGTCTCCCTTCGAATAATAATAATGATAGCATTTGTTAAGCTCTTACTATGTGCCAAGCACTGTTCTAAGCGCTGGGGAG
The DNA here is from genome assembly GCF_015852505.1 of Tachyglossus aculeatus. Taxonomy (NCBI): domain Eukaryota; kingdom Metazoa; phylum Chordata; class Mammalia; order Monotremata; family Tachyglossidae; genus Tachyglossus; species Tachyglossus aculeatus. The sequence continues at coordinate 92,664,640 of NC_052067.1, forward strand.
GATACAAGGTAATTCATTCATTTATTCAATCATATTTATTGAGCACTTACTGTGTGCAGAGCACTGTACTAAGCTCTTGGGAAGTACAAGTCAGCAACATATAGAGACGGTCCCTATCCAACATTGTCCCACATGGGGCTCACAGTCTTAATTCCCATTTTACAGATGAGGTAACTGAGGCACCGAGAAGTTAAAGTGACTTGCCCAAAGTCACACAGCAGAAAAGTGGCGGAGCCGGGATTAGAACCCATGACCCCTGACTCCTAAGCCCGTACATTTTCCACTGAGCCACACTGTTTCTATACCTGTAACCCATTGTGGGCAAGGACTGTCTCTCTTTATTGCTGTATTGTACTTTCCAAGCACTTAGTACAGTGGTCTGCACACAGTAATCGTTCAATAAATACTAAATGAATGAATGAATGAACCTCCAGCCGCAGCAAGCGACCCTAAATATCCATTTTGGAGTTATTTATATGGCTTTCCTGATGCAGTCTGACTGCTGCCCGGATCATTTTTCTTCAAAACCATTCACTCCACGTGTCCCCACTCCTCAAGAATCTCCAGTGGTTGCCCATCCACCTCCACATCAAAGAGAAATATCTTACCACAGGCTTCAAGGTACTTAATCACCTTGTCCTCTCCTACCTCACCTCTCTAATTTCCTACTGAAACCCAGCCCACACACTTCACTCCTCTAATGCCAACATACTCACTGTACCTCAATCTCATCTCTTGCTGCTGTCCTCTTGCCCACTTCCTGCCTCTGACTTGGAATTCCCTTCTTTTTCATATCCAACTATCACTAACCCCACTTTCAAAGCCTTATTGAAAGCACACCTCCAAGCAGTAATGTCCTGAGGGCAGGAGAAACAGTAATAATAATAAGAACAATAATGATGGGATTTGTTCAGCGCTTACTATGTGCAAAGCACTGTTCTAAGCGCTGGGGAGGTTACAAGGTGATCAGGTTGTCCCGTGTGGGGCTCACAGTCTTCATCCCCATTTTACAGATGATGTAACAGGCCCAGAGAAGTTATGTGACTTGCCCAAAGTCACACAGCTAACAATTGGTGGAGCTGGGATTTGAACCCATGACCTCTGACTCCCAAGCCTGTGCTCTTCCCACTGAGCCATGCTGCTTCTCTAGAAAATGCAAGACTGTAGAGAAGGAAAGAGGTGTAGAGAAGGTAGTTGAAGTTGTGGGGGTGAATAAGTTCTCCATGGAAAGGGGCGTAGATAGAGACTAGGAAGTGACAGGGGAGCCATCTTCTCTCTTCTAAGGCACCTTGATGCCATGACCAGAGACATGGAACATCTTAAGTGATGGGAAGAATTTAGTTCTGTGGCAGGGAGTCTGCAAAGGCCCTGGATCTCTTCTGCTATGGTACCTCACTACATGTCATGCATGATCCTTAATTTGATATGGTAGAGAAGCAGCATGGCTCAGTGGAAAGAGCCTGGGCTTTGGAGTCAGAGGTCCTGGGTTCGAATCCCAGCTCTGCCACATGTCTGCTGTGTGACCTTGGGCAAGTCACTTAACTTCTCTGAGCCTCAGTTCCCTCATCTGTAAAACGGGGATGAAGACTGTGAGCCCCACATGGGACAACCTGATCACCTTGTATCCCCCCAGCGCTTTTAGAGAAGCGGCGTGGCTCAGTGGGAAGAGCCTGGGCTTTGGAGTCAGAGGTCATGGGTTCGAATCCTGGCTCTGCCAATTGTCAGCCGTGTGACTTTGGGCAAGTCACTTCACTTCTCTGGGCCTCAGTTACCTCATCTGGAAAATGGGGATTAAGACTGTGAGCCCCACGTGGGACAACCTGATCCCCTTGTATCCCCCCCAGCGCTTAGAACAGTGCTTTGCACATAGTAAGCGCTCAATAAATACGATTGAATAAATACGATTGAATGAATGACATGATTTAGAAGTCTCACTCCTGTCCGAGTTCTCCTGTCTGAGTTGTACAATAGGGGATAGACTACAAACCTGGGAGTCAGAAGGTCATGGGTTCTCATCTTGGCTCCACCATTTGTCTGCTCTGTGATCTTGGGCATGTCACTTCACTTCTCTGAGCCTCAGTTACCTCATCTGTGAAATGGGGATTGAGGCTATTGAGCCCCACGGGGGATAGGGACTACTGTCCAATCCGATTTGCTTGTACCCACCCCAGCGCTTAGTACAATGCCTAGCACATAGTAAGCGCTTAACAAATACCACAAATATCATTATTATTATTAGAAGTTGTGCAACAAATAAGCCTTTTATTGTCAAATCATTTTCATTGAACCAAACTTGGTGACTTCCCTTGGCTGTGCCCAATGACTCGGCAAGCTGCCTGGAATACATCATTATTGAAAAAATGCCTATTTACTGTGCATGTCGGGGATTGTGGTTTGATTTTCTTTTAACTCGAAGAGCAGTGTGTTCTCATGGAAAGAGCCCGAGCCTAAGAGTCAGAGAACCTGGTTTCTAATCCCGGCTCCACCCGCTGTCCGCTGGGTGATCTTGGGCAAGTCATTTAATTGCTCAGTGCCTCGGTTACCCTCGTCTATAAAATGGTGCTTAATCTTACTCCCTCCGACTCAGACCGTGAGCCCCAGTGAGGATCAGGGACTGTGGCCGACTTGATTAACTTGTATCAATCCCAGAGCATAGTCCAGTGCTTGGCACATAGTAATTGCTGAATAAGTACTATTAAACAAACAAAAAATGATCAGGGCTGTTGTGATGTTGCTACAGAGCTTCTTACAGATAGCTCTCCAGGAGTTTAAGTCAGCTGTTTTGGTGATTTGAAGGACACTTTCAGATTCTTTTTTTCTTTTATGGTATTTGTTAAGTGTTTACTATGCTGCAGGCACTGTGTTAAGTGCTGGGGTAGATATAAGCTAATCAGGTTGGACACAGTCCCTGTCCCACATGGAGCTCACAGTCTTAATCTCCATTTTACTGAGGCACAGAGAATTGAAATGACTTACCCAAGGTCACACAGCAGACAAAGTGGCAGAACTGGGACTAGAACCCAGGTCTTTTCGTTCATTCAATCGTATTTACTGAGAGCTTACTGTGTGCAGTGTCCTGTACTACGCACTTGGGAGAGTACAATATCACAACAAACAGACATTTTCCCTGCCCACAATGAGCTTACAGTCTAGTTACAGTCTACATAGTTCTGGCTCCCAGGCCTATGCTCTACCCCCTGGGCCACACTGCTTCTCAATGGTTCTAGACCATTATAACCCCTCGTTCTAGAAATCCATATGAGGCCTAAGAAAGCCACCCACTGCTGCCATAAGTGTTCTGGGTAGAACGCTGTTAGGGATTTAGTGAACCTTCTCTCATCACGTGAACCTGTTTGGGCTGGGTATGCTGTGTTGGCTGAATAAATTGCTTAGATGCAGAAACATATGCCCAGACACCCGATGCCAGGGCCAGTCAGGACTTCCAATCCATTTTCTTCAACGTGAGGTTTTGAGAGACGGCAACCCTTGCATTATAGGAGAATTGAGAACAACTACCTGTGGTGTTGGATTGTGCAACATACCTCTGTTGCACTGTACTCTCTCAAACACTTGGTACTGTGCTCAAAACATATGAATGACTGACTGAACTAGCTTTGCAGTGGGTGGGCTCTATCTAAGTGCCCTGTTTTGGCTTCTGGAGTTTGAGAAGGATATTCATAAACTGGAGAGACTATGGAGGAGTGGAATGAGGCCATACCTCCCCCATCTTCCCAGTTGTTTCCTACTTATTAAAACATATAGCTTCCTTGATAAGTGCTCTAGCTTTCTAGTCTGTAAACTCAATTTGGGGGGGCATTTTTTTTGGGGGGGGGGGATTGTAGCATTTTTTAACTACTTACTCTGCATCAAGAACTGTTCTAAGTGCTGGGGTAGATACAAGTTAATCAGGTCAGTCATAGGCCCTGTCCCACATGGGGCTCACTAAGCAGGAAAGAGAACAGGTAGTGAATCCCCATTTTATAAATAAAGAGACTGAGGTCCAGAGATGCTAAATGACTTGCCCAAGGTTAAATGGCAGGCAAGATGCAGAGCTGGGATTAGAACCCATGTCTTCTGACCCCTAGGCCCATGCTCTTTCCGCTAATCAATGCTGCTTTCTGTTGTGGGCAGGGACCATGTCTACTAACTGTTAAATTGTATTCCTTGGAAGCCTCACGGTAAGTGCTCAATAAAGACCAGTAATTGATTGATTGTGCTGCTAGAGTGATGCTATTATTAAATTCTACTAGACTGCCAGCTGCTTGAGGACAGGGATTGTGTTGTACTCCCCCAATCTTCGTAACCTGGAAGTTACTACTATAGAAAATCCTTAATTGGCAGTAGGTTTTTGATTCATTACTGGATTTTTATCTGTTGAGTTAACTGTTTTGAGCCAACAGATGCCAGGTTCAATCTGGGAGGGGAAGTTGCTTTATTGACTGAAGATGGGATGTGTTTTCTTATTTCCTTTCCCAATTCTAGGGAAGTTTATGGCTGAATCTTCATAGCCTACTCTAACGACAACACTGTCTCATCTCCTAGCAGTGTTAAGAAGAATTCTAGGACTAGTGTTACTAGCCCTTTTGGCTTTGGTGTTTGCAGACAGGACATACATGAGGCAAGCAGTTTTTAAAAGCACTGGAATGTTTGGCTGGAATTCTTTTCTTTTCTTCCCCTGTACTGTTTGTCTACCGGGAGCTTATGAGGGGGTTAAAGATAACCTGACCTCTTGATAACCAATAGAGAGGCTTTTGTCTAGGAATCTGATTAGGAATGACTTAACCAGTTGACTTCTCTTCTGGCAGAATGGGCAGATTTGAAATAAAGGTGAAAAATAGGTGGCACTGAATCCTGCAGTAAAGCTACTGTCACCCACCACCATATGCTCTGGGTTTATTCCCTGCCAAAACATCTGTTGTTGCCATGTAAATACAGTTTTACGGAGAGTATCCCTTTCCTCCCTCTTTCCTTTGAAATACCGTCTGGTTTCAAATACCACAAAGTGGATTAGAAAGCAGCAGTGGGTATTGTACCTGGCAGAATGTATCAGCATGGAAAGGGAAACCCATGTCTTGCTTACCCAGAGTGTAGAATCGTGTGTTGGTTACACAACGATCTTTTGTCTCACCTGCCCACGTGGAGAGGAGTATGGCCTCATTCCACTCCTCCATAATCTCTCCAGTTTATGAATATCCCTCTCAAACTCCAGAAGCAGGGCACATAGATAGTCAGAGCCCACCCACTGCAGAGCTAGTTCAGTTAGTCAGTTGTATGTACTGAGCATGGTACTAAGTGCTTGGGAGAGTACAATGCAATAGAGTAATGTTGTACAATCCAACGCCACAGATAGTTGTTCTCAGCAGCCTGGTCTTCAAATATGGAAGACAGCTAGATCCCCATATTGGTATCTAACATTCACCCGGGGCCTCATAATCCAAAACTTTCGACTTGGTATATATATATATTGTTAAACCTTTTTCACCTTGTTTTCAAGAGGCATGAGTATCACAAGTACATTTCAATCTGTGTTTGCAGATACACTGACTGAATCAATAGAGGAATTGTAAATGCTGCTGAAAAATAACACCAGATTATTTTCTTATTAATTTGTGTGCTTGTCTTTCACCTGATTCTGTGAAATAACTATATATTTGTTTTGTGAAGAATTTCACAGAAAATAAAAGGACACAAATTAACACATTATTTTCTGTACATCCTGTTGCTCGCTCTGTCTGGATTTTCTTTTCTTTTAACGGTATTTATTAAGCATATACTATGTGCCAGGCATTGTACTAAGCTAGCGTAGATACACATTAATAAGGTTGGACACAGTCCCTGTCTCACATGGGGCTCACAGTTTTCATTCCCATTTTGCAGATGCAGTAACTGAGGAACAGAGAGGTGAAGTGACTTGCCCAAGGTCACACAGCAGACAAGTGGTGGAGTCGGGACTAGAACCTAGGTCCTTCTCACTCTCAGGTCTGCTTGAATTTTCATCATCATCAACAATGGTATTTATTGAGCACTTACTATATAAAGAGTACTGTACTAAGGGCTTGGGAGAGTAGATGCTGCTTGTGATGCCTGATGCATATATATCTATAATTCTATTTATTTATACTGTTGCCTGTTTACTTGTTTTGATGTCTGTCTCCTCCCCTTCTAGACTGTAATCCCATTGTGGGCAGGGATTGTCTCTATTGCTGAATTGTACTTTCCAAGCGCTTAGTACAGTGCTCTGCACACAGTAAGTGCTCAATAAATACGATTACATGAATGAATGAATGAGAAGCATTATGGCACAGTGGATAGAGGAAGGGTCTCGGAGACAGAGGGTCATGGGTTCTGATCCCATCTCCACCACTTGTCTACTGTGTGACCCCGGGCAAGTCACCTAACTTCTCTGGGCCTCAGTTACCTCATCTGTAAAATGGGGATTAAGACTGCGAGCCCCACGTGGGACAGGGACTATGTCCAACCCCATTTGCTTGCATCCACCCCAATGCTTAGTACAGTGCCTGGCACAGAGTAAGCACTTAACAAATACCACAATTATTATTATGACAATACAGTGGAGTTGGCAGAAACTTACCCCACCCAAGAAGAACTCAAAGTAACATTTACTTACCACCTACATTGTGCTAAATGCTTCACAAGAGAAGCAGAGAACAAAGGTCCTCACTCTGAAGGTAGAGGTCACATAAATCTAGCCAATGGTATTAAAAGACCAACCAACCGTTAAGAATCTGAAAGGCTCAACTCAACACAGGCCATGTCTGCCTTAGGTCAAACTCCCTCAACTCACAGAGAATAAGTTTAGGCTTTTAATCTATTAAGTCAAATACTGAGCAACAGAATTTGCCTTGTGCTGGCTGCTGCGGTTTCAACTCACCCACTCATCCACAGAGATAACAGCCAAGTAAAGAGAACACAGTGGAATTTCAAATCAGCACCACAAAGAAATGCTTGTGAAAATGTTGTCAGGATGAGATACATAAAACCACATTCTTTCACCCTCTTGGTCTCAGATTCAATCCAGAGAGCAGAAAGGTGATAAGGACTAAGGATATAAAGCTACAGATCACTTGCCAAAGTCATGAACTCTGTTTTTTTGGTCTGTGAAGTTATTTGGCCCTCAAGTATTTTGAGAATGGAACGATTGGCAACTACTATTACTAATAATAATAATGATAATGATAATAATAATGATAATAATAATAATAGTATTTGTTAAGTGTTTATTATGTGCCAGGCACTGTTCTTAGTGCTGGGGCGGATACAAGCAAATCAGGTTGGACACAGTCCCTGTCCCACGTGGAGCTCAGTCTCAATCTGGACTGAGCTTCTCATCCTATCCCGACTGGATTACTGCATCAGCCTCCTCTCTGATCTCCCATCCTCCTGTCTCTCCCCACTTCAATCCATAATTCACGCCGCTGCCCGTTTGTCTTTGTGCAGAAACGCTCTGGGCATGTTACTCCCCTCCTCAAAAATCTCCAGTGGCTACCAATCAACCTATGCATCAGGCAGAAACTCCTCACCCTGGGCTTCAAGGCTGTCCATCCCCTCGCCCCCTCCTACCTCACCTCCCTTCTCTCCTTCTCCAGCCCAGCCCGCACCCTCCGCTCCTCTGCCGTTAACCTCCTCACCGTACCTCATTCTTGCCTGTCCCGCCGTTGGCCCCCAGCCCACGTCCTCCCCCTGGCCTGGAATGCCCTCCCTCCGCACATCCGCCAAGCTAGCTCTCTTCCTCGCTTCAAGGCCCTACTGAGAGCTCACCTTCTCCAGGAGGCCTTCCCAGACTGAGCCCCCTCCTTCCTCTCCCCCTTCTTCCCTGCTCCATCCCCCCAGCCTTACCTCCTTCCCCTCCCCACAGCACCTGTATATATGTCTGTACATATTTATTACTCTATTTAGTTATTTTATTTGTACATACTTATACTATTAATTGTATTTTGTTAATACGTTTTGTTTTGCTCTCTGTCTCCCCTTTCTAGACTGTGAGCCCACTGTTGGGTAGGGACCGTCTCTATATGTTGCCAATTTGTACTTCCCAAGCGCTTAGTACAGGTGCTCTGCACACAGTAAGCGCTCAATAAATATGATTGAATGAATGAATGAATGAATGAATGGAGCAAGTAAGGGCAAGGTAGAGGGTAGAGGGAGAAGAGGAAAGGAGGGCTGAGTCAGTGAAGGCCTCTTGGAAGAGATGTGCTTCAATATGGCTTTGAAGTGGGGGAGAGTCACTGTCTGGTGGATTTGAGGAGGGAGAGTGCTCCAGGCCAGAGGCAAGACGTGGGCGAGAGGTCAGCAGCGAGATAGCAGAGAAGCAGCATGGCTTAGCAGAAAGAGCCCAGGCTTGGGAGTCAGAGGTCGTGGGTTCTAATCCCGGCTTTGCCACTTGTCAGCTGGGTGACTTTGGGCAAGTCACTTCACTTCTCTGGGCCTCAGTTCCCTTATCTGTAAAATGGGGATTAAGACTGTGAGCCCCAGTGTGGGACAACCTAATTACCTTGTATCTACCCCAGCGCTTAGACCAGTGCTGGCACATAGTAAGCGCTTAACAAATACCATTAGTATCATTATTATTATTATTATAGATGAGATGGAGATACAGTGAGAAGGTTAGCATTAGAGGAGCCAAGTGTGTGGGCTGTTGGGCAGAGAGTGAGGGGGAAAAAAGGAGAACCGTGGAGGTTGGCGCTGAGCGCTGACTGAAATGATGGATGAGCTTTCCTAACAGCGGCAGTCAATTATTCATGCTACTTCAGAGGAAGAAAAGGGAAGGGCAGCGGACAGGGATGAAGGGGAGAGGGGAGGCTTGGGAGGAATCTCCCAAGCTCATTTAAAAAAAACACACACACAAAAAAAAACCCCAAAAGCTTAGAGCAGCAGTCACTCTGATTTAAGCTCTGCTGACTCCAGCAAATTCACTTCAGGCTGTAAGTGAAGCTGTTTAACCCCGAGTTAAACAGAGTTTAACAGCAGCTACAACAAAGAAGTGCAGGTTTGCTGAGCTGTGACTAGCTTCAGTCAGTCCTATGGTTCAGATGACTGGAAGCCCTAGGTTCAGAACTAAAGTTTGAAGAAACTCCAGGATATTCTGCTATTACTTGCTACTATGCAAATCTGGGTCTTTGGTTTTATGATGTGGATCCTTTTTCTCGACAGCCTTGACCCCTGAAGAGACCCTTTGGTGCTAATTCTGCTAATGAGGATGGAGGTGGGGCCCGGATTAAGCACTTGTTGAGAATGAGAAACCAAAATCTACTCCCTCTTTCATTACTGATTTCCTATGTGCCTTTTCAGCAACTCACCTATTCTGCATGAAAGTGAAAATAATACCAACCTACCTCATGGGGATGCAGTGAGGATTGACTGAGAAATCACCCCGCACCAAACAGCCAATAGACAGTGCTATAGGTTCTTCTGTAAGGGGATGTCTATCTATCAATCAATCATATTTATTGAGAGCTTACTGTGTGCAGAGCACTTGGGAGAGTATATTACAACCGTTGTCGGGCAGGGACCATCTCTATATGTTGCCGACTTGTACTTCCCAAGAGCTTAGTACAGTGCTCTGCACACAGTAAGCGTTCAATAAATACGATTGAATGAATGAATGGTTGGTTGGTTAGGTGTTCCCCTTGCCCACAAGGAGCTTACAGTCTAGAGGGAGACAAACGTTCCAGTGCTTAGAACAGTGCTTGGCACATAGTAAGTGCTTAAAAATGCCATCATTATTATCATTATTATTATTAAATGTTAAAATGAATTAAGGGTATGTTCATAAATTCTGTGGGACTGAGGGTGGGATGAATAAAGGGTATGAATCCAAGTGCAAGGAGCATGCAGAACACACTCGGGTGCTCCGGAGACTACAAGAAGAGTAGAAGACATGGTCTCTGCTCTCAGTGCATTTATAATCTAATGACTTCCATCATTACCTATGGCCAGGTGATGCGACAGCATGGCTGCTTTTGACATTCTGGTCAGATTTTTCTCCATTTATTCATTCATTCAATCGTATTTATTGAGGATTTACTGTGTGCAGAGCACTGTACTAAGCACTTAGAACTGTACTAAGCACTGTCCAACTCCACAGTTGAAGCAGCTGCTGAACGTGAATCAAGCAATCCTATTTATTGAGCACTTACTGTATGCAAACCACTTTATTAATAATAACAACAAAACAACATCAGGTGCTGCAAACAACAAGGAGCGCATCTCTAGACTGTGAGCTCTTTGTGGGCAGGAATGTGACTGTTTATTGTTATGCTGTACTCTCCCAAGCTCTTAGTACAATGCTTTGCACAAAGTAAGCACTCAATAAATATGATTGAATAATAATAATAATAATAATTGTGGGTTTTGTTAAGTGCTTCCTATGTGCCAGGAACTGTATTTAGCACTGGGGTTGATATAGGCTAATTGAGTTAGACAGGGTCTCTGTTCCACATGGGGCTCACAGTCTTGATCCCCATTTCACAGATGAGGTAGCTACGATACAGAGAAGTGAAATGACTTACCCAAGGTCACACGGCTGACAAGTCGTGCGGCAGGGATTAGAACACAGGTCCTTCTGACTCACAGGCTCATGGTCTATCTACTAGGCCATGCTGCTTCTCTGTGCTTGGGACAGTACAATATAAAAGAGTTGGTCATTCCCTGACTACAAGGAGTTTACAGGCTAGAAGGGGGGACTGACATTAAAATATATATTTTGGGGCTGAGGATAGAATGAATAAATGGTATAAATCCTGAGAAGCAGCACTGCCTAATGGAAAGAGCATGGGCTTGGGAGTCAAAGGACCCAGGCTCTATTCCCGGCCCCACCACTTTTCTGCTGTGTGACCTTGGGAAAGTCACTTCACTTCTCTGTGCCTCAGTTACCTTATCTGTAAAATGAGGAATAATGCTGTGAACCCCATGTGGGACAGGGACTGTTTCCAACCTGATTAACTTCCATCTACCTGGCATCTATCTAAGTACCTGGCACATAGTAAGCGCTTAACAAATACCATTAAAAAAAGAGAAAAAAAATCCAAGGACAATGGAGAATGGAGAAGGAGTAGAGGAAATGAGGGCTTAGTCTGGGAAGGCCTCTTGGAGGAGAAGTGATTTTAATAAGGCTTTGAAGGTGGGGAAAGTGATCATTTGTCAGATATGATGGGGGAGGGAGGCACGATGTGGGCGAGGGGTTGGTAGTGAGATAGACAAGAATGAGGTATAGCAAGTAGGTTGGTAAAAGAGGAGCAAAGTGTGTGGGCTGCATTGTAATAGGAAACCAACAAGGTAAGATAGGAGGGAACAAGGAAATTGAGTGCTTTAAAGCCAATGGGAAGAAGTTCCTGGAGGAGTAGGGAAATAAACTGAACAGTTTTGTAGAAAAATGATCGGGGCAGCAGAGTGAAGGATGGCTTGTAGTGAGGAGAGACATGAGGCAGAGAGGTCAGCAAGGAGGCTGATACAGTAATTAAGTCTGGATACAATAAGAGTTTGGATCAAAGTGGTGGCAGTTTGGTTGGAGAGGAAAGGGAGGATTTTCACAATGTTGTGAAGGCAGAACCAACAGGATTTCATGGCAGACTGAATATGTGGGTTGAATGAGAAATGAGTCAAGGATATGTCAAGGTGATAGGCTTGTGATACATGGAGGATAGTAGTATTGTCTACAGTGATGGGAAAGTCAAGGGGAGGACAGGGTTTAGGAGGGACGATGACAAGTTCTGTATTGGACAGATTAAGTTTGAGGGGTCAGCAGGACACCCAAGTAGAAATGTCCTGAAAGCATGAGGAAATACGAGGCTGCAGCATAGGAGAGAGATCAGGGCTGGAGATGTAGATTTAGGAATCATCTGCATAAAGATGATGGGAGCAAATGAGCTCCCTAAGGGAGTGGGTGTAGATGGAGAATAGAAGAAAATCCAGGACTGAGCCTTGAGGGACTCTCACAACTAGGAAATGGGAGGCAGAGGAGAAGCCTGTGAAAGAGACTGAGAATGAGTGGCCAGAGACACAGGAGGAAAACCAGGAGAGGACAGTGCCAGTGAAGGCAAGATTAGATAACGCTTCCAGGAGAAGGGGGTGGTTGACAGTGTTGAAGGCAGCTGAAAGGTTGAGGAGGAATAGGATGGAGTTAGAGGCCACTGAATTAGGCAAGGATTGAATTAGGCCACTGAATTAGGCCATCTATACTCACTCCCTTGATGAACTCATTCACTCCCATGGCTTCAACTATCATCTCTACGCTGATGACACCCAAATCTACATCTCCACCCCTGTTCTCTCTCCCTCCCTCTGGGCTCATATCTCCTCCTGCCTTCAGAGAACATCTCCACCTGGATGTCTACCCACCGTCTAAAACTCAACATGTCCAAGACTGAGCTCCTTATCTTCCCCTCCCAAGCCCTGTCCTCTCCCTGACTTCCCCATCACTGTAGAGGGCACTACCATCCTTCCCACCTCACAAGCCCACAACTTTGGTGTCACCTTTGACTCTGTTCTCTCATTCACCCCACACATCCAATCTGTCACCAAAATCTGCCAGTCTCACCTCCACAACATCACCTAGATCTGCCCTTTCCTCTCCATCCAAACCACTACCTTGCTGGTTCAATCTCTCATCCTATCCTGACTGGATTACTGCATCAGTCTCCTTGTGACAAGGGATTTTAGAAAGGGAAAGAAGATGCACGGCATAGTGGATAGACCACGGGCCTGGGAATCAGAAGGCTACAGATTCTCATCCCAGCACTGCCACTTGCCTGCTGTGTGACCTTGGGCAAGTCATGTCACTTCCCTGTGCCTCAATTTCGTCATCTGTAAAATGGGGATTAAGTCTGTGAGCCCCATGTGGGATAGGAACTGTGTCCAACCTGATTAACTTGTATCCACCCCAGTGCTTAGTACAGTGCCTGGGCCACAGTAAGCACTTAAAAAATACCATTCATTCATTCAATTGTATTTATTGAGCGCTAACTATGTGCAGAGCACTGTACTAAGCGCTTGGGAAGTACAAGTCGGCAACATATAGAGACGGCCCCTACCCAACAACAGGCTCACAGTCTATTGAGCCCCTACTGTGGGCAGGGCACTGTACTGAGCACTTGGGAGAGTATAATATAACAATATAACAGACACATTCCCTGCCCAGAATGAGCCTACCATCTAATGAAAGGAGCATGGGTCTTGGAGTCAGAGGACCTGGGTTCTAATCCTAGCTCCTCCACTTGTCTGCTGTGTGAGCTTGGGCAAGTCACTTCACTTCTCTGTGCCTCAGTGACCTCATCTGTAAAATGGGGATTAAGACTGTGAGCTCCATGTGGGTCAGGGGCTGTGTCCAACCCAATGCTTGGTAAGTACAAGTCGGCAACATACAGAGACAGTCCCTACCCAACAACGGGCTCACAGTCTAGAAGGGGGGGACAGACAACAAAATATAACATGTGGACAGGTGTCAAGTCATCAGAATAAACAGAAATAAAGCTACATGCACATCGTTAACAAAATAAATAGAATAGTAAATATGTACAAGTAAAATAAATAGAGTAATAAATCTGTACAAATATATACAAGTGCTGTGTGGAGGGGAAGGAGGTAGGGCGGGGGGGATGGGGAGGAGGAGAGGAAAAAGGGGGCTTAATCTGGGAAGGCCTCCTGGGGGACGTGAGCCCTCAGTAGGGCTTTGAAGGGAGGAATGATTATTATGTGGCCATTTGAGAATACATTCAGATGAGGAAGGAAGGGAGGGACTCCTAGAAGACAAAAACCTCGCTTCTGAGTTACTTAAATATCAAGGCCACACACACGTTACAAAGCCAAAAGATAACTTTCCAATCCCACCCCCTGCTCCCTGCTGATCAGCACCAAGGGAAAGTTTAGGAGTGTTTGAAGGAATTGCTTAGAATTAACAGAACAAACTGGATTAAAAACCAAACTGGCCCTTTGAGGAGCTTCACTACACAATGTACCCTAATTACAAAACTGTTTTCTATTAACGAGGCCTCTGGAATCTGACTCCAGTTTCAGTGAAACTGATTTTACACATGAACCTCCAAACCTGCCAACTCACCCAAGGCAGCCATAAGGGACAGACTGCAGTACGGTACTCAGGGCAGTAAAGCAGCTGAGCCCATGTCAAGGGACCGATAAACTGTCCATTTTTTCTGCCTAATTTTGGCATCTTTGTTTTAGCTTACTTTCTAGAGCTAGTGACAGGGCAGGAAAGAGGGCTCCCCTGCATTTTATCACCTCACTGATGCACCCCAATCAGTCAGATTTATTCATTCATTCATTCAATTGTATTTACTGAGCACTTACTATGTGCAAAGCACTATATTAAGCACTGAGAGAGAACAATATAACAATAAACAGACACATTCCTTGCCCACAAGGATCGTACAGTCTAGGGGGGAGACAGACATTAATTTGAATAAATAAATTACAGCTATGTACATAAGTCATTGATCGCTTACTATTCAATCATATTTATTGAGCAGTTACTGTGTGCAAAGCACTGTACTAAGTGCTTGGGAGAGTACACTATAACATCAGACACAATTCCTGTCCACAATGAGCTTACAGCCTAGGGGGGAGACAGACATTATTACAAATAAATAGATAAATACATAAATTACAGATATATGCATATATGCTTTGGGGAAAGGAGGAAGGAAAAATGAAGGAGCAAGTATGAGTCGTGCAGAAAGGAGTGGGAGAAGGGGAGGGGAGGTCTCAGTTAGGGAAGGCTTCCTGGAGGAAATGCCTTCAATAAGGTTTTGAAGTGTGGGAGAGCAATTATCAGTTGGATATGAGGAGGAAGGGTATTCCAGGACAGAGGCAGGATGTGCCAATTGTCAGCTGTGTGACTTTGGGCAAGTCACTTAACTTCTCTGTGCCTCAGTTCCCCCATCTGTAAAATGGGGATTAAGACTGTGAGTCCCCCGTGGGACAACCTGATCACCTTGTAACCTTCCCAGCGCTTAGAACAGTGCTTTGCACATAGTAAGTGCTTAACAAATGCCATCATTATTATTTTTATTATTATGTGGGCAGGAGGTTGGTGGTGAGATTGAGGCACAGTGAGAAGGTTGGCACCAGAGGAACCAAGTGTGCACGCTGGATTGTAGTAGGAGAGCAGCGACATGAAGTAGGAGGGTGTAAGGGGCTCAAGTGCTTTAAAGCCAACGGTGAGGAGTTTTTGCTTGATGCAGGGGTGGATGGGCAAGCACTGGAGTTTCTTGAGGAGTCGGGGAACATTGTCTGAACGTTTTTGAAGGATAATGATTTGGGCAGCAGAAAATGAAGTATGGACTGGAGTGGAGAGAGACTGGAGACAGGGAGGTCAGCAAGGAGGCTGATAAGTTAATCAAGGAGGGATAAGATAAGTGCTTGCATTAATGTGGTAGCAGTTTGGATGGAAAGGAAGGGGCGGATTTTGGCACTGTTACTACTGCAGAACACTATACTAAATGCTTACTAAATTACCCTGTGAATATGGTGAAATGGCAGCAGGCTGACGAACATCCAAACCAGCAATGGCCTCAAAACATAAAGTCTAAAAGAAATCAATTTCCTTTTCTGGTATTTATTAAGCACTTACTATGTGCCTGGCACTGTACTAAGAGCTGGGGTACACATAGGATAATCAGCTTGTTCTGGTTTTTTTTTTTGCCCAGATAGCTGCAGCTGTCAGAAGCCAGTTGACAGAGATCACACATCACCTCGTCCCAAATGACGTACAGTCAGCATTCTGTTTGACGAGCAGGATTTCAGCCCTCCCCTCTGTGGGCTCCGAAACCCAGGTCCCTACGTTCCTGGAGTTAATCAATCAGTGGTACTTACTGAGTGCTTTCTATGTGCAGAACACTGTACTAAGCACTTGGGAGGGTACAATACAACAGAATTATCAGACATAATAGTAATAATAATGGCATTTATTAAGCACATACTATGTGCAAAGCACTGTTCTAAGTGCTGGGGAGGTTACAAGGTGATCAGGTTGTCCCATAGGGGGCTCACAGTCTTAATCCCCATTTTACAGATGAGGTAACTGAGGCACAGAGAAGTTAGGTGACTTGCCCAAAGTCACACAGCTGACAGTTGCCGGAACTGGCATTTGAACCCATGACCTCTGACTCCAAAGCCCATGCTCTTTCCACTGAGCCATGCTGCTTCTCAAATGTTCCCTGCCCATAACAAGGGCTGACCACAGAGCCTTAGGTACCTCTAGCTATTCATTCATTCATTCAATCATATTTATTGAGCACTTACTGTGTGCAGAGCACTGTACTAAGCACTTGGGAAGTACAAGTCGGCAACATATAGAGACGGTCCCTACCCAACAACGGGCTCACAGTCTAGAAGGGGAAGACAGACAACAAAACAAAACATGGAGACAGGTGTCAAAATCATCAGAACAATTAGAATTAAAGCTATATGCACATCACTACCAAAATATCCCGTCTGGACTACTGCATCAGCCTTCTCTCTGATCTCCCATCCTCATGTCTCTCTCCACTTCAATCCATACTTCCTGCTGCTG
The DNA here is from genome assembly GCF_015852505.1 of Tachyglossus aculeatus. NCBI lineage: Eukaryota > Metazoa > Chordata > Mammalia > Monotremata > Tachyglossidae > Tachyglossus > Tachyglossus aculeatus. The sequence goes on from NC_052067.1 coordinate 92,681,186, forward strand.
CCCGGATTATCTTTGTCCAGAAACTCTCTGGGCATATCACTCCCCTCCTCAAAAATCTCCAGTGGCTACCAATCAATCTGCGCATCAGGCAGAAACTCCTCACCCTGGGCTTCAAGGCTGTCCATCACCTCGCTCCCTCCTACCTCACCTCCCTTCTCTCCTTCTCCAGCCCAGCCCGCACCCTCCGCTCCTCCACCGCTAATCTCCTCACTGTACCTCGCTCTCGCCTGTCCCGCCATCGACCCCCGGCCCACATCCTCCCCCGGGCCTGGAATGCCCTCCCTCTGCCCATCCGCCAAGCTAGCTCTCTTCCTCCCATCAAGGCCCTGCTGAGAGCTCACCTCCTCCAGGAGGCCTTCCCAGACTGAGCCCCTTCCTTCCTCTCCCCCTCGTCCCCCTCTCCATCCCCCCATCTTACCTCCCTCCCTTCCCCACAGCACCTGTATATATGTATATATGTTTGTACATATTTTTTTACTCTATTTATTTATTTATTTAATTTATTTGTACATATCTATTCTATTTTATTTTGTTAGTATGTTTGGTTTTGTTCTCTGTCTCCCCCTTTTAGACTGTGAGCCCACTGTTGGGTAGAGACTGTCTCTATATGTTGCCAATTTGTACTTCCCAAGCGCTTAGTACAGTGCTCTGCACATAGTAAGCGCTCAATAAATACGATTGATGATGATGATGAGTAAATACGTACAAGTAAAATAAATAGAGTAATAAATCTGTACAAGTATATATACAGGTGCTGTGGGGAGGGGAAGGAGGTAGAGCGGGGGTATGGGGAGGAGGAGAGGAAAAAGGAGACAGTCTGGGAAGGCCTCCTGGAGGAGGTGAGCTCACAGTAGGGCTTTGAAGGGAGGAAGAGAGCTAGTTTGGCAGATGTGTGGAGGGAGGGTATTCCAGGACAGGGGAAGGATGTGGGCCGGGGGTCGATGGCGGGACACGCGAGAACGAGGTCCATCGGGCAAACGCTCAGCCCAATCAGGGTCACCCACACAGGGATGTAAAGTTCCAGAAAAATCTCTTTTCCACCTGGACTTAATCTAATGCTTCTAGCTCCTCCTGGGCTGGGCGGAGACAAAGTACTGACAGACAATCCTCCAACAGTCAGCTGGGTAATCAATCAGCGGTATTTACTGAGGGCTTACTATAAGCACAGCACTATACTAAGTTCTGGGGAGAGTGCAATACAACAGAATTGGATAACATGTTCCCTGATCATAATGAGGGCTGAGATTATGGCTTAGTACAGCATCTCTGAGCTTAGTCCAGTGCCTCAGCGCTTAGTACATCACCTCAGTACTTAGTGAGTGCTTAAATACCACAATTACTATTATGGTGAGAGAGCACAGAGCCTCCAGTACTTCTGCCTATCCATCAGGCAAATGCTCAGCCCAATCAGGGTCACCCTCACAGGGATGTAATGTTCCAGAAAAATATTTTCCACCTGGACTTAATATAAAGCTTCTAGTTCTTCGTGGGCTAGGCAGAGACAAAGTACTTAGAGATAATCCCCCGACAGTCAGCTGGCTAATGAGAGGGAAATCACAGGGATTACTGGGCACACACGGATTCCACAAAATGCTTTCAACCTGCTACAGTTCTCCAAGAAACACAGAGACCTGAATTTTCTTTGGAGTCGTACCTAACTCGAGAATTACCGGAGGGTCAACGGAAAGCGTGGAGAGACCGAAGGAGACAGGAGGAATCCCTGTCTTAACGTCAAGGTGGAAAAGAAGGAAACTTGGAAGATTCTCTGTCTCACAAACAGTCTGATCTTACAGGAGAGATCACTGACCACTTATCTACATATCCGTAATTTATTTAACTAAATTAATGTGTCTTCCCCTCTAGACTGGAAGTGCACCATGGGCAGGAAATATGTATACCAACTCCATTACACTGTAATCATCTTAGTGCTCAGTTCGCTGCTCTGCACACAGTAAGTGCTCAATAAATAAGCTTACTGTGTGCAGAACACTTTACTGAGCTCTTGGGAGAGTGCAACAGATCAACAGAACAGACACATTCCCTGCCCACAGTGAGCTTTTGTGGGGTGAGATGTGCTGGGGAGAAGAAGGGAGGAGGGAGTAATTGTGAAACAGGTTTTGCAGACATTTTCAAAACAAATGAGGATAAGGAAGAAATAACGTGAGTCATCAGCTAGGGGCTCATACTCCTCCACCTCCATAAACATCATCATCATCATAAAGTGCCCACAATCCTCCATAAGTGCCCCACAGCACTTATGTACATACTTGTAATTGTATTTATTTATATTAATGTCTGTCTCCCCCACCAGACTGTATATAAGCTCACTGTGGGCTGGGGATGTGTATTGCAATGTACTCTCCCAAGCACTTAGCACGTTGCTCAGCACACAGTAAGTGCTAAATAAATATGACTGACTGACTCTACCTCTATTCCACAGAAGCCACAGTCTCTCTGAGAACCAGGGAGGTAGCACCCAAAGAGGGGAGAGGTGATTTAAAGGTGAAGAAATAATAATAATAATAATAATAATAATAATAATGGCATTTATTAAGCACTTACTATGTGCAAAGCACCATTCTAAGTGCTGGGAAGGTTACAAGGTGATCAGGTTGTACCATGGGAGGCTCACAGTTTTAATCCCCATTTTACAGATGAGGTAACTGAGGCCCAGAGAGTGAAGTGACTTGCCCAAAATCACAGCTGACAATTGGCGGAGCCAGGATTTGAACCCATGACCTCTGACTCCAAAGCCCGGGCTCTTTTCCACTGAGCCATGCTGCTTGTCTGCATGGCAATGGGGAAGAGAAGCAGGGCAAAGTCCACCCTCTATTGCTACACGTGCTACATCATTCTGAAATTGCCAAGGAATCAGACTGAGCTGGGCCCTGGGAGGGGAGAAAGAGTGGAGAAAGGTGATGAATAGCACTGAAGGAGAATAATAATAATAACTGGGGTATTTGTAAAGCGCTTACTATGTGCCAAGCACTGTTCTACATGCTGGCATAGATACAAGGTAATCAGGTTGGACACAGTTTCTGTACCCCTGGGGCTCACAGTCTTAATCCCCATTTTACAGATGTGGGAACTGAGGCCAAGAGAAGTGAAGTGACTTGCACAGGTCATAAAGCAGACCAGCGACAGAGCCGGAATTAGAACCCACATCCTCTGACTCCAAAGCCCATGATTACAAGCACTGTTCTAAGCACTGGGGTAGATACGAGCTAATCAGGTTGTGGGACATAAGGCTCACAGTCTTAATGCCCATTTTACAGATGAGGTAATAGAGGCACAGAGAAGTTAAGTGACTTGCCCAAAGTCACACAGCTGACAAGTGGCAGAGTAAGGATTAGAACCCATGACCTCCGACTCCCAAACCTGTGCTCTTTCCACTGAGCCATGCTGCTTCTCTAAAAATACGATCAAATGAATGAATGCTTAAACCATACTAACCTAATGAATAAAAGGATTTCTTTAGGCCAGGGAAGATACCCCACTGGCATAAAGAGGTCTTTGGCTGCTGCGGTATGGTAATAAATAATAATAATCATTCTTCTTATTATTATTATTAATAATAATATTACCATAATAATAATTCTATTGATTCATTCATTCATTCAATCGTATTGATTGAGCGCTTACTGTGTGCAGAGCACTGTACTAAGTGCTTGGGAAGTACAAGTTGGCAAAATATAAAGACGGCCCCTACCCAACAGTGGGCTCACAGTCTAGAAGGGGGAGACAGAGAACAAAACAAAACAAATTAACAGAATAAAATAAATAGAATTAATATGTACAAGTAAAATAAATAAACAGAGTAATAAATATGTACAAACATATGTACATATATACAGGTGCTGTGAGGAAAGGAAGGAGGTAAAGCAGGGAGGTGGAGAGGGGGAGGAGGGGGAGAGGAAGGAGGGGGCTCAGTCTGGGAAGGCCTCATGGAGGAGGTGAGCTCTCAGTAGGGCCTTATGGATGACATTGAGCACTTACTGTGTGCAGAGCACTGTACTAAGCACTTGGGAGAGTACAATATAACAACAGGCAGACACATTCCCTGCCCACAGTTACAGTTCAATGAGTCCATATTTCCTGTCTTGTCTTGTCTTATGACATTGAGTCATTTCCGGCACCATGGACACATCTCTCCCAGAACGCCCCACTCTCCATCTGCAATCGTTCTGGTAGTGTTATCCACAGAATTTTCTTGATCAAAATACGGAAGTGGTTTGCCATTGCCTCCTTCCGTGCAGTCAACTTGAGTCTCCCCCCTCGACTTTCTCCCATGCCGCTGCTGCCCAGCATGGGTGAGTTTCCTGTACAGTTCTTGATATCCCTCCTGCCCTCTTGGCTCCTTTTCAGCTGTACCCAGCATATGCAAGTTTTTCCTCCGGGTGAGATTTCACCTAGCACAGCAAAGCCTGAAGCATAGAAAGGAGCCCTCACTTACCAGGAGAAATTATCACTGAGTGGGGATGCCGCTCAATTACACCCACAGCCCTTCTCTCTCCTAATGGGGATATCAATCCATTACTTGATAAATGATATTTATTGAGAACTTGGTCAATCATATCTATTGAGTGCTTACTGTGTGCAGAGCACTGTACTAAGCACTCGAGAAAGTATACTATATCAGACACATTCCCTGCCCACCGTGAGCTTACAATGTGCAGTTCAGCGTGCTAAGCACTTGGGAGAGTATAATACAAGAGTTAGTAGACATGTTCCCTTTCCACAAGGAGATTACAGTGTAGAGGGGAAGACAGATATTAAAACTAACAAAAGAAATATGCCTAAATCCTGTGGGGTCAGGGTGAGATGAAAATCAAGTGCTTAAAAGGTATAGATCCAAGTGCATGGGGCCATGGAGGAGAAAGAGGGAGTTGGGGGAATGAGGACAGTCGGGGAAGGTCTCTTGGAGAAGATGCGCTTTTAATAATAATAATGGCATTTATTAAGCGCTTACTATGTGCAAAGCACTGTTCTAAGCGCTGGGGAGGTTACAAGGTGATCAGGTTGTCCCATGGGGGACTCACAGTCTTAATCCCCAGTTACAAATGAGGTAACTAAGGCCCAGAGAAGTTAAGTGACTTGCCCAAAGTCATACAGCTGACAAATGGAGGATTCGGAGTCGGGATTTGAACCCATGACCTCTGACTCCAAAGCCCGGGCTCTTTCCACTGAGGTCGGGAAAGTGGTGACCTGTCAGATACGAAGCGGGAGTTCCAGGCCAGGCCAAGGACGTGAGCAATGGGTGGTTGGTGAGATAGATGAGATCGAGGTACAGTGACTAAAGTGGCATTAAAGGAGTAAACCATTTTTAGCAATGTGGTGAAGGTAGAACCGGCAGGATTTGGTGACACGCTGATTATGTGGGTTGAATGAGAGAGATGAGTTGAGAATAATGGCAAGTTTGTGGGCTTGTGAGACAGGCAGGGTGGTGATTCTGTTGACAGTGATGGGAAAGCCAGGGGGAGGACAGGGTTTGGGTGGGAAGATAATGATAATAATAATAATAATGGCATTTGTTAAGCGCTTACTATGTGCAAAGCACTGTTCTAAGCACTGGGGAGGATACAAGGTGATCAGGTTGTCCCACGTAGGGCTCACAATCTTTACCCTCATTTTACAGATGAGAGAACTGAGGCACAGAGAAGTTAAGTGACTTGCCCAAAGTCACATAGCTGACAATTGGCGGAGCCAGGATTTGAACCCATGACCTCTGACTCTAAAGCCCGGGCTCTTTCCATTGAGGAGGAGTTCTGTAGGATTATGAGATAACATGTCTTCTTTTAGCCAGAAGAAATTGAAAATAACAAAACTGTCATTCACGCTTGGTTTCAGGCTACTCCAAACCAGAAACCAGACGGTCACAGAGTAGCTGTGGTATTTGTTAAGACCTACTGTGTGCTGAGTACTGTACTAAGTGTTGGGGAAGATACAAGATAATCGGGTCGGAGATAGTCCCTGTCCCACTTGGGGCTCGCAGCCTAAGTAGGAGGGTGAACAGATATCCCCATTTTATAGATGAGGAAACTGAGGCTCAGAAAAGTTAAGTGACTTGCTCAGAGTCACACAGCAGTCAAGTGGTGGAGCCAGGATTAGAACTCTAATACCAGATCTGATAATATTAAAATGTTAGGTATGTATCCTGTATTTAATAAAAATACCAACTAAAATACATAGAGAAGCAGGATGATCTAGTGGAAAGAGCATAGGTCTCGGAATCAGAGGACTTGGGATTTAATCCCGGCTCAGCCATTTGTCTGCTGTGTGACTTTGGGCAAATTACTTAACTTCTCTGTTCCCCAGTTCCCACACGCAGCGTGGCTCAGTGGAAAAACCATGGGCTTTGGAGTCAGGGGTCAGGGGTTCGAATCCTGGCTCTGCCAATTGTCAGCTGTGTGACTTTGGGCAAGTCACTTAACTTCTCTGGGCCTCAGTTACCTCATCTGTAAAATGGGGATTAAGACTGTGAGCCCCCTGTGGGACAACCTGATCACCTTGTAACCTCCCCAGTGCTTAGAACAGTGCTTTGCACATAGTAAGTGCTTAATAAATGTTATTATTATTATTATTATTATTATTATTATTATTATTATCTGTCCCTCCTACTTAGACTGTGAGCCCCATGTGGGGACTGATGATCTCATACCTACCCCAGAGCTTAGTACAGTGCTTAGCACATAGTAAGTGCTTAACAAATACCACAATTATTATTATTATATGTCTAGCATATCTTTAGATTATTTATTATAAATTATGTACTCATATTCATGTCTGTCTCCCTCTCTAGACGGTAAGCTCATTTCAGGGAGAGAACGTGTCTGCTGATTCTCTTGTATTGGACTCTCCCATGGGCTTAGAACAGTTCTCTGCACATAGTAAGTGCTCAATAAATACCACTGATGGATTGATTGATAGACCTCTCTGAACAAGGGTTTTGACTGAAATGGTTTCTCTGGAATGACAGAGGTAGCCTTGGAAAACTCAGAAGGGAAAGGAGTCTGGAGCTGTACCTCTATTCGTATATCTGAAGTAAATACACGTTTTTTTCTTTTGTTTCGTTTTTACTTCTTTGGAGACTTTTCAAGTTCTGTGCGAAAGTAGTTTTAAAAAATAGTTTTCTGTGCAGCCTAAGGTAAACAATCAACCGACTGACCGATTATCCAAGTACAGCTGACTTCAAACACTGAAGACATTGTTAACGTACCCACAGATGTTTTTACTCCACCTCACACAAAATCACCAGCTTTATTCTAAATGGGTCACACTCGGAACTGTAGGGTGAGCTTGGCTTCGCCTATGCTGAGCTTCAATGGAATGAGAATGGAACAAAAGAAATAATGATAGAATTTGTAAAGCCCTTGGAAGAGTGCTGGACACATAGTAAGTGCTGGGGTGGATATGAACTAACAAGGCTCACAGTCTTAATTCCCATTTTACCGATGAGGGAACTGAAGCACAGAGGAAGTGAAGTGACTTACCCAAGGTCACAAGGAAGACAAGTGACGGAGCTCAGAGTAGAACTGGATCCTTCTGGCTCCCAGGCCTGTGCTCTATCCACTAGGCCAGGCTGCTCTCCCCACAGCTCACTCTCCACTGGTTCCATCCCTTCTGCCTTGAAACATGCCCACGTCTCACCCATCCTAAAAAAACCCTCTCTTGACCCCACCTCCCCTTCTAGTTATTGCCCTATCTCCCTCCTACCATTCCTTTCCAAACTCCTAGAATGTCGTCTACACCCACTGCCTCAAATTCCTCAATGCCAACTTTCTCTTTGACCCCCTCCAATCTGGCTTTCGTCCCCTACACTCCACCAAAACTGTCCTCTCAAAGGTCACCAATGACCTCCTTCTTGCCAAATCCAATGGCTCCTACTCTATCCTAATCCTCATCGACTTCTCAGCTGCCTTCGACACTGTGGTCCACCCCCCTTCTCCTCAACATGCTATCCAATCTTGGCTTCAAAGACTCCATCCTCTCTTGGTTCTCCTCACCTCTCCGGCCATTCATTCTCAGTTTCCTTTGCGGGCTCCTCCTCCCCCTCCCATTCCCTTATTTTAGGGGTCCTTCAAGGGTCAGTTCTCGGTCCCCTTCTGTTCTCTATCTACACTCATTCCCTTGGTGAACTCATTCGCTCCCACGGCTTCAACTATCATCTCTATGCTGGAAACCCAAATCTACATCTCTGCCCTACTCTCCCTCCCTCCTTCCCTCCAGGCTCATGTCTCCTTCTGCCTTCAGGACATCTCCATATGGATGTCTGCCCACCATCTAAAATTCAATATGTTCAAGACTGAACTCCTTCTCTTCCCTCCCAAACCCTGCCCTCTCCCTGACTTTCCCATCACCGTAGATGGCACTTACCATCCTTCCCATCTCACAAGCCCACAACCTTGGTGTCATCCTCGACTCCGCTCTCTCGTTCACCCCACACATCCAATCTGTAACCAAAACCCACCGGTCTCACCTCCACAACATCGTCAAGATCTGCCCTTTCCTCTCCATCCAAACCACTGCCTTGCTGGTTCAATCTCTCATCCTATCCTGAATGGATTACTGCATCAGCCTCCTCTCTGATCTCCCATCCTCCTGCCTCTCCCCACTTGAGTCTACACTTCACTCTGCTGTCCGGATCATCTCTGTGCAGAAACATTCTGGGCATGTCACTCCCCTCCTCAAAAATCTCCAGTGGCTGCTTGTCAACCTACGAATCAAGCAAAAACTCCTCACCCTGGGCTTCAAGGCTGTCCATCACCTCGCCCCCTCCTACCTCACCTCCCTTCTCTCCTTCTACTGCCCAGCCCGCACCCTCCGCTCCTCTGCCGCTAACCTCCTCACTGTGCCTCGTTCTCGCCTGTCCCGCCGTCGACCCCCAGCCCACGTCCTCCCCCTGGCCTGGAATGCCCTCCCTCCGCACATCCGCCAAGCTAGCTCTCTTCCTCCCTTCAAAGCCCTACGAGAGCTCACCTCCTCCAGGAGGCCTCCCCAGACTGAGCCCCCTTTTTCCTCTCCTCCTCCCCACCCCCTCCCGCCCTACCTCCTTCCCCTCCCCACAGCACCTGTATATATACTTGTACAGATTCATTACTCTATTTTCCTTGTACATATTTACTATTCTATTTATTTTGTTAATGATGTGCATATAGCTTTAATTCTATTTGTTCTGACGATTTTGACACCTGTCTCCATGTTCTGTTGTCTGTCTCCCCCTTCTAGACTGTGAGCCCTTTGTTGGGTAGGGACCAACACTATATGTTGCCAACCTGTACTTCCCAAGCGCTTAGTACAGTGCTCTGCACACAGTAAGCGCTCAATAAATACGATTGAATGAATGAATGAATGAATTTGAGGAAAATGTGCTCCGCTCTGTTTCTCCTATTTGTGCTTCTATATGTGTGCTTCTGTTTCAGAAGTCGTAATATCACATTGTTCAGAAACAAGAACAAGATTTGAGTCCATTTTTAACCCTAAAAACAAAGATTTGTTTGCAATTGGGATGGGGTAGGGGGCTGATGGGTCACCTTCCTACACAGGAAAGATGCCCCATCTCTCTCCCCCCTGCGGAACTGGGAAACTGAATGACCAAACTAAGGACTAATGTCATGATCACCACCCCCCCAGCACTTATGACTAGCCCTTGGAGTCTCTTGCTATCTGTAATTTCTTTGAATGTCTGTCTCCCCCACTAGACTGTAAGCTCCTTGACCACAGGCCTTGACCACAGGAGTGTGTCTGCCAACTCTATTGTGTTGTACACTTCCCGGGCCTTTAATACTGTGCTCATACCCAATTAACACTCAATAAACGCTACTGATTGATTTGCTGATTCCTGATCTGTTGGGTTACTCCCTTGTGGAGGAAGAATTTACAATTTCACATGCAATCGAAAGACAGCCAAAAGAGGCTGCAGGAACTCCTGAAAAGTGAATGGTTTAATAATAATACTGATGGTATTTGTTATTCAATCATTCATTCAATCATATTTATTGAGTGCTTACTGAGCTTACTGAGCACTGTACTAAGCGCTTGGGAAGTACAAGTCGGCAACATATAGAGACGGCCCCTACCCAACAAGGGGCTCACAGTCTAAAAGGGGGAGACAGACAGGTGTCAAAATCATCAGAATAGAATTAGAGCTATATGCACATCATTAACAAAATAAATGGAATAGTAAATATGTACAAGTAAAATAGAGTAATAAATCGGTACAAATATATATACAAGTGCTGTGGGGAGGGGAGGGAGGCAGGGCGGGGGGAATGGGGAGGAGAAGAGGAAAAAGGGGGCTCAGTCTGGGAAGGCCTCCTGGAGGAGGTGAGCTCTCAGTAGGGCTTTGAAGGGAGGAAGAGAGCTAGCTACTTACTATGTGCCAAACACTGTTCTAAGCGCTGGGGTAGGTACAAGGTAATCAGGTTGGCCATAGTCCCTGTACCACATGAGACTCACAGTCTAAATTCCCCATTTTGCAGATGAGGTAACTGAGGCACAGAAAAATGAAATGACTTGCCCAAGGTCACACAGCAGACAAGTGGCGGAGCCAGGATTAGAACCCATGACTTCTGATTTCCAGGCCCATGCTCTATCCACTACACCATGCTGGTCTAGAGAAGCAGTGTGGTCTACTGGATAGGGCATGGGCCTAGGAGCCAGAAGGACTTGGGTTCTAATCCCAGCTCCGCCACTTGTCTGCTGTGCGATCATGGTGCCTCAGTTCCCTCATCTGCAAAATGGGAATTAAGGTCCATTTGGGACAGGGTCTGTGTGTAACTTGATTAGCTTGAATCTACCCCAGCGCTAAGTACAGTGCCTGGCACACAGTACGTGCTTAAAAATGTTATTTAAAAAAGTGTAATGAGGGAAACATCTTATGGCCGACTCTAATTCACTGCCCCTGGAGACGCTGAGGGTGATTTTTCTAGCACTTTACAGTCAGGGGTCTGATGCAGAGTAGAAAAATGTTCCCCAATTCATCAACATTAAAGACATGAAACGAGGTAGAAGGCAGCAAATGCAGTGATGTCTGCCTGTATAGTCATGTCTGACTCCATCGCCCAATTACCCAGGTGGGAATAATAATGAGTTGTGCCAAATATATCATATAAACTCCTTGACAGAAACTGAACAGTGTACCATGGCAATGAATGCAACTGCGTAACCACAGCTTGGTATTTTTCACTTAATGATCTTAAAGCACTTGGCAGGCAGTCCCACACTCGGTTTTGCAATCCCACTGAGAACTGTCATCCTCTGAGGAGAAATGGAAAAAACAGCAGACCCAAGAGTTTAACTGGCTTGTTCACAGTGACACGGAATATTACTAACTGAAATCACTGATTCATTCCCATGCTCTCTAACCCTTAAATGATGTTTATTCCTTTTAATCACTGTTTTTTAGTCCCTATTATGAGAAATCTAAGGAGTAAATGAGCTAGTGGATGCCAGTATCTGGCTTTTATCATTTGGATCACCACACTTTCTTTTCCCTATTGCATATTTTACAATTTGTGCATGCTCACTTTGGTACTAGAATTAAGGCTGCATGGACTTGGAACTCAGCTCCTGTTTAAGGAAGAACCCAGAACTGCTGTTCCAGGGATGAAAATCATGGAAGCAGCATGGCATAGTGGATAGGGCACGGGCCTAGGAAACAGAAGGACTTGAGTTCTAATCCTGGCTCCACCACTTGTCTGCTGGGTGACCTCGGGCAATTCACTTCACTTCTCTAGGCCTCAGTTTCCTCATTTGTAAAATGGGGATTAAGACTGTGAACCCTACCTGGGACGGACACTGTGTCCAATTCGATTTGCTTGCATTCACCCAGTGTTAAGTACTGTGCCTGGCACACAGAAAGTGCTTAATCCCACAATTATTATTATTATTATTATTATTATTATTATTATTATTATTATTATTATTATTATTATTATTATTATTGTCCAGTGGTGGCACTGGCCCTTTTGGTTGGTGGGAAGGGGAGTTTCCTGACTGGGGGGATGCCCAGGTGGCACCAGAATAGTGGTAATAATATTAATAATAATAACTATGGTATTTGTTAAGTGCTTACTATGTGCCAAGAACTGTTCTAAGCACTGGGGTAGATACAAGGTAATCAGGTTGTCCCAAGTGGGGCTCACAGTCTTAATCCCCATTTTACAGATGAGGTAATTGAGGCACAGAGAAGTTAAGTGACTTGCCCAAAGTCACACTGCTGATAAGTGGCGACCTCATTCGCTCCCACGGCTTCAACTATCATCTCTACGCTGATGACACCCAGATCTACATCTCTGCCCCTGCTCTCTCCCCCTCCCTCCAGGCTCGCATCTCCTCCTGCCTTCAGGACATCTCCATCTGGATGTCCGCCCGCCACCTAAAGCTCAACATGTCGAAGACTGAGCTCCTTGTCTTCCCTCCCAAACCTTGTCCTCTCCCTGACTTTCCCATCTCTGTTGATGGCACTACCATCCTTCCCATCTCACAAGCCCGCAACCTTGGTGTCATCCTCGACTCTGCTCTCTCATTCACCCCTCACATCCAAGCCGTCACCAAAACCTGCCGGTCTCAGCTCTGCAACATTGCCAAGATCCGCCCTTTCCTCTCCATCCAAACTGCTACCCTGCTCATTCAAGCTCTCATCCTATCCCGTCTGGACTACTGCACCAGCCTTCTCTCTGATCTCCCATCCTCGTGTCTCTCTCCACTTCAATCCATACTTCATGCTGCTGCCCGGATTATCTTTGTCCAGAAACGCTCCAGTGGCTACCAATCAATCTGCGCATCAGGCAGAAACTCCTCACCCTGGGCTTCAAGGCTGTCCATCCCCTCGCCCCCTCCTACCTCACCTCCCTTCTCTCCTTCTACAGCCCAGCCCGCACCCTCCGCTCCTTTGCCTCTAGTCTCCTCACTGTACCTCGTTCTCGCCTGTCCCGCCGTCGACCCCCGGCCCACGTCATCCCCCGGGCCTGGAATGCCCTCCCTCTGCCCCTCCACCAAGCTAGCTCTCTTCCTCCCTTCAAGGCCCTGCTGAGCACTCACCTCCTCCAGGAGGCCTTCCCAGACTGAGCCCCTTCCTTCCTCTCCCCCTCGTCCCCCTCTCCATCACCCCATCTTACCTCCTTCCCTTCCCCACAGCACCTGTATATATGTATATATGGTTGTACATATTTATTACTCTATTTATTTATTTATTTATCTATTTTACTTGTACATTTCTATCCTATTTATTTTATTCTGTTGGTATGTTTGGTTCTGTTCTCTGTCTCCCCCTTTTAGACTGTGAGCCCACTGTTGGGTAGGGACTGTCTCTATATGTTGCCAATTTGTACTTCCCAAGCGCTTAGTACAGTGCTCTGCACATAGTAAGCGCTCAATAAATACGATTGATTGATTGATTGATTGGCAGAGCCGGAATTAGAACCCATGACCTCTGACTCCCAAGCCCAGGCTCTTTCCACTAAGCCACACCAGTTGTCCCTTGGTCATGGGCAGGTGGAGCTGGAAGTGGGGATCCAGCCAGGGTCAGGAGGACCAGTCATTCATTCATTCATTCATTCAATCGCATTTATTGAGCGCTTACTGTGTGCAGAGCACTGTACTAAGTGCTTGAGAAGTACAAGTCGGCAACAAATAGAGAGGGTCCCTACCCAACAATGGGCTTACAGTCTAGAAGGGGGAGACAGACAACAAAACAAAACATATAGACTTGGTGATGGACAGGATATAGAAAGACAACCCTGCTATCTTGGAGACCTGTGGGGGCGAGCACCATGGTGGGGGGAAGGGGATGGGGGCCACAGCATTGAGAGTTCAGGCCACTTGTTAGCTGTGTGACCTTGGGCAAAACACTTAACTTCTCTGTGCTTCAGTTACCTCATCTGGAAAATGGTGATTAAGACTGTGAGCCCCATATGGGACAAGTTGATTACCTTGTATCTACCCCAGTGCTTAGAACATGGTAAGTGCTTAACAAACGCCAAATAACATTCATTCATATTTATTAAGCGCTTACTGTGGGCACAGCAATAACAATAATAATATCAGCAAATTAATATTAACATAATAATTGTATTAGTAAATAATATTAATAATACATTATTATTATGAGCGCTGACTTGGTTTCCAATTTCAGCACTGATGTGGGTCACCCAACCAATTAAAAGGTCATTGAGGATAAGTACTATAATAGTGATAAGCCCTGGGGTAGATACAGTAAAAAACAATCAGATCGGACACAGTCCCCATCTCACATGGGGCTTACAATCTAAGGAGAAGAGAGAAGAGGTACTGTATCCCCATTTAACGGATGAGGAAACTGAGGCACAGAGAAGTGAAGCGACTCACCCAAGGTCACACAGCAGGCAAGCAGCAGAGTCATTCATTCATTCATTCAATCGCATTTATTGAGCGCTTACTGTGTGCACAGCACTGTACTAAGCGCTTGGGAAGTACAAGTTGGCAACATATACAGATGGTCCCTACCCAACAGGATTAGAACCTAGTTCCCAGTCAAGTGCTCCTTCCAGAGAGCCACACTGCTTCTCCGGAGTCTTTCACTTCATTCAAACATCTTTCAGTTCAATCAAACGTTTTGAAGTGTCTAAAGAAAGTGCCTCCCACCTAGTAGGTGTTGCTGCTGTATTTCCCAGATGTAGCTGCAGATGCCTTTCAGAAACTCACAGTGACTGAATAAATAAATGGGCATTCTTCTCTTTACTGGTGCTAGATGAGTTCTAGAAATGGGGAAAATGAACACCAATCTGGGCACAGTCTTGCCTTAAGCAGTAATAGTGACAAGATATAAGTCTCTAGTCCAAGAGGTCATTTTGTTCAGCTAGACGATGCTGCATTACAGTCAGTTTTTGGCGAGGGCTGTGTATTTTCAAAACATCCATTAAGAAGTCCTGTAGAAAGTTAGCCAGGAAATTGCAGATAAGAAAAGGGACTACTTTTCCAAGGAGGCCGAGGGGCCGATTCATTATATTTCATGGCAGTGAAAGGGCTATTCTGAGTGGAGCCAAACCTCCAGATTTTGCTTGGAAGGGCATGTCTGGGAGTCAGAAAGACCTGGGTTCTAATCCCAGCTCTGCCGTTTGTCGACTGTGTGACCTTCGGCAAGTCACTTAAATTCTCCGTGCCTCAGTTACCTCATCTGTAAAATGAGGATTAAGACTGTGAGCCCCATGTGGGACTATGTCCAACCTGATTGGCCTGTATCTACCCCAGGGCTTAGTTCAATGCCTGGCACATTGTAAGTGAAACCTGGCAGTTTGTTCTTCTTCTGAACTCTCTGACTTATATAGTTCTGGGAAGTAGGCCCTCCAACCATGTGTTGAGTTGGCCATTACCATATAATCAAGCTTTGTAGGGGAAAGGTAGCCAGACAAATAAGTGTTTGGCTTTTGTTGAGTAATCTTCTAATCTTCTCTTGGAATTCCCCAATCTTCTCTGAGTAAATTATTGCTTAAAACGATTGTGCTGTTGATGCCTTCTGGAAAAGTTTGATTAAAATGGTTTCATAGCTGCCTAAAAGCCTCTTCCCGAGCCATCTTCCAAGTCTGTGGAAGGTTTATTACCACCCCGATTTCTCTGAGTACTTTGGTCTGAGTTGGGATTCTGATAATAATGATACCTTTACATTATCTGAGTCAAACAGGTTCGTCAACAATTTTTCTTTTCCTGGTAATATAGCTCTAACTATTCATAGTAACCAAGATGCCCTTCTCCTCCTCCTCACAATTCCCATTCTATCAGCCTTCGCACATCCTAACAAAAACATTTACAATTATTAGACATTTCTAAATGGCTCCTCAAATGCACTGTTTCCTCTCCAATGCCCCCACAAAAAGGTTCCTACAAGCAATCTATTCTTTGACAAAAACCAAGATGTAATATTATGTCTACAAAAGGCAAACTGAATGGCAGTTACAAAAAATTAACGGCAAACAATCCCAGCAGTCATTACCAACCGTTTAAAGGCCATGGAGTTGCCAGCTTTGTTTCCATTCTGATGAACAAAGAATTGACAGCGGTGTTTTTGATGCAGTTGACCGTGACTCAGATGAGGAGTCTACGGTGGGAGACAAGGTAGCATGTCCATGATGTAACCTTAGAGAAGCAGCGTGGCCTCGTAGGTGGACCACGGGCCTAGGGGTTAGAAGCACCTGGGTTCTAATCCCAGCCCTGCCACTTGTCCTAGACAGTGATGTCCCTAGGAGCATTACGGGCAGGGAATATGTCTCCCAACTCTGTTATATCATACTCTTTTCAGCCCTTCGTTCAGTGCTCTGCACATAGTAAGCATTCAGTACCAATGACTAATTGGAACAAGCAATCAGCACGGGCCTCACGGAAAAGAGATAGGCTTAACGAGCAGTTCTACTCCCTCTTCCGACCCAACATACACGCACAAAATGACCCCTGAGAGATGGGTCGACATCCACAAGGGGAACTCCTCTAATAATAATAATTGTAGTGTTTGCTAAGTGATTACAGTGTAGATACAAACTAATCAGGTTGGACACAGTCCCTGTCCCACACGAGGCTCATAGTCTTAATCCCCATTTTATAGATGAGGGAATTGATCATCATCAATCGTATTTATTGAGCGCTTACTATGTGCAGAGCACTGTACTAAGCACTTGGGAAGTACAAATTGGCAACATATAGAGACAGTCCTTACCCAACAGTGGGCGCACAGTCTAAAAATTGATGCTCAGAGAAGTGAAGTGACTTGCCCAAGGTCACACACAGCAGACAAGTGGCAGGGTGGGATTAGAACCCAGGTCTGGGCTCTATCCACTAAGCCACGATGCTTCTCTACCTATGACAACTCCTAGTAACCAGGTCTCCACAGTTGCCCCAGGGGAAGGGCCAGGGGGTGGAGTGGGGGAGGTGGCTGTCTGGGATGTGTAGGCCACCACTCTCACCCACCACACTCACCCACCACACTCACCCGGGTGGCCGCCATCTCAAACCAACGGCCTCCGCCAGTCTGGGAGACGGAAGAGACCAAGTGAAAGGGGAAAGCCAGTGGATTACAAAGCCTCTATATTATATGGAAGGAGGGATTAGAAAGGGGCAGGCTGCGGTTTACTTAAGCCACAAATGATAATATTGTTCCAATACCAGTTAAATTCCATAGCCAGCAAGCATACAGACCTTCCCAATGAGCAGAGGGTAGAGCAGACAAAGGTTTCCTCGATGGGAACAAAACGGAGTAGGTAACAATGGGAGTAAAAAGACAAAACCTCTCTTAAGAGGCTGGAGAGCGTCACAAAAGAAATTAAAACCAAAACCTATCCTATTGCTCAGGAGTGCAGCTTAATAAAAGTCACCATGAAGAATTGAGATGATTATCTCATTCCTTGCAAGAATCCAATGGCAAAAATCCAACAGCCTTTGAGAAAAGGCATCTGTAGGCTAGATGTGCTAACCAGTGAACACTTGCTCTTCCACAAGAGGAGTTTGCCCTTCAGAAGCTAGGCTCTGCACATATGTGGCTACCAGTCAACCTACACATCAGGCAAAAATTCCTCACTCTCGGCTTCAAGGCTGTCCATCACCTCGCCCCCTCCTACCTCACCTCCCTTCTTTCCTTCTCCAGCCCAGCCCGCACCCTCCGCTCCTCTGTCGCTAACCTCTTCACCGTGCCTCCTTCTCACCTGTCCCGCAATCGACCCCCAGCCCACGTCCTCCCCCTAGCCTGGAATGCCCTCCCTCTGCACATCCACCAAGCTAGCTCTCTTCCTCCCTTCAAGGCCCTACTGAGAGCTCACCTCCTCCAGGAGGCCTTCCCAGACTGAGCCCCCTCCTTCCTCTCCCCTTTTCCCCTTCCCCCTCCCCCCTCCCTGCCTCCTTCCCCTCCCCACAGCACCTGTATAAATACTTGTACAGATTTATTACTCCATTTTCCTTGTACATATTTACTATTCTATTTATTTTGTTAATGATGTGCATATAGCTTTAATTCTATTTGTTCTGATGATTTTGACACCTGTCTCCAAGTTTTGTTTTGTTGTCTGTCGCCCCCTTCTAGACTGTGAGCCCGTTGTTGGGTAGGGACCGTCTCTATATGTTACCAACCTGTACTTCCCAAGCACTTAGTACAGTGCTCTACACACAGTAAGCGCTCAATAAATACGATTGAATGAATGAATGAATGTCCAACTATCCCCCGCTCCAAACCCACCTTGCAAAGTTGGAAAATAAACATTCCGAATTTGCTTTGTTCTCCTGTGTTCAGCACAAAAATCCCTCACTGCTCAGGAGTGACCCTGGTGAAGTTCATTCCAAAACCTTTCTAAAGTTGCACAACACACAAAACTCTAAACGAATCGTATACAAATGACACAAAATTCATCAAATTTATTGAGCACTTACTATCTGCAAAGCACTGTACTAAGCTCTTGGAAGAGTATTACGCTTGCTTGGAGATAATTATAATTATAATTGAGTAATTTTTAAGCCCTTACTATGTGTCAAGCACTAGTCTAAGTGCTGAGGCAGATACAAATTTATCTGGTCAGCCACAGTCACTGTCCTATGCGAGGCTCACAGTCTAAACAGGAGGGAGAAAAGTTGTTGAATCCCCATTTTGCAGATGAGGGAACAGAGAAGTGGCTTGTCCGAGGTCTTACAGTCGACACGTGGTAAAGCTGGGATTAGAACCCAGATCTTGTCACTTACAGTCCAGTGTTTTTTCCATTAGGCCAGACTGCTTCCCTTTTATTTCAGAGCCCTGAGAGACAAAGTGTGGCTTAGTGGAAAGAACACAAGCTTGGGAGTCAGAGGACATGGGTTCTAATCCCAACTCTGCCATTTATCTGCTGTGTGACCTTGGGAAAGTCATTTTATTGTGCCTCAGTTACCACATCTGTAAAATGGGGATTAAGACTGTGAGCCCCACGTGGGACACCCTGATTACCTTGTATCTAACCCAGTGCTTAGAACAGTGCTTGGCACATAGTAAGCACTTAACAAATACCATTATTATTAGTAGTAGTAGTAGTAGTAGTATTGTTATTATTTAGAGTCAGGAGTGGGAGATTCTTGACCACTGATCTCCAAAGCGTCCCAATTTTAATATTTTAAAATTTGAGTTGGCCAAGAATATTAAGTAGTCTATCTTTAAGTATGAAATGCCTTACTAAAGCAGTTTGGCCTAGCGGAAAGAGCACGGGCCTGAGAGTCAAAGGACTTGGTTTCTTACCTGCTGGGTTACCTTGGGTAAGTCACTTGGCTTCTCTGTGCCTCATTTCCCTCATCTGCAGAATGGGGATTCAGTATCTGTCTCTCCCTCCTACTTGGACTGTGAGTCTCACGTAGAATGTGATTATCTTGTATCTATCCCAGTCCTTGGTACAGTGCTTGGTACATAGTAAGTGCATAACAAATACCACAAATAATAAAAATGATTTCCAGGATTTTTGGTGTGCCTTTCTCCCCTGTTTTATGGAAGAGGTGGAAGAGGAGGAAGAGGGTCTGAGGTGGTAGGGTGTCTGTCCAGAGTTGTCCCACCCAAACCCTATGCTCACCCTGATTTTCACCATCAGGATGACAGAATCACCACCTTCCCTGTCCCACAAGTCCACAATCTTGGCATTATCCTAGATTTTCTCTCTTATTCAACCAAATCCTGTCAGTTCCATCTCCACAACATGGCTAAAACCCACCCTTTCCTCTCTAGTCAAACGGTTGCCACACTGATCCAAGCACTTATCATGATCAGGTTCTTCCATGAATTTCCTGCCTCCTGTCTCTCCATACTTCCCTCTGCCGCCTAGATAATTTTTCTACAAAACCATTCAGTCTATGTTTCCCCATTTCTCAAGAATTTCCAGGGGTTGCCCATACACCTCCACATCAAACAGAAACTCCTCACCACTGGCTTTAAAGTACTCAATCATCTTACACGCTATCTTACCTCACTGATTTCCTTCTACAACCCAGCCCATACACTTTATTCTTCTAATGCTCATCTACTCACTGTACCTCGATTTCAACTGTCTTGATGCCAAATCTTCCCTCTGGCCTGGAACTCTCACCCCACTCATATCCCAAAAGCCACCTCGCTTCTGACCTACAAAACCCTCCTAAAATAACTTCTGTTTCAAGAGGCTTTCCCTAAACCTCCATGTCCCTTCTTCCCCTGCCTATGGACTTGTTGGATTGGTACCTCTTAAACACTTGATATTCACCCCACCCCAAGCCCCACAGCACTTATGTACATTCTGCCATTTCCTGTCTGCAATTCCTTTTAATGTCTGTCTTCCTGCCTTGTGGGCGGGGATCTGATGCTTTGTACCAATTCTTTTGTACTATACTTTCCCAAGAGCTTAATACAGTGCTCCATACTCAGTAGCCACACAATAAATACCAGTGACTGATTGATTGATAGTACTCTCTTTTACTCTGGCCTCATGGCTCAATGTCCCAAGGTTATTTTGCCCTCTGCTGCGTCTCACTAATCCCATTCAGTTCTTCCCCCTCAAGTCAGAGAGGTTGCCTCAAGTCACAAGAAAATCTCGAAACTTTAACAAATTATCCTTCTCTTCCAAATCTCTGAAACACACTCATGCTCAATATCTTTAGGATAAATGCAATTTTAGAGCACCCCCTCATCTGTGCTCAAGATAATCCTCACTACTAATAATTGGGGTATTTGTTAAGCACTAGGTGCCAGGCACTGTACTAAGTGCTGGTGTGGATATACGCAAATCGGGCTGGACACAGTTCTTGTCCCACGTGAGGCTCACAGTCTCAATCCCCATTTTACAGATGGTAACTGAGGTCCAGAGAAGTCAAGTGACAAGCAACACACTTAGATTTTCCCAATAGAAAAGAGCTACTACCATGGATAAGAAATTTTCCAGTACCCAATAAGAACTCTCCTGAAGAAGAGAATTCAAAGCCCCCTAAAACACATTCAGTCTACCGGATCAAAAGAGCAGAATGTTTTCTCTAGCCTGTTGGGCTATAAAAATAAGGCAGTTCTGCAGAAAAGATCAAAGGGGGCTGAATAGAAGTCAAAACCCAAGAAGAGAGGAGGAATTTACAGCCCGCAGAAGAGGTGGTGGGTAGGAGGGGAGTGAGTTCACTGTTTTGAAGATGCTGCTGCTGCTACATGGACTATTTCTGGTATCCTCGACTGTCCACGGACAGTATAAACATCTGGCAGCATTTGCAAAAGGAGTGGAAAGCAGTCACCAGAGTAACTGGAGAAGCTCCCTGCCGGTAGTGTTAACCATGAGAGCATGCAGTCCAACTGCCTCTAGTTGCCAACTGGCTCTGAGAGCCCGTGGCTAGCCCAGAGGCCACAAGCAAGCTCAACGTCAAGTGAGAGTGCCGCCAGGAAAAAGCATTTCTGCAGCAGGACATTTTAAACAAACTTCAAGGACTGAAAGGTGAAACAGCATGCTAAAGCAGGTGTGCTGGACATCACAAATCGATATTTAGACATGAATGATGGTCACTCCCCTAATTCCCGGCTGCACCTGTCCTCAATCATTCTTCCCCTCCCCACGGCACTTATATATATTTGTACAGATTTATTACTCTATTTATTTTCCTTGTACATATTTACTATTCGATTTATTTTGTAAATGATGTGCATATAGCTTTAATTCTATTTGTTCTGACGATTTTGAAACCTGTCTACATGTTTTGTTTGGTTGTCTGTCTCCCCCTTCTAGACTATGAGCCCGTTGTTGGGTAGGGACCGTCTCTATATGTTGCCGACTTGTACTTCCCAAGCACTTAGTACAGTGCTCTGCACACAGCAAGCGCTCAATCATCATCATCAATCGAATTTATTGAGCGCTTACTAGCTCAATAAATGTGATTGAATGAATGAAGAAATGATGGAGCTAAATAAATAAATGAAGTCCTCTTTTTTGGGATTTTTCCCCCCGCCCAGGACATTGCACTAGTCGAATTAGTTCCCTCATGCTTAGACACAGCATGAAATTGGAGTTGGAAAGGACCTTGAGAGAAAATTTGGTCCCGCTCCATTTCATTCTACGCTAGAGACGAAAGTGGTCTTGCTTGCATTGGAGATACAGATTTGGAGTTATTGATCCAGCATGAAAATTTAGGAATGTCTTTGGTGTTGTTCACACTTCCTCATAACCTAAGTCGAAGACTTAACAAGCATAGAGACCAATGGCTTAGGACTGTAAGGGCTGTAAAGAGAAAAGCATAATTTGAAATCAAGTAGCAACAGAAAACTACGGTCTATAACGTTATCGATAACATTATCATTACTGGCTCCATATACTCCAGACCACTACTCTTTCCACCTTCAAAGCATTATTAAGGTTCCATCTTCTCCAAGAGGTCTTTCCCGATTAAGCTCTTTTCTCCCTGGCTCACTCTCCCCCATGGTCTATGCATTTTCTGTGACCTATGCATTTTGGTCATTTGATATTCACCCCAACCCTGCAGCACTTATGTACATAGCTTTAAATTATAAATGATAAATTACTTATTTATATTAATGCCTATTTCCCCTTGTAAGCTGTAAGTTCATTGTGGGCTGGGAATGTGCCTGCTAATTCTGTTATGCTATACTTTCCCAAGCTCTTAGTACAGTACTCTGCACATAGTAAGCACTCAGACTGATTGATTGAAGACACTACGGTATAGGTGAGTGATATAATAATGTTGTTTTTGTGTGTGTGCAGATGTCCGCTCCTCGAAGCGCTTCTGAAATCACATCTCCTTTAGGAGGCCTTCCCCAGTTAATTTCAAATTGCCCTACTTTCTACTCCCCAATTTCCACTTTAGCTGTTATACCATTGAGGATAATTTAAGCACTTACACACTCACAACTCCATAATACTTATGTACTCAATTTTTTCTTCCTACCTGCAATTTACTTACAGATCTGCCTCCTTTAGGGGAAGGAATCATGAATACTAATTTCCATTATCCTCTTCCAAGTGCTTAGTACCACACTCCACTCCACCCTCACATTAGGCACTCAGTAAATGCCCCTCCGTAGACTGTAAGCTCCTTTTCCACAGGTCAACCAACTTTTCCCAAGCACTTAATAGAGTGCTCTACATACAGTGATTGCTCAATAAATACCACTGATTGATTGCTGTCAGGCCACAGACGTTTTTAGTCTAGCTATTTGTCAAAGACTGTCACCAAAGGTATTTAATGAACTCTTTCTATGTGCAGAGCACTGAATTAAGCACTCAAGAGAATGCAATACAACAGAATTAGCAGACACAAACCCTGCTCATAACGAGCTTACATGGAGTAAAATAGGTGTTTGCTTTAATCTGTGTTTCAGTATTAGTACGCCAACCTCTAAAAGATTCTGTATAACTGTACATAAGTGAAGAAGTTGAAAGCAATCCATGCAGGACTGAGAACCAGAAGTAAATTCCTCCTCTAGACTGTAAACTCCTTGAGGGCAGAGAATGTGTCTACCAACTCTGCTACACTGTACTTTCCCAGGCGCTTAGTGGAGTGCTCTGGACACAATAAGTGCTGAAATATGATGGAATGATTGAGGAGACGTGTGCCTTAGTTTCATCGTCTGTAAAATAGGGACAATGCTACCTGCCTTTGCCTATTTCCTTGGGGTGATGTGAGGACAAAGTGAGAGGATGTGAAAGCACACTGAAAAAACAAAAGCCCTCTACAAAGTCAACTTGTTAAGTTAAGAGCATCAGTTCCTCTGGGTATAATGTAGCTAGCCAAGCAAGAAACATTCTCCTAATTGTATTTACCTGGTTGACGAGGTAAACTGGGTCTCTAGTTCGATATTTTCCGAATCATTTGGATATTTTGCTTTGGTTTCTTTAAAAGCCTCCCGGACTCATGTTTGGGCATGCCTTAAATTATCTCCAGAACGTAATCTAATTTCCAATCTTCTTTCCATACTCAATATATTAACAATGGATTATAAAATTGCAAGCAAACAACTGGAACTTTTATTGGGAAAGCAGGTCTCCGAAGGAAAAAAAATGATCTTGGATTTTATAAATGCATTTGCAAACTTTGCCACCTATGACAATAATTACCATAAGCTCTTTCCATAATCAAAACCCATTAGGGAATGGTAAAAGTGCCAATTAAAACTGGCATTAATAGTGTCTATGGACATCAATTCTGGGAGGTGTCCCACATGGGGCTCACAGTCTTAATTCTCATTTTACAGATGAGGTAACTGAAGCCCAGAGAAGTGAAGTGACTTGCCCTAGGTCACACTGCAGACATTTGGAGGAGCTGGAATTAGAACCCTGGTCCTTTTGACTCCCAGATATTCCATTCCTGCCCAAACTTTCAAAAGCATTCTTTTGAAATGTGCTTAAAGCCATTATCTCTTCACAGTTCCCTGAGTAGTTTTCATTGGCAATTGAGTGCATACTTTAATCCTTGACAGCAAGGGTTTCTTGTATCTTTAGGATACAAATTAAGTTCACCCAATACCATTGTTACTCTTCCTAAAGGGACACCTAAATGACTACTTCTGAAGGAGAAAATTAAACCCATTAAAAATGGCTCTGAAAAGCAGCATGGGCAATGAGATTCAGAGGACCTGAGTTTTAATCCTGGCTCCACCACTTGTCAGCTATGTGACCTTTGGCAAGTCAATTAACTTCTCTGGACCTCAGTTACCTCACCTGTAAAATAGGGATTAAGAATATGAGCCCCAAATGGGACACAGACAGTGTCCAACCTGATATTCAGTGCTTAGAACAGTGCTTTGCACATAGTAAGCACTTAACAAATGCCATTATTATTATTATTATTATTATTATTATTATATTCTTGTATCTACCCCAGAGCTCACCTATGACAGTGATTGGCACATAGCAAAGGTTTAAGAATTACCATTAAAAGAAACCTGATTAAAACGTCAACTGAAGAAAATAATTATAGAGGCATGAATAAAGGAGAAAAAATAATGCTTTCATAAGGCACAGAGTTAAAACAAATTACAAAGAAATGGGAAGAAAAAAGGGAAAGCCATCTGTTCAGGAGAATGGAGAGAGCTTACTGAGGAGACTCCGATATCAAGATGGATTATGATACTTGTTTTTAGGCTAATGAAAAGTCTGTGGGAAAAACAATGATAAAGACCAAATAAGATTCCTGCCAAAACAGCCCAGGCGTACATTCTCACAAACTCGTGGAAATAGTTTATTTGCAGTTTTGGAGAAACAAGTATAGCTTAGGGTCAAAAATGATACAAGTTTGGCCAGTGGAAACCGAGGGAATGTCACGGTGAGAGAGAAACTGCAATGTATTACACTGTGTTCCTTTTACAGAGACACGCATTTCTAGCTTTACATCTGTACCTACGGAGAGCAACATTTGGCTGTGTCAATTTCGGATCAAGGCCTCGAAGTGCGTAGGGGTAAAAATGAAAACATCTGCTCCTCATAGGGGGTAATTAGGACTGACAAAGTGATCACCCTACAGGACAGGACATATAGCTGACACCCTCCAGAGGTTGGGCTATCTGCTCATGGGTGAGAGGCAGCCAGAACTGACCAATCTTTCTGTATAGACAGAATATAGCAAACCAAGAGAGGCCAGAGAGGAGAGATGGGAAGAAAGAGGGAATCAAGTCATGGATTTAATTCTACCAAAACTTCATTCCTGGGCAGGTTATCAGGTATCTTTGAGGAGTAGTTGAGATGCTGGTTTTATGAAGAGCTTTCTGTGGGCCATACGGCACTTTGTTAAATACTGGGGTAATTACAAGGTAAATAGATTAGATCGGGTCCTTGTCCAACACTGAGGTTCACAATCTAAACAGGGGAGGAGAAGGAGGAGAGGAGGAGGAGAAGGTGAAAGGAAAGAAGAAGGAGAAGGCAAAGAAGGAGGAGGAGGAGGAGGAAGAAAAGGAAGAGGAGGAGAAGAGGTAAGAAAGGAGGAGAAGAAGGTGAAGGAGGAGGAAGAAGAAAAGGAGAGGAGAAGAGAGAGGAAAAGAAAGAGAAAGGAGGAAGAGGAGAAGGAGGAAGAGGGGAAGGAGGAGGAGGAGAAGAAGGAAGAGGTAAAGAAGGAGGAGGTGAAGGAGGAGGAGAAAAATGAAAAGAATACAAATAGATGAGAACCATGATACTGTTTGTTAAGCATTTACTATGTGCTAAACACTGTACTGAGTACTGGGGTAGAAATAAAATAATCAGCACAGAAGAGGAGGTAGAAGAGGAGAGGAGAAGAGAGAGGAGGAGAAGAAAGAGAAAGGAGGAAGAGGAGAAGGAGGAGAAGGAAGAGGTAAAGAGGGAGGAGGAGAAGGAGAAAAACAAAAAGAATATGAATAGATAAGAACAATGATAACGTTTGTTAAGCATTTACTATGTGCCAAACACTGTACTAAGCGCTGGGGTAGATATAAAATGATCAGCTTGGAAACAGACCCCCTCCCACATGGGATTCCCAGTCTAAGAAAGAGGCAAAACAGGTATTTCATCCCCCAATTTCCAGATGAGGAAACAAAGGCATGGAGAAGTGAAGTGACTGGCCTAAGGTCACACAACAGGCAAGCGGTGGGTCAGTGCTGGCTCAGTCCTCCTTCCTCTAGGCCACCCCGCTTCTCATAAAACAATGGCAGTGAAGTTCAAAACAATAACAGCTTCCAAAATCAACCATCTAAAAGCAGCTAGACACAATTGTTGGAGGGTAGAGTCCTCACTTTCTCCCACTCCAGACAGCCTGATTACAACCCCCAGCTGCCAGACCAAACAAGGGTAAGGCTTCTGTTAAGCAGTGGTCTGGTGGCATGAATCAATGGTATTTACTGAGCGCTCCATGTGTATTAACACCCGGCAGTGAGTAGCTCAATAACTTCTTGCCATTGACTAATAATAATAATAATAATAATAATAATAATGACATTTATTAAGTGTACTGTATTCTCCCGAGTGTTTGTTATAAGTGCTCCGTACTCAGTAGACTGTGTACTGTAGACTGTGAGCTCCACGCAGGACAGGGACTTTGTCCGACCTAATTAACTTGTACCTACCCCAGTGCTTAGAATAGTGTTTGACACATAAGTGAGTTCTTCCCAAACACCATAAAAAGTCAGCACTGAATAAATCTGATTGCTTGATTTGAGTGTCTAGGAAACTTTTTAAATTTCAACAAAATTATTTTAGAAGTGTGGTACAATTCAAATTGTAGGGAATTGTTTTATTTTTACACTGGGAGTCTAAATTTAAGTGTAGATTAGATGATAAAAGTCATACAACCAACTGAATAATCTAAAACTACATCTTTAAAGTCGTGATAAAGTTTATTGTTATTTATTGGTTTAGTATTTACTGGCTTGTTCCTTCTATACCCTAAGTATTTAAGTTTGGAATGTGAAATTGAACGTTGCTTTGAGCATGGCTGCCTGGTGCAGCATAGTAGCAGTGTCTTGTTCCTCTGCCTGGAAACTTAAGTAGAAAATCAAAGAGAAGCTTATATCCTTGGGCATCTCAGGGAAAGAAAAGGAGCCAGACAGGCCACATCAGTGGGAAACAGCTTGGCCTAGTGTTTAGAGCACAGGACTGGGAGTCAGGGGGCCTGGGTTCTAATCCCAGTTCCTCCAATTGTTGACTGTGTGACCTTGGGCAAATCACTTCGCTTCTCTGGGCCTCAGTTACCTCATGGGTACAATGGGGATTGAGACTGTGAGCTCCAAGAGGGACATGCACTGTGTTGAACCTGAATTCCTTGTATCTATCCCAGTGCTTAGTACAGTGCCTGGCATGTAATAAGCGCTTAACAAATACCATTAAGAACAAAATAAACTAAAAGAAGAAATAAGGCTAATCCCTGCTTACCAATTTCCCTGAAAGCTCTCTAAAAGCCTTTGCTACCCGACTGGTGACCTAACCTGGCTTCGCAACAGAGATTACAAAGTTTAATTCCTGTTTGGCCTACTTTGATGAGTGACATTCAATCTTCTGATCTGTCAAAAATGGAAGAAACCCATCCAGCCACAGAGGCCTGTTGTGAGGAACAGCCCCAGAAACTCTGGTGCAGGATACTAAGCAGAAGGACAGATAGACGGAACCCATTGATCTTGACAACTTCCTCCTGAGGTAATCTGCAAAACATAATTTCACTTGGCCCACGGAGATGAATCCAAGGCCAGCCAGGGGAAATCTAAAGGACACAGCACATATGTTGGAAAGGGCCACGTTAGCAGTAGGCAGGAGACTGATGGCAGATTTAACAGGAAGGTGAGGACAAGAAGAAGGTTTGGCGAATGAGAAATCCAGTGGGGCAAAGTTGGCTCAGGAGTT
Organism: Tachyglossus aculeatus; assembly: GCF_015852505.1. NCBI lineage: Eukaryota > Metazoa > Chordata > Mammalia > Monotremata > Tachyglossidae > Tachyglossus > Tachyglossus aculeatus. The sequence continues at coordinate 92,709,448 of NC_052067.1, forward strand.
TTTTGTACGATTCATTCATTCATTCCATTGTATTTACTGAGCGCTGTGTGCCAAGCACTATACTAAGCGCTTGGAAGAGTACGCTACAACAATAAACCGACACATTCCCTGTCCACAACGAGTTTATGGTCTAGAGGTTGATGGTGCTTGGGAGTGTCTTAGGAGAGGAGGAAAACAGAAGCAGCGTGGCTCAGTGGAAAGAGCCCAGGCTTGGGAGTCAGAGGTCATGGGTTCGAATCCCGGGTTCTGCCACTTATCAGCTGTGTGACTTTGGGCCAGTCACTTAACTTCTCTGTGCCTCAGTTACCTCATCTGTAAAATGGGGATTGAGATTGTGAGCCTCACATGGGACAACATGATTACCTTGTATCTCCCCTAGTGCTTAGAACAGTGCTTTGCACATAGTAAGCACTTAACAAATACCATTATTATTATTATAAGCATTATCAGCTCACCAATGCCATGCTGAAGACCAACAATTTTTCGAAGAGATGGAGGCTGCATTTTGTTTAATGTTATTCGTAAGCACATACTATGTGTCAAATACTGTTCTAAGCACTGGGGTCGATACAAGTTTACCAGGTTTGACACAGTCCCTGTCCCACATGAGGCTTACGGTCTAAATTGGATGGAGGAGGATTTCATCATTTTACAGATGAGGTAACTGGGGCACAGAGAAGTTAAGTGACTTGCCCAGAGTCACAAAGCAAGCAACTGGTGGAGCTGGGATTAGAACCCTGGTCCTCTGACTGCCAGGTGCATGCTCTTTCCACTGGGCCAGGCTGTTTCTCTTCTGCATTCTTGAAGAACCCCACTTTAAATAATAATAATGATAATGATAATGATAATAATAATAATAATAATAATAATAGCATTTATTAAGTGCTTCCTATGTGCAAAGCACTATTCTAAGTGCTGGGGAGGTTACAAAGAGATCAGGTTGTCCCACGGGGGGCTCACAGTCTTAATCCCCATTTTGCAGATGAGGGAACTGAGGTCCACAGAATAATAATAATAATAATAATAATAATAATAATAATAATGGCATTTATTAAGTGCTTACTTTGTGCAAAGCACTGTTCTAAGCACTGGGGAGGTTACAAAGTGATGAGGTTGTCCCACGGGGGGCTCACAGAAGTTAAATGACTTGCCCAAAGTCACACAACTAACAATTGGCAGAGCTGGGATTCGAACCCATGACCCCTGACTCCAAAGCCCGTGCTCTTTCCACTGAGCCACGCTGCTTCTCTAGAACACTGAATCAGGATGCTCACCACAAGTCTGACCCACATGTATACACACACAACCATTTCTTCCAAAATTGCACCATGCTATCCAGAACAGATGGGTGTTGTTGGAAAAACATTTCCTAATTCAGCTGTGTGGTATCTAATCAAAATGTGTAATGAAAAGGCATATTCTGGAAGAACTGACTACTGTTGGTGCAAGCTCATCCTATAGACTGTAAGCTCGTTGAGGATAGGGAATGTATTCTACCAACTTTGTTATATTTTACTCTCCCAAGTGTCCAGTGCTGTGCTTTGCAAACAGTAAGCATACAATAAATATGATTGATTGATGATGGTAGTGAAGCACCTGTGAGTGCTCATAATAATATACATCAGAATGATCTACATATTAGATTGTAAGATCTTTGAAGACAGGGACCATGTCTTTCGCTTCAATCAATCAGTGGTATTTATTGAGCACTTAACTGTGTGCAGGGCACTGTACTAACACTTGAGAAAGAACAGTAAAATAGAGATGGTAGACATGATCCCTGTCTTCAAAGTGCTCGCGTGCTGTAAAACTAATGGCAAGGAGCTTCTGTTTGATGGGGACGTGTTATTATTATTATTATTATAATGGTATTCATTAAGTGCTTACTATGTGCCAAGCACTGTTCTAAGCACTGAGGTAGATAGAAGGCAATCAGGTTGGACGCAGTCCCTGTCCCACGTGGGGCTCCCAATCTTAATCCCCATTTTACAGATGAGGTAACTCAGGCACAGAGAAGTTAACTGACTTGCCCAAGGTCACAGAGCAGACAAGTGGCAGAGCGGGGATTAGAACCCAATGTCCTCTGACTCCCAAGCCCATGGTCTTGCCACTAGACCATACTGCTTTCATTCATTCATTCAATCGGATCTATTGAGCGCTTACTGTGTGCAGAGCACTGTACTAAGCGCTTGGGAAGTACAAGTTGGCAACATATAGAGACGGTCCCTACCCAACAGTGGGCTCACAGTCTAGAAGGGGAGACAGAGAACAAAACAAAACATATTAACAAAATAAAATAAATAGAATAAATATGTACAAGTAAAATAGAGTAATAAATACGTACAAACATATATACATATATACAGGTGCTGTGGGGAAGGGAAGAAGGTAAGGTGTGGGGGATGGAGAGGGGGAGGAGGGGTACAGGAAGGAGGGGGCTCAGTCTGGGAAGACCTCCTGGTAGAGGTGAGCTCTCAGTAGGGCCTTGAAGGGAAGAAGAGAGCTAGCTCTCTTAGGTAATAATAGCTAATAATAATTAGCTCTCTTAGGTAATAATAATTATGGTATTTGTTAAGCACTTATTATGTACCAAGCACTGTTCTAAGCACTGGGGTAGACACGAGCTAATCAGGTTGTGGGATGTAAGGCTCACAGTCTTAATGCCCATTTTACAGATGAGGTAGCTGAGGAACAGAGAAGTTAAGTGACTTGCCCAAGGTCACACAGCAGACAAGTGGCTGAGCTGGGATTAGAACACATGTCCTCTGAGTCCCAAGCCTGGGCTCTTTCCATTAAGCCACGCTAGGTAGATGGGCAACCACTGGATATTCTTGAGGAGTGGGGAGACTATTGTTCTCAGCACATTCATACTGTATCTGTTCACAGCAGGTTTTCAACATTACTGATTTCAGCAGATTTGCAAGTATCTCAATAAATACGCCTATTCCTCATGTGACTTCATTAACTGAGATTCTGCCTCAAAATAACCCAAACCCTTATCACTCTATCAATCATGTTACATAGCAAGTAGTATCAGCAGGGCTAGCTTTCTTTTGACCTTTTTCCATTTCTGTTTTCTCTGTACTTGATCAAGGAAAAGTCTTATCTTATCAGGCGTAATAGCCTAATCAAAAATCTATCACAATTAAGCAGGACGCCAGAGTTGGGACACCGTGGGTACTGAAAAACAGTTGAAGCCATTTCCTGGCTCGATCAGGAAATACGTTTACCTAATATAATAGACTCCCAAGCCTGCCCAGACTGAAAGGTCAAAACAGGGCACAGATCCAAAGGTCCCATTTGTTGCTCCAGAAATGAAACAGAACACAAAACAGCTCACAGAACAGATTTCTCCTTTGTTTTCCTCCTGGAATCTGCATTGGCTAAAACAGGCTTCCAGCAGTTAAGTACCTCCTTTAGGAATGGGCCCTTCTAAACGCTACCACTCGCAAATATTTCGGGCTGGCTATAAAAAGGTCTCAGTGACCTCACTTGGGAAACAGGCTCATTTATGAAAACGTAATGATGGGGAGTAGGAGACTCAAAAAGCTGAATGGCAGGAATCGTTCTCCAACAGGACGGCAGCAGAAAAGACGCTGAAAAGAGTGAATTCAGTGACGGCTCGTTGTGGGCAGGGATCGGGTCCATCCACACTGACAGCCTAGTGGATAGAGCACTGGCCTGCGAGTCAAAAGGCCCTGGGTTCTAATCCTGTCTCTGCTATTTGTCTGCTGTGTGATCTTGGGCAAGTCACTTCATTTCTCTGTGCCTCAGTTAGTGCATCTGTAAAAAATGGGGATTAAGACTCTGAGCCCCCTTGTGAGAATGGGACTGTGTCCAACCTGACTTTCTTGTATCCGGCTCAGGGCTTAGTAGTAATTCTGGTATTAAGTGCTTACTGTGTGCCAGGCACTGTACTAACCACCGGTGTGGATACAAGCAAAGCAGGTTGGACACAGTCCCTGTCCCAAATGGGCCCCACAGTTCTAATCCTCATTTGTAAAATAAGGCATAGAAAAGTAGAGTGACTTGCCCAAGGCTACGTAGCAGACAAGGAGCTGGGATTAGAACCCATACCCTTCTAACTGGCCGCTGCTCTGTCCACTAGACCTTGCTGCTTCACAATGCTTGGCATATAGTAATAATAATAATAATAACAATAATAATAATAATAATCACATTTATTAAGCGCTTACTATGTGTAAAGCACTGTTCTAAGCGCTGGGGAGGTTACGAGGTGATCAGGTTGTCCCACGGGGGGCTCACAGTCTTAATCCCCATTTTACAGATGAGGTAACTGAGGCACAGAGAAGTTAAGTGACTTGCCCAAAGTCACACAGCTGACAATTGGCAGAGCCAGGATTTGAACCCATGACCTCTGACTCCAAAGCCCGTGCTCTTTTCCACTGACCCACACTGCTTCTCTAGTAAGCACTTCACAAAATCCATTATTATTATTCTCCCAAGCGCTTAGTACAGTGCTGTGCAAACAGTAAGTGCTCAGTAAATGCGGTTGATGGATAGATCATTCCAGACCTGAAATCCAATGAGATGTGTTCTGTGCTCCCACTTCACAACTGATTGAAACTCACTCTGCATTTCAAAGAGCTGCCTCAGTCATTAGTCTGTCAATTTAAATCACCGGCACAGTGAAGTCAATTCAAAACACAGTTAAGGCAACTTTGGCATTTTTCATCTTACTAACTTTGTTTACTACCAAATGCCAATGCAAGTTGTTAGTTAAGTACTTAATTGTCCTTTCCAAAAAAGTGATTTGAGGGATAAATTGGAAGATTAACCAACAAATGAAAGGTTACAGGATCTCTCCTTAACTAATCGGCTTAGAATTAGTAAAATCCATTAATTATTTCCTAAGAATAGTCACCACAGTAAATATTTCAGTATTAGATGTCAAAGCAAACATCTGCTAATGTATCCTTGAACTAAAAACCGTGAACGAGAGGCTTAACATCATTTTGAACGTTCAAGCTTCCTTTAAGATGACAACACTTGAAGAGAAACCTGAAGTTCTGGAATCACTAATTCCTCCACTTGAGGTTGTGTGCTTCTTTAGGGATGTCAAAGATCAACACCACTCATTTCATACAGGGTGAGATACTTGTTGTCTAATTAATTTGATCGTTCTTAATATGCTAGAAGCAAATCTCCAAAAACAGCAGCGTGGCCTATTGGATACAGCACAGGCTTGGGATTCAGAAGGACCTGGGTTCTAACCCCGTTTCTGCCTCTTGTCTGCTGTTTGAATCTGGGCAAGTCACTTCACTTCTCTGTGCCTCAGTTCCCTCATCTGTAAAATGGGGATTAAGGCTGTGAGCCCCCTGTGGGACATGGACTGTGTCCAACCTGATTAGCTTGCATCTACCCCAGGGTTTAGAACAGTGCCTGGCACATAGTAACCACAAATACCACAGAAAAGTATATCTACAAGCCAAGAGTGGGGTCAATTTCTCCATCTTTTGTCCTCACAAAGAACTCCAAAGAAAAAACATTTCTAGTCCTTTTCTGTCATTTCTCACTAATATTTTTTTTTAAATGCAACACCAGCATAGAGATGGGAAACATAGAACCGGCTCACAATCCGAATGGGTCAGTGTTGGAAATTAGATATCTTACAGCCACTAAGCAAGTGGTTGCTAGGTACAAAGGGCTATCCACCTAGAGATTTATCCCTTCCCAGGGCCACTGGTGCTTCCCTTAGAGAAACAGGCTGCAACCTACTTCATTGATAAAATTTAAATCACAAGGTGGGATCTTGCTAAAAATCTTCCCACTCTTCCCAAGTCCCTCCCTCCCTTTTCCTGCTCCTTCTCTGACTATCCCATCTTTCTCTCCAGTATCTCAAGAGGAAAGCTCCTACCTCCTCTCAAAATCTACCCCTTCCACTTGCACCTCCAACCCCATGCCTTTATGCATTATTAAAATACTTGTACTGTCCCTTTTTCCTTCATTGACCCCATCTTCAACTGTTCACTTCACAATGCCTTCTTCCACACTGCTTTCCCACATACTCAAGTAGCCCCAATCCTAAAAAAAAATCCCTCCCTTGATCCCATGGTTCCCTCCAGTTACCACCCCATCTCCCTCCTACTATTCCTTTCCTAACTCCAGGAGCAAGCTGTCCCCACTGCCTCCACTTCTCTCCTTGACCCCTTCCAATCTAGCTTCTGCTCCCTTCACTCTAGGGAAACTGCCCTCTCTAAGGTCATCAATGATCTTCTTGCCAAATCTTGCCAAATCTTCTTGCCTCTGCTCCATCCTTATCCTCCTCTTTCTCAGCAGCCATAAACCCTGTGGATCACACACTTCTGGAAACACCATCAAACCTGGCTTCAAAGACACTCTCCTCTCCTGGTTCCATCTCCCCGGCTGCTCCTTCTCAGGCTCTTTTGCAGACTTCTCTGCCTCCTGCTAACTGTGGGAACCCCCCAAGGTTCAGTTCTGGGTGCCCTTCTATTCTCCATCTATACCACACCCGTGGAGAACTCATTCTCTCCCACTGCTTCCACTACCATCATTTTGCAGCATGGACTAGTGGCCTACAGGATACAGAAGGACCTGGGTCATAATCCCCACTCTGCCACTTGTCTGCTGTGTGACTTTAGGTACGTCACTTTAATTCTCTGCACATCAATGACCTCAAATGTAAAATGAGGATTAAGATTGAGAGCCCCATGTGGGATAAGGACTCTGTCCAACCTGATTAGTTTGTATCTAACTCAGTGCTTAGTACAGTGTTTGGCACAAAGTAAGCACTTAAATACCATAATTATTATTATTACTATTCACAGACAATTCCTCTAGATTGTAAACTCCTTGTGGGCAGGGAATACAGGGAATAGAAGCAGCATGGCTCAGTGGAAAGAGCACGGGCTTTGGAGTCAGAGGTCAGGGGTTCAAATCCTGGCTCCGCCTCTTGTCAGCTATGTGACTTTGGGCAAGTCACTTCACTTCTCTGGGCCTCAGTTCCCTCATCTGGAAAATGGGGATTAAGACTGTGAGCCCCATGTGGGACAACCTGATCACCTTGTATCCCCCCAGTGCTTAGAACAGTGCTTTACACATAGTAAGTGCTTAATAAATGCCATCATTATTATTATTATTATCCACCAACTCTGTTATACTGTACTCTCCCCCAAGTGCGCAGTACGGTACTCTGCACACAGTAAACAAACATGCCTACCAATTCTGTTATACTCTACTCTCCCAAGTGCTGAACATGGTGCTTGGCACACAGTAAGTGCTCAATAAATATGACGGATTAATTAATTCCCAAATTTACATCTCCAATCTTGATCTCTCTCCTCTGCTGTCTCATTTCCTCCTGCCTTCTATAACATCTCTAAAATCTACCTTTTCCTCTCCTTCCAAACTGCCACCACAACAGTCCAAGGACTTATCTTATCCCACCTTGACCACTGTATCAAACTCCTGGTTGACCTCCCTGCCTCTCCTCACTTTACTCCATACTTCACTTTTCTAAAACAATTTCAGTCCAAGTCTCCCCACTCCTCAAAAATGTCCAGTGGTTGCCCACCTACCTCCACATCAAAAAGAAACTCCTCACCATTTAGAGCACTCAATCACATTGCCCTCTCCTATCTTACTTTGCCGGTTTCCTACTAAAACCCAGCCAGCACACTTCGCTCCTCTAACACCAACCTACTCAGTGTAGTTTGATCTCACCTATCTGCATCCCAAATCCTTTCCCAAATCCTCAGTCTGCCCTGGAACTCTCTCCTCCTTTATACACAACAGTTCACCAATCACGCCATCCTCGAAACCTTATTAAAATCACATCTCCTCTAAGTGGCCATCCGGGACTAAACCCTCAATTCCCCTAGTCCCTCTCCTTTCTGGATCACCTATGCACTTGGATCTGTACTCCTGAAGCACTTAATATTCACCTCACCACACTTAGGTAGATGTCTGTAATTTATTTTAATGTCAACCCTCTAGACTTGAAGCACAGCTCTCTCCCACGTGGTTAGCATAGTGCCCTACATGCAGTAAGCACTAAAACAAATCATTGATTGTTTAATTCCTAAACAACAATTTTGAATGTCATAGGTCCTGAAAAATTTCCATTTAGGCCACACAGTATTCCAAGGCTTCGTCCACATTTATCAATCAATTCTCTTCCCCTCTAGACTTTCCATCTCCTTCCACTACTGTGCAGCCTCCTATGAATAAACTCCAGAGGACCACACATTTGCATTCATTACGTTTGAGATTCCTGAATTTGAAAATGACTCCCGATTTAGCATGACCGCTGCCCTTGGTTCATCTGGGAGACGGCAGCAGCAAACTGAACCTGCTCCCCTCTTTATCCTTCTCACCCAGGTCTCTGGACTTTGGCAGAGAGAAGAAGAAAGCAAAGAAGGTAGCCTAGGAATCTAGCCGAATATAGACCATTCCTGGATTGCATGGATGTATGGGCAAGGAAAAAGGAACTTCTGTTTTTCTCTTGCCTCATTTAATTCTAAAATGGATCTCTTCCTGACAGGGAAAAAGTTGGTAACAAAATGCCTCATGCATTAGGTAGCAAAGAAAACTTCTAAACCTAGAACTGAATTTAATTTGAGGGTTATTTCAACTCCTTTAGTTTTTTCCCCCTAGACATTTCATTCATTCATTCAATTCATAAATATATGGAGTGCTTACTGTGTGCAGGACATTGTACTGAGCGCTTGGAAAGTACATTTCAGCAATAAAGAGAGACAATCCCTGCCCACACCGGGGCATACTGTCTAGAAGGGGGAGACAGACATCAAAACAAATAAACAGGCATCAATATAAATAAATAGAATTATAGATATATGCCCATCAAAACAAGTAAACAGGCATCAATATAAATAAATAGAATTATAGATATGTACATATACACACAAGTGCTGTGGGGTGGGAGTGTAGAGAAAAGGGAGCGAGTTGGGGCGACACAGAGGGGAGGGAGACCGGAGGCAATGTGGGGTTTAGTCTGGGAAGGCCTGTTGGAGGAGGTGAGCCTTCAGTAGGACTTTGAAGGGGGTAAGTGTGACTGGTGGATTTGGGAAGGGAGGGTTCCAGCACAGAGACGTGGGCCAGGGTGGACGGCGGGACAAGCAAGAACGAGGCACAGTGAGAAGGTCAGAGGAGTGGAGTGTGTGGCCTGGACTGTAGAAGGAGAGAAGGGAGGTGAGGTAAGAAGGGGCAAGGTGATGGAGAGCTTTGAAGCCAATAATGAGGAATTTTTCCATATGTTCTCTAGACTGTTCATTGTGATCAGCGAACACATCTACCAGCTCTATTGTACTCTCCCATGAGCTTAGTACAGTGCTCTGCACACAATAAGTAGTGTGGCCTAGTGGATAAAGCATGGGCTTGGGAGTCAGAAGGACCTGAGTTCTAATCCTGGCTCTGCCACTTTCATTCATTCATTCAAATGCATTTACTGAGTGCTCACTGTGTGCAGAGCACTATATTAAGTGCTTGGGAGAGTACAATACAACAATAAACAGACACATTCCCTGATCACAACAATCTAAAGTCTAGAGGGGGAAACAGACATTAATAGAAATAAATAAATTACAGATATGTACCTAAGTGCTCAGGGACTGTCTGCCATGTGACTTTGGGCAAGTCACTTCACTTCTTTGTGCCTCAGTTACCTCACCTGTAAAACAGGGATGAAAAGTGTGAGCCCCATGTGGGACATGGACTGTGTCTGTCTGACCTGATTATCTTTTATTTACTCCAGTGCTTAATACAGTGCCTGGCACATAGTAACGGCTTAACAAATATCATTAAAAGGTGCTCAATAAATACAATTGATGTTCTCGGGGTAGACTGGACATTTAAGATGGATTCTCTAACTTCTGAACTTGTCCCACCTACTCTTTTTAATTTTAAATACAAACTATAACTGAGTTTGGGTATAACGTTGTAGAGCAGTGATCCCAAATGGAGTCCATTTTCCTAAAAAAGCATCTTTGGCAGGGGGGTAACTTTTCCCAAAACATGGCTTGGATCATTTTATTACTCCAGCTGGTTTACAGTCTCCTCCAGCTTTCAGCAGTGGTCTTCATTTCAGGTCAATGTATCTTCTTATCGGGGAAAAAAATAGAACCATAAAATATTTTATTTTACCTCAGTCACAGCAAAATTAGCCCACCTCCTGCAACTAAAATACTGTGTCTGGTATATCAACAGAACACTGAATTGCCATTCAACCCTACTAGAGCAACTTCATTTGAATGAAAGTTTTCAGAGGAAATTAATTCTCTACTTTGAGCTACACTTTATGAATGGGGGTTGAAAAGGAGGCAGCAACTTTAAGGTGCTTAGAATATGTTGGAGAGCAAAAATGTGACAATTTTATCATTTGGGGCAACCAATGGCTTAAGCAAATTTCAACAATTTCTCCCATCCAAAAATAACACAAAGAGGAAGATACCCAGATTCCAAATTCAAAAATCATGTCGGTTGAACCTTCACAACACGGCTAGAATCCACCCTTTCCTCTCCATTCAAACTGCTACCATGTTAATCTTAGCAGTCATCCTAACCTGCCTTGATTACTGTATCAGCCTCCTTGCTGATCTCCTTGCCTCCTGCCCCTCCCCACTCCAGTCCATACTTCACTCTACTGCCCCGATTATTCAGTTCAGTTCAGCCTACATTTTCCCACTCCTCAAGAACCTCCAGTGGTTGCCCATCCACCTCCGCATGAAATAGAAACTCTTTATCATCAGCTTTAAAGCATTCAATCATCTCACACACACCCCCACCTCCACTGCTCTCCTACTGCAACCCAACCTACACTGTGAGCCCATTGTTGGGTAGGGACCATCTCTATATATTGCCGATTTGTACTTCCCAAGCGCTTAGTACAGTGCTCTGCACACAGTAAGTGCTCAATAAATAAGATTGAATGAATGAATGAACCTACATATTTTGCTCCTCTAATGCCAACCTACTCACTGTACCTCCATCTCATCTATCTTGCCACCAACCTCTTGCCCACGTCCTGCCTCTGACCTGGAAGATGCTCCCTCTTCCTATTAAACAATCACTCTCCCCATCCTCAAACTCTTACTGAAGACACATCTCCTTCAAGAGGCCTTCCCTGACTAAACCGTCCTTTCTTCTTCTCCCACTCCCTTATGCGTCACCCTGATCTGCTTCCTTTATTCACCCCTCCCTCAGCCCCAAAGCACTTATGTACTTAGCCCTAATATATACTAATGTCTGTCTTCCCCTCTAGATTGTTAGCTCATTTTAGGCAAGGAATGCGTCTACCAACTCTGTTATTTTGTACTCTCCCAAGTGCTTAGTACAATGCTCTGCACATAGTAAGCACTCAATAAATACGACTGATTGGTTGATAGATGGGGAGGGTTAAACCCTAACCCTGCAGCTTTTTCATTACAGATAGCGAAACTAGAACACATACCACTAAAGAACAATGTTAGACAGCAGATGAAACACGTTATGAGTAAAATTACACTGGAATTCATCACCCCAATCAAGTGGCATCACCACAAAGTTATTCAAGAAACAAAACCAAAAACAAAAGTTAGTCAAAACCAAACCAAAAAAACAAAAGGAGGAGCGATTGTCTCATGGGATTGGGGGACTGCTAACTTTTGCTGATTGCTCTTGTTTTCAAGAAGCTATGGATGAATTCTACATCAGGCAGTAAATGAAGGGCGGGTGAAAGTTGGTTCCTAGAATCTGGTCTATTTGGAATAATAGTCTTGGGCAGTTTTGCAGGACCGGTTTCTTTTAGTCTTAAGGAAGCCTGGACTAGATTTAATGGCATGTGGAAAGGGAATATATTTTGAAGCTTGGAGGGGAAAGTTACTAAACAAATACAATAAAACACGTCACTCGGCAGTTGAAGCAGCATGGCCTAGTGGATAAAGCACGGGCCTGAGAATCAGAAGGACCTGGGCTCTTATTCCAGCTCCATCTCTTGTCTGCTGTTTGACCTTGGGCAAGTCACTTGACTTCTCAATGACTAAACACTCAGATTCGTACCCCATAAACACTTGATCTTCACTATTCACCCCACCCTCAGCCCCCCAGAATTTATATAAATATTTGTATACACTATTTCCCCTATCCGGAATTGATGTTAAGGTCTGCCTCCCCCTGTAGACTGCAAGCTCCTCGTGGGCAGGAATCCCATCTACGAACTCTGTTGAATAGTACTTTCCCAAGTGCTTAGTACTGGACAGTGCACACAGTAAGTACTCAACAAATACCACTGATTGATTAACAAAAGGAACCCCATCCTGGGTCTACCGATATTCTGTCCCAATAGAAATAGCGTTATCAGCTTTCTGAGAAGCTGTGTGGCTTAGGGGAAAGAGCACTGGCTTGGGAATCAGAGGACCTGCCTTCTAATCCTGAATCTGTCACTTGCCTGCTGTGGAACCTGAAGCAAATTTCTTGCCTTTCCTGCACTTCAGTTTTCTCATCTGTAAAATGGGGATTAAATTCCTGCTCTCCCCTTCCTTTAAACTGTGATCGCCATGTGGGGCAAATAATGTGTCTGACCGGATTATCTTTCATATACCCCAGTGCTTGAGACAGTGCTTGGCAAAGTAAGACATTGACTAATTCAACAATTATTCTTATTATTAATATCAGGACAATACAAGGCTTGTTTTCCCTGACATCCTCTCTCAGAAAGTGAAAGGATGTATTGCATAACACGCTCAACCTTTTCCTCAGAAACCTATCACCTATGAACCTTTCTAAATCCATCTTGAGTAAAACCTGTGCTCTAACACCCCTCCCAACCCTCCAAACTCTCCCTCCAAATAATTCATCATGGCTTGGTCAGTTTGAATTTCCTAAGCACTTCCTGAAGCCATTGCCATTTCCTATAAAAACCGCAGATTGTGAATGCTGAGATAATCGTGTCATAACCCTGCACGGCCTTCTGCGGGATTCTTTCTTTTCTAGCTTCTAAGCAGGCCTGGGGGACAGGAGACAGGAAGTATTCCTCTGGAGAAAAGTATCTCCACCCTCATCTGGAGACATTCCCTCAGCTCTGAGTCAGTTATCTCAATTCCCTCAACGCACCAGACTCCTTAAATACCCTACTACATCTCACAAGATCTCCCGGGCCATCCAGAGTACATGCAATAGGAGCTAAATATGGCCATGACGTGAAGGCTAAAGGAATGTTGGGTTTCCTCAGGGAGTGTAAGTCTGAGAGGCAGGGCCCAGCCTAGAGAGCCGCTGCCCTAAAACGAGACCCACAAGATCACAAACTTGCTACCTTGGCTTGGTAGGAGTTAACCCCAAGGACTCGAGCTGTAGGGCGTCACATTTTGACACCAAAGCCCAGAAGACGTCATGTCACTCACTGTGTACTATATGCTTCCTGAAAAGGGACCTCACCAAGAGGCTCTTCATAAGGAAATCAATCAACAGTACTTACTGAGCACTTGTCTTGTGTCCTAAACGCTTGGGAGAATACAAAATAACCCAATTGGTAGGCACGTTCCCTGCCCACAACCAAGCTTACAGCCTTGATGGGAAGAGGGACATTAATACAAACTGTGGATACAAAGACAAGTACTGTGGGGCTGAGGAATTAAAGGGTGTAAATGTGACATTGATGTGAAATGTGATAACCATGAAGGGCGTGGCTGCAGTTTGATTAGAAACCTGTCAGAAGCAGGGATAAAATGAGAGGACGGCAGATGGGAAAAATTTAAGTCAAAAGCTTTAGGGTGCCCTAATGAGACAAGCAAGAATGAACTGTGGTAAAGAGCCTACTACCCTGTAACCCAAGGGCACGTCCTCCTCTGCCAGGGGACCACATTGGAATGGATTAAGCGCTTAGTACAGTGCTCTGCACACAGTAAGTGCTCAATAAATACAACTGAATGAATCACGTCTGGTCAACCCAAGATGACAGCAGCTCCCAAGAAGAGCCGCTTCTAATTCACCCCAGGAGAATGACAGTGAGATGATGCCGACAAAGACTGACAACTGGTGCGGCCAAATGCAAGAACTGGTCAAGAATGAGGAAAATTGAAGGGAAAGGATGACAGGTGCCATGCGCCAACGAAGCCTGCTATTTTTGTCATCCTGGCTTAGAGGATGAGCTCCTAAGAGTCAGGGGTCAGAACTATCACCAGGGAAACTGAGGCAGCTACTCCACGGAGGCCTGACTGCCACTTCACATGTGCCCAGCACAGCTCTAAAAGTGCCTGGATCCCACACATGAGGCTGGGAGTGGGCATGTTTAGAGAAACTCCAGACACAAATTGAGAAACAATGTGGCCTAATGAATAGAGCACGGCCCTGGGAGTTGGAAGGACCTTGGTTCTAATCCCGGCTCCACCACTTACCAGCTGTGTGATTTTGGGTAAGTCACTTGACTTCTATGGGCCTCAGTTACCTCATCTGTAAAATGGGGATTAAGACCGTGAGCCCCACGTGGGACAACCTGATTACCTTGTATCAACCCCAGTGCTCAGAACAGTGCTTTGCACATAGTAAGTGCTTAACAAATACCATCATTGTTATTATATTATTACTATTATTACAGTCAACTCTGCCATGATGTGAGTTTTCACTCTTCTTTTCAGACAAAATGTGACGGTGAAATTAGGGAAAACTGTTCAGACGATGCCTATCAGATGGGCTAGAAAGCGAGGCGGGTTTGGAAGAAACAACTTATCACAGCACGAGGTGTCCGACCTTGTGAGCTTTCCCTAACACTGGGTTCTCTAGAACACCCCCTCCACCCTACGCCCTTTATCAGAGAACTAACTGTACTGCCGTCAGCAGTCCTGGGGCTAGGGCATGTGGGGTTTTTTTTGTTTTTGTTTTTGTTTTAAATGGTATTTAAGCACTTACTATGTGCCAGTACCGGCAGAACCGGGATTAGAACCCGTGATCTCTGATGCCCATGTCTGGGCTCTTTCCACTAAGCCATGCTGCTTACTTGGGGCTTTGAAGTCCCTCCCACCTCCCACTCTCACATTCACTGCTGCTGGAGGGGGAAATTTGAAGATGACTCAGGGGAAGACCAACATTGGCTTAGTGGAAAGAATCTGGGCCTGACTGGTTCTAATCCTGGCTCCACCACTTACCTGCTGTGTGTCACCTAACTTCTCCATGCCCTGTTTCTTCAGAACAGTGCTTCACACATAGTAAGTGCTTAACAAATGCCATCATTATTATCTATAAAATGCGGGGGCAGGCCTTCTTTCTCCTGAGACTGTGAGCCATGTGAGAGACAGGGACAGTGTCCAACCTGATTACCTTGTATCTACCCAAGGGCTTAGTACAATGTGTGGAATATATCCACTTGTACTTGTCTGCTGTGTGACCTTGGGCAAGGCACTGCACGTCTCGGTGCCTCAGTTACCTCTTCTGTAAAATGGGGATTAAAAGGGTGAGCCCCACGTGGGACAACCTGATTACCCTATATCTACCCCAGTGCTTACCCTGTATCTACGTGGCTCAGAGAAGCAGCGTGGCTCAGTGGAAAGAGCTCGGGCTCTGGAGTCAGAGGTCGCGGGCTCGTATCCCAGCTCCTCCATGTGTCTGCTGTGTGACCTTGGGCAAGTCACTTAACTTCTCTGACCCTCAGTTACCTCATCTGTAAAATGGGGATTAAGACTGTGAGCCCCATGTGGGACAACCTGATCACCTTGCATCCCCCCCAGCGCTTAGAGAAGCAGTGTGGCTCAGTGGAAAAGAGCCCGGACTTTGGAGTCAGAGGTCATGGGTTCAAATCCCGGCTCCACCACTTGTCAGCTGGGTGACTTTGGGCAAGTCACTTCACTTCTCCGGGCCTCAGTTACCTCATCTGGAAAATGGGGATTAAGACTGTGAGCCCCACGTGGGACAACCTGGTCACCTTGTAACCTCCCCAGTGCTTAGAACAGTGCTTTGCACATAGTAAGTGCTTAATAAATGCCATCATTATTATTATTATTATTATTATTATTATTATTATTATTATTATTATCTACCCCAGAAGTGCTCGGCACATAGTAAGCACTTAACAAATAGTATCATCATTATTATTATCAATATACGAAGTGCTTAGCAAATACAATTTTTAAAAAGGGAGGGCAACATGGCAACAGAAGTTGTTCTGCCATCCAGTAGGGGCCCATGACTTTTTTACTTTGTTCTGTTCAGGGTCCTGCCCAGAACCAGGAATAGAAGGGGGCTTAGTAAAATATTTTTTCATGATGATGGCGATGTTGCTCGTTGCTCTCAGTCATCAAATATTTATTAAGCACCTACAGAATGTCCAGTGCCAGATGATCCTCAAAAATAAACATTCTCCAGTTTGCCACATGGCCGGTAATTAACACATGGATCTTATGGAGGCAACTTAGAAACATTTAAAAATAGATTAGCCCTTTATAGGATTAATCCTAAACTCTGCAGCTGCATGATCCAGGTGAGGAAGAATAAAACAAAAAAGCTACACGTCTTCCTGTTTTGAGATCAATTATTCGACAGGAATGGATCTCTCTCAAAGTTGTTGTACAACCTTGCTCAATTGAAGCTACTCAGGTGCAAAGAGCATGGGCCTGGAGGGGGTCAGAGGACTTGGGTTCTACTCCTGGCTCTGCCAATTGCTTGCTTCATAATCTTGGACAGGTCATTTAACTTTTCTCTGTCTCAGTTTCCTCAACCGTAAAATGGGGATTAAATCCTAATCCCTCCTATTTAAACTGGGAGACCCATGTGGGACCGGGGCTGTATCCTACCTAATTAACTTCCATCTACCCCATCACTTCATACAGTGCGAGACACATAGCAATCAATCATTGGTATTTAATAAGATCTTACTATGTGCAGAGCACTGTAACAAGTATTGTAGCTGTACTTGTAAGTGCTTAAATGGAATAATAATGATAATGAAGATGATAATGAATAATAATAATAATAATAATAATGGCATTTGTTAAGTGATTCATATGAGCCAAGCACTGGTCTAAGCACTGGGGGAAATACAAAGTTATCAGGTTGTCCCAGGTGGGGCTCACAGTCTTCATCCCCATTTTTCAGATGAGGGAACTGAGGCCCATAAAAGTTAAGTGACCTTCCCAAAGTCACACAGCTGACAAGTGGCGAAGCGGGGATCAAAACCCATGACCTCTGATTCCCAAGTTCGTGCTCTTTCCACTAAGCCAAGCTGCTTCTCAAAGAGTATAATAGTAATAATGATAATGAAGATTCATTCATTCAATTGTATTTATTGAGCGTTTACTGTGTGCAAAGCACAGTAATAATACATTTTCATTTTACATGGAAGGAGGGAAAGAGAGTAAGGACTTCAGGGGAAGTGACCCGCATGTGCGAGAGAAACAGTGCCTAACCCGATTATCTTGTGTCTACCCCAGAGCTGAATACCGAGCTTGGCAAATACCAAATACCACAATTATTCTTATGATGAGGATTCAGAGGGAACTGACTTAAATTAATTGGTTATAAAACCACCATTCCAGATCTTTCCAGCCCTGACTAGAAACAATCTGGTCTTGTCAGAGTTTTGGGGGTTTTTTTTAGTGGTCTGTTAGGCGCTTACTCTGTGCCAAACATTTCTAGACTGTGAGCCCATTGTTGGGTAGGGACCGTCTCTATATGTTGCCTATTTGTACTTCTCAAGCGCTTAGTACAGTGCTCTGCACACAGTAAGCGCTTAATAAACACGATTGAATAAATGATTGAATGATACTAACTGCTGGGGTAGATACAAGCTAATCAGTTTGGTCAGAATCCATGTCCCACGTGGGGTTCACAGTCTTAAACCCCATTTTACAGAGTAGGGAACTGAGGCTCAGAGAAATTAAGTGGCTTGCCCAAGGTCACACAGCAGAGCAGTGATGGAGCCGGAACTAGAACCTAAGTTCTCTGACTCCCAGGCCTGTGTGTTATCCATTAGGCCATGCTGTTTTCTTATTAATAATAATAATACTACTAATAATAATGGCATTTATTAAGCACTTACTATGTACAAAGTACTGTTCTAAGCACTGGGGAGGTTACAAGGTGATCAGGTTGTCCCACATGGGGCTCACACTCTTAATCCCCAATTTACAGATGAGGTAACTGAGGCTCAGAGAAGTTAAGTGACTTACCCAAAGTCACACAGCTGACAAGTGGCGGAGTCGGGATTTGAACCCATGACCTCTGACTCTGCTTCTCTAAGCAGCTCTAGGAAGCAGCTAAGTGAAGCTGAACCCCTTCCTCTCCTGCTGTACCTGACCAAACAATGCACCACAGAAAAGGGAGAAGCAGTGTGGCCTAGTGGATAGATCACGGGCCTGGGTTCAGAAAGATCTGGGTTCCCATCCTGGCTCTGCCACTCGTCTGCTGCGTGACCTTGGGCAAGTCGTTTCACTTCTCAGTGCCGCAGTTCCTTCAACTGTAAAATGGGGATTAAGACTGTGAGCCCCACGTGGGACAGGGACTGTGTCCAATTCAATTTACTTGTACCTATCCCAGCGCTTAGAACAGTGCCAGAGAGCGGCACATGCACATGGCTTGGAAAACTGGAAAACGGTACCTTTGGCTGGATGACCACGGCCAAAAAACTGGAAAACGGTACCTTTGGCCAGATGACCACGGCCAACAGCCCTTAGCAGTCCAACTGTCGGGTTCACCGGCCACTGCCAATTCTCCTTCAGAAATTCCTAGGGTTTGAAACTGGGTCTATTATTTCAATGGAAAGTGCAAAACAGGCTGGGGATCCACGTGCAAGTTCTGGCACCTGAAATGATGCGCTTTTACAAATTCAGAATATCTGGGGCCGAGAGTAGCGTGAAATGATGAGGGTTGTTAAAAAGCTGAAAATGACTGAAAATTTAGGCACGGTGGTGGTAAACTGATCAAAGTGAGGGATGGGGAAAAGCTGCCGACCTTGGAAAACATAACAATGTTTACATAAGCACACCATGTTATTTACGAAAGGCTTTTTTGAACTAACATTTTTCAATCCAAGTAAATATTTCATTTTGTAACCATAGAACCCTTTGAATGTAAACTCAGCTGAAAAAGCGTTGAAGTTGAGTTATTAAATGGTCCATAAACATTAACAGTTAAGTGAAAATATACCATCCGTATACATTAGTAGTCTTATAGCATCACATATGTACAGATTGACATAATAACTTGTGAGCAGTACTATCTAGGAATATTTTAATGGAAAAACAAAAGAGCATTTGCTTTGCTGCAGATGTAGAATACAGATTATTCCCAAGTTCCTGGTCACATTCCAGCACAGTAACTTGATTCTGTTTTTCTAAATTCTCTCCACAGTCAACAATTGATATATTTCCCATTATCCTAGATGATGATGAAGTTGTTGAATTTTAGTAGGACAGTGGGTAACCTCTGAATATAGTCTCTAAAGCTATCATCTTCATCAACTGTATTTACTGAGTACTTACTGAGTGCAGAGCTCTATGATACAACATTCATTCATTCATTCAATCATATTTATTGAGCGCTTACTGTGTGCAGAGCACTCTACTAAGTGCTTGGGAAGTACAAATCAACAGAGTTGGTAGACCCATTCCCTGCCCACGACAAGTTTACTTCTACTAAACTATGAGCTCGTTGTGGGCAGGGAATGCGTCTGATGTTATATCATACTCTCCCAAGCACTTGTACACTGCTTTTCACACAGTAAGTGCTCAATAAATACTGCTACTACTACTACTAATAATAATAATGGTTTCATTGATGGCATGGCATAAATGAATACTTTTTTTTAAACAGTTATCTGTTAAGAGCTTTCTATGTGCCAGGCACTGTACTAAGCACCGGCACAGATAATAACAATAATGATGGCATTTATTAAGTGCTTCCTATGTGCAAAGCACTGTTCTAAGCACTGGATAATAATGATGGTATTTGTTAAGCACTATGTGCTACGCGCTGGGGGGGATACAAGGTGATCAGGTTGTCCCATGTGCGGCTCACAGTCTTCACCCCCATTTTTTTTTACAGATGAGGCAATTGAGGCTCCGAGAAGTTAAGTCACTTGCCCAAGGTCACACAGCAGACATGTGACGGAGCCGGTATTCGAACCCATGATGTCTGACTCCAAAGCCCATGCTCTTTCCAATGAGTCACAAGCTAATCGGCTGGACACAGTCCATATCCCACAAAGGGCTCCCAGTCTTAATCCCTAATTTGCAGATGAGGTAACTGAGGCCCAATCAATCAATCAATCAATCGTATTTATTGAGCGCTTACTATGTGCAGAGCACTGTACTAAACGCTTGGGAAGTACAAATTGGCAACACATAGAGACAGTCCCTACCCAACAGTGGGCTCACAGTCTAAAAGGCCCAGTGAAGTGACTTGCCCAGGGTCACACAGTAGACAAGTGGTGAAGCCTGGCTTTGGGAGTCCTCCTGACTCCCAGGCTTGTGCAAAAGTTTCATGTCGAAGTTCACACTTAACCACTTGTTCCACCAAACTAGAAAATACAGAAAAGATTTTTATTCCAGACTACAGTTCCTAATCCTTATTTGTTCCAACACAGCAATCTCTACTCTACTACAACAGGGTGTAAATGCTGCTTCTCCACAGAAATCCAAAGCACCACCAGCCCTAAGGGGAAAACAAATTTGCCTAGATAATTTGTGGGCAGAAAACACGTCTTCCAACTTGGTTGAATTGTAATGATGATTATGGTGTTTGTTAAGCGCTTGCTATGTGCCCGGCACTTTTCTAAGCGCTGGGGTAGATACAGGGTAATCAGGTTGTCCCACGTGGGACATTGAGACTGTAAACTCATTGTGGGCAGGGAACATATCTACCAACTCTGTTGTACTGTACTCTTCCAAGCGCTTAGAATACTGCTCTGCCCACAGCAAAGCGCTCAATAAATATCACTGATTGATAAGACATTTATTTTCTCCCCCAGTAGACTTAAATTCCCTTTAGTTCTACTTTAGGTGTGCACATGTTAGATGCCTGCGATTGTTTCAGTGCTTCGCACAAAGGCAGGTTGGTGAGGTGGTTGACGGAAGAGAAATTTGGAAAAAAGATACCCCCCTGGATGGTCACACGAAGAAGGTAGTGGATCGATCACCATTAGGTCAGTGAATTAAGAATGACAAAAGAAATCTGAAAGATACCGAACCTAAATTCAGATGGGTGACTTGGAAAATTAGTTTTTGTAATGCTCTAGTTTATCAATCACATTGTACCTTGTTTATCGATCACATTGTAAGAGTGTGTCTCTGTCGGAGGATTTAGGCTAATGTACACTCATCTCCCTATTCAATGAAGTTGACATTTTCAAAGACAAAATTCAGTTTAAGAAAAGCTGTTTGTTTTCTTGGAGGGAAAACTGAAAAGGTGCACCTGAGGACCCCCAGACAACAGGCTATATCAGATATATGTGTGTGTGTGTATATATATATACACACATATATATGTATGTATATATATGTGTATATATATCTGTTATATATATGTATATATATGTAAAGTACCAGAGCGGCACCAAAATTTTCCTGAATGGCTCAGGATAAACAGCCAAAATGTGGTTTTTCAGAACATTAGCAAGATGGAAAGAGTGTTCGCTACAAGTTAGAGCCAGTTTTCTATAACTATATGTACTCGCTGTAGCCATTTTATGATAAACTTCATAAAACAAGGTATTTATTGAGCACTTAAGGTATGCAGATCACTGTACTAAGCACTTAGGAGAGTACAATACTACAGAGTTGGTAGATATGTTCCCTGCCCGCAGTGAGCTTAAAGTCTAGATAGCAGAAGATGAACATTAATATAAATAAATGACAGCTATGGACGTAAGTGCTGTGGGGGCTGAAAGCGGGGTGAATGAAACAGATGATTCATAAAATTCACAAAGAAATTTTCAATAATATACCAGTATAACAATTTATTATTATTATTAATAATAATAGTGATGGCATTCATTAAGTGCTTACTATGTGCAACGCACTGTTCTAAGCTCTGGGGAGGATACAAGCTGATCAGGTTGTCCCATGTGGGGCTCACAGTCTTCATCCCTATCTTACAGATGAGGTAACTGAGGCACAGAGAAGTGAAGTGGACTTGCCCAAAGTCACACAGCTGACAACTGGTGGAGCCGGGATTTGAACCCATGACCTCTGACTCCCAAGCCCGTGCTCTTTCCATTGAGCCGCGCTGCTTCTCTAAAAAAAGCTTCTCTATTAAAAAGTAAACTTTACACAAGTTTGTCATTTAAGAAACTATACACAGTATTTCTAGCAAAACTCCATCTAGCAGGACCATCTACTCTTCATCTTAACCAGACAAGGATGTTGATGTATTATCAGACACACCTAAGGCTACCTCAAGAGCTGACCAATCAACACTGCATGTTTTCCCCCCACTAAACCATAAGCTCCTTGAGGGCAGGAATCAAGTCTACTGACCGTATGCTGAAATGGACTTTCCAAGAGCTTAGTTCAGTGCTCTGCACACAGTAAATGCTCAATAAATACGACTGAATGACTGCATGAATGAATAGAGAAATACGTGGTTTAGTGGATAGAGCAATGGCCTGCGAGTCAGAAGGATCTGGGTTCTAATCATTCATTCAATGGTATTTATTGAGCGCTTACTGTGTGCACAGCACTGAACTGAGCGCTTGGGAAGTACAAGTCGGCAACATATAGAGACGGTCCCTACCCAACAACGGGCTCACGGTCTAGAAGGGGGAGCTAATCCCAGCTCCACCACTTGTCTGCTGTGCGATCTTGGGCAAGTCACTTCACTTCTCTGGGCCTCGATTACCTCATCTGTAAAGTGGGGATTAAGACTATGAGTCTTATGTACAGTGCTCTGCACACAGTAAGCACTCAATAAATACGACTGAATGAATGAATGTGGGACAGGGTCCAATTCAATTACCTTGTATCTACGCTAGCGCTTTAAACAGTGCCTGGCACATAGTAAGCGCTTAACTTATGTCACAGTTACTGTTGTTGTTGTTATTATTATTATGGTATTGTCCTCTCCCAAGCAGTTAGAACAGTGCACTGCACACGGTAAGCACTCAATAAATACCATGGATTGATTCTGCCCCAGAGAAGGAGGTGAAAGAGGTGAGCAGAGCTGTGCTCTCTCCATGACCATGAGAAGCTCCTGAGCTTCTCATGAGCTCATGAGCTCAGAAGCTCCACTGCTCCATGAGAAGCAGTGTGGCTCAATGGAAAGAGCCCGGGCTTTGGAGTCAGAGGTTATGGGTTCAAATCCCGACTCCGCCACTTGTCTGCTGTGTGACTTTGGGCAAGTCACTTAACTTCTCTGTGCCTCAGTTACCTCATCTGTGAAATGGGGATTAAGACTGTGAGCCCCTCGTGGGACAAGCTGATCACCTTGCAACCTCCCCAGCGCTTAGAACAGTGCTTTGCACATAGTAAGCGCTTAACAAATACCATCATCATCCTCATCATGACCAGGTCTCTGGACAGCATCCCTAATTCTCAGTTTCTCATTGGCTCCCTCTCTAATCACCATCATCCCCAACATTTAATGGGGGTCTTACACTCCTCTCCAATGCTAAGGAACACGACATTATATGTTTTTCCAGCTTCCAAGATACAGAAGGCAGTTCAAACACCTCGATGTTGCTCAATTTTTAAAGAAGGTTGGCAAGGGAGATTTCGATCCTTAGTCACAATAAAAACTTGGCAAACACTTTAAATGGCAAAAGCCAAAGATTACAGTACCAATAAAAAACGGGGAGACGGCTAGCACCAAATCTTACCATCAACATGAAGGAAAGGAAATAGAGATAAACATTTATTCACAGTCATCAGGGAAGTACACCAAAGAAATCTCATTCTTTCCCACGTAAGAATAATGATGATGATGATGATGATGATGATGATGATGGCATTTGTTAAGCACCTACTATGTGCAAAGCACTGTTCTAAGTGCTGGGGAGGATACAAGGTGATCAGGTTGTTTCACATGGGGCTCACAGTCTCACAGTGTAGTACAGGCAAAGTCTGCACTATGCGCAACAGGTATATCTCTTGAAAGAAATTTTCCTGAGTTAGTCAATGGTATTGAATGCTTACTGTGTGCATAGCACTGTGCTAAGTGCTTGAGAGAGTACAAGACAACAGAACTGTGAGATGTTCCCTGCCCACAAGGAGCTCACGGTCTAGAGAGCAACTTAAAGTTCCCTTTTTTGTCCAAATCAGGTCAGTGGCTTGTTGAGTTGGGTCAAATGTATAAAAGATGATTTGAATATTGGTGTTATGAGGGCGCTTGGCATCAGAGCCTCTGGGATTAGCAGACTACAAGAAAAACCTTGGATTAAGCAATGCCACACTGGTTCAGACATGCTCGAACTAGACCTAAAGTGCTTTTTCCACCTCTGGCAGGGGCTACAAATGATGCTCAGAGCATAGTTAACCTCTTTAATAATCAATCTCATAATTAGAGAAGGCCCTACTAACACCCTCGGATTTCCTTCTCCATCAATAATAAAGATGATAACAATAGTATTTGTCAAGTGCTTACTATATGCCAAGTACTGTTTTAAGCTCTGGGACGGGTACAAAATAATCAAGCCAGACAAAGTTCCTGTCCCACATGGGGCTCATGGTCTAAGGGGGGCTCACGGTCCAAGAGGAACCTGAAAGAGCAGGTTCTCAATCCCCACTTTCCAGATGAGGAAACTGAGGCACAGAGAAGTGATCATCCAAAGTCCCACAGCAGGTCAGCGGGGAGAACTGGGATTCCAGCCTCCAACCCCAACTCCCAGGCCCATCCTCTTTCCAAAAGGCCCCACGACTTGCCTATTTTTCCTCTTGCGGTCCACTATGGCCTATAGTGAGGAAAGTAGGTCATTTAATAGTTTCATTCAGCTGTGCTGAAGGCTACACATACCGCACTTTCCTCCCTTTTTTCTCCCCCTGGAAGAGCTACGCATACCGTACTTTCCTCCCTTTTTTCTCCCCCTAGAAGAAACTCTTCATTCTGACCTCAGAATATCTAACAGTGGCTTGTTATGGGCAGGGAATGTGTCTGTTACACTGTTGTATTGAACTCTCCCAAGGGTTTAGTGTGGTAATAATAATAAAGTATTTGTTAAGCACTTACTTATGCCAGGCTTACTATGTGCAAAGCACTGTTCTAAGCGCTGGGGTAATACAAGCAAATCCGGCTGTCCCACATGGGCCTCCCAGTCTCAATCCCCATTTTACAGATGAGGGAACTGAGGCACAGAGAAGTGAAGTGACTTGCCCAAGGTCACACAGCAGACAAGTGGCGGAGCCGGGATGGAAACCCACGACCTTCTCAATCCCAGGTCCGGGCTCTATCCGCTACGCCATGCTGCTTCTCACAGTAGGCGCTCAATAAATACGATTGATTGATCTCTTTACCCAGGCCTAATAATAATTAGTATTATTATCCATATTAATCAATCACATTTATCGAGCACTATATGGGTTTTGGAGTCAGAGGTCATGGGTTCAAATCCCACCTCTGCCAATTGTCAGCTGTGTGACTTTGGGCAAGTCACTTAACTTCTCTGTGCCTCAGTTACCTCATCTTTAAAATGGGGATTAAGACTGTGAACCCCCCATGGGACAACCTGATCACCTTGTAACCGCCCCAGCGTTTAGAACAGTGCTTTGCACATAGTAAGTGCTTAATAAATGCTATCATTATTATTATTATTATTGTTACTAAGCACTTGGAAGAGTTCAATGTAACAGTATAACAGACACATTCCCTGCCCATAAGGAGCTTACAATCTACAGGGAGAGAGAATAATAACAGTGGTATTTGTTAAGCATTTATAATGTGCCGAGCACCATACTAAGCACCGGGTAAGATACAACAAGATAATAAAGTCCCTGTCCCACCCAGGGCTCACAGTCTAATAATAATAATAATAATAATAATAACAATAATGGCATTTATTAAGCGCTTACTATGTGCAAAGCATGGTTCTAAGCGTTGGGGAGGTGATAAGGTCATCAGGTTGTCCCATGGGGGGCTCACAGTTTTAATCCCCATTTTGCAGATGAGGTAACTGAGGCACAGAGAATTTAAGTGGCTTGCCCAAAGTCACACAGCTGACAATTGGCGGAGCCAGGATTTGAACCCATGACCTCTGATTCCAAAGCCTGTGCTCCTTCCACTAAGCCACGCTGCTTAATTAGCCTCCAGATCCCTGAAAGGGAGAGAGGAAGAGCGTGGGTGCTCTCTGAGCACTTCTTCATCTTTCTGAGTGACCTCATGACTTCAGTGGGAGGTAGTTTCAGCAGAAGGAAATGTTTATTCATTCAGTCGTATTTATTGAGCTCTTAACTGTGGGCACAGTACTGTCCTAAGCACTCGGGAGAGTACAGTACAACAACAGACACGTCCCCTGCCCACCATTCATTCATTCAATCGTATTTATTGAGCACTTACTGTGTGCAGGGCATGGTACTAAATGCTTGGGAAGTACAAGTCGGACTAGATCACAGTCTAGAGCCGTGAGCTCTATCAATTGGAGTTCAACCATAAATCCATCAATGGTATTTACTGAGCAATTACTATGTGCAGAGCTCTGTACTAAGCGCTTGGGAGAGCACAATCCAACAGAATCAGCAGACAAGCTCCCTGCCCATAAGGAGCTTACAGTCTAGAGGGGGGACGGAACCGCCTTTTGGAACTTCCTTTTTTGTTAAGTACATCGCACCTCCGCTAGAACTTCAGAATCCTCCTTTACACTTACAGAATTCTCCTTTAAACAGATAAGAGCCACTGAGACAATGAGACTACTCAGGCATTCCTGATTTTCAGAGATACCAAAATCACCCATCCTGTAGTTTACTTAAACTAATTGGCTGCTGCCTTGGCCACTGAGGAAATTGCTTCCAAGCTATAGGCATGATGACATGTGCAAACATTCTTCCTTTCAAAAGATATAAAAAGAAAATCATTTTCGGTCTCATTTTCATCTGGATGAAGTCTGGATGAATTAGTAATAGGATACGAACAAGTGACCCCCATGATCCCTGCTAGCGAGAGTGGTTGTGTAGCTAGTCATCCTGACATTCCCAGTTCAGCTGCTTCGGGCTCCCGGAACAGGTGAACACACCAAGTCTACTTGCCAACACTCTGGCTGAGCTCCACAGCAGACACGGCCAAAAAACATCATCGATCGCCTGACGGCAACTCCCGAAACCTTTCGATCCTGCCCAGTCCTTATCCTCATCTGTCCGAGTTCTCCTGGTCATCTTGGACCAAAATTTCAAGTTCTGCCCCAACCCTCTGCTTTAAAACCATATCCACTTTACGGTCTATCTGGCCCACCTCTTCACTGCTGAATCATTCAATCTATCAGTGGCACTTATTAAGCACTTACTGTGTGATGGTGATGATGGTATCTGTTAAGCGCTATGTGCCAAGCACTGTTCTAAACACTGGAGTAGATACAAGGTAATCAGGTTGTGCCACATGGGGCTCACAGTCTTAATCCTCATTTTCCAGATGAGGTAACTGAGGCACAGAGAAGTGAAGTGGCTTGCCCAAGGTCACAGAGCAGGCAAGTGGAGGAGCCGGGAATAGAACCTACATCCTCCGACTCCCAAGCCCGTGCTCTTTCTAAGCAGCTAAGCCACTGCTGTGTGCAGAGCACCGTACTAAGAGCTTGGGTGAGCACAACGTAACAGAGCTGGTAGAACACGTTCCCTGCCCACAACACCAAGAATTAGTTGGTTCTGGTACTGCCAAGTCATTTCAAAGTGTTCTCTGGCTAAGGGAGTTTTACGGGTATGGTCCAAAAAGTTGACTTGAGAAAAGATCGAAGCTGTTAATTAATGTTTAAACCATACTTTGCTCTCCAATAGCCACCCTCAAGTCCGCATTCAATTTCTGCATCATCTGGTCACGAGGTAGACACCGCAAAGTCCGACCAATTGCCCATATGTGCAGTTACTTAGCCAGCCCCTGGGATCCTGTTTCGGGAAATCTTTGCCATCTACCTCATCCAGGAAGGCATCGATTATGGGGCCATGCTCCAATAAACATTTAATTAATCTATATAAAACACAAGAGATTTGTAGAAAAACAAAAGACTCTGCCACTGCCAACGAGCACATAATAATAATAATAATAATAATAATAATAATAATAATAATAATAATAATAATAATAATGATAGTAATAATTCAGACCATCCCTTCCCCTCACACAAAGGATCTTGGGTGAACCAAAGTGCACAAAACTCTGGATAAAGGATGGACTCCTAACTGCTTTTTAGTTGATGTATTTTTACCTTTACATCACATTATGGAGCAAAAACTCTGCAACTTTAGTCTATGGTCCCCAATCACGACAAACGCAATTGATCAATCTTATTTATTAAGCATTTGCTTTGTGCAGAGACTGAACAAAGAGCCTGGGAGTGTAGAATACAGTTAGACACGATCTCTGCTCACAAGGTACTTAGAGTCTAGCCAAAGAGCTGATAGCGTAGAATAAGACCTCAGAAAATAGGTGAGATGGAGAAGTCTAAGATGAGATGGATAGCTACAGGCATAGAATGCTCTAAGCCAGCTGTGAACCTCATTCCTAACCACACTTTTCTTTAAATGCTTTCTGTGTGTGCGCGCTTACGTGCGGGGTTAGGTTCCTTCATAATTCATTCATTCAATCGTATTTATTGAACACTTACTGTGCACAGAGCAGTGTATTAAGCACTTGGGAAGTACAAGTTGGTAACATGTAGAGACGGTCCCTACCCAATAGCAGGCTCACAGTCTAGAAGAACTGGCATAATCAGAACAGACGGTCGGACTCGGCCAAAACTGTACCCACGAGTGGGGGAGACTTGATTGCATTCTAACCACTATAATGTACAACAGACAAGCATAGTCCCTACCCTCAACAGCCTCCATGCTGACACACAGGTTCATGATCCAGTCAATCATATTTACCGGAGACTCACCGTGTGGAGGGCACTGTACTAAGCGCTTGGGAGAAGACCTGCTACGACGGTAATCCAAGCACTTATCAGCGTGGCTCAGTGGAAAGAGCCTGGGCTTGGGAGTCAGAGGTCATGGGTTTGAATCCCGGCTCCACCACTTGTGAGCTGTGCGACCCTGGGCAAGCCACTCAACCTCTCTGTTCCTCAGTCACCTCATCTGCAAAACGGACTAAAACCGTGAGCCCCCTGTGGGACAATCTCATCACCTTGTATCCCCCAGCACTCAGAACAGTGCTTCGCACATAGCAAGGGCTTAACAAATACCATCATTATTATTATTATCATCATCCTATCCCTCCTTTATTACTGTAATCAGCCTTCTTGCGGACCTCCCTGCCTCCTGTCTCTCTCCACTCCAGTCCATACTTCTCTTTGCTGCCTGGATCATTTTTCTACAAAAACGTTCAGTCCACGTTTCCCCAGTCCTCAAGAACCTCCAGCGGTTGCCCCTCCACCTCTGTATCAAACAAAAACTCCTTTCCATCGGTTTTGTAGCACTTAATCACCTTGCCCCCTCCTACCTCGGCCCACTACTCTCCTACTACAACCCAGTCCGCAAACTTCGCTCCTCTAACGCAAACCTCCTCACGGTACCTCCATCTCGTCTATCTCACGGCCGACCTCTCGGCCATGTCCTGCCCCTGGCCTGGAATCAATCAATCAATCAATCAATCGTATTTATTGAGCGCTTACTATGTGCAGAGCACTGTACTAAGCGCTTGGGAAGTACAAGCGCTTGGGAAGTACAAAACACCCCTCCCCCTTTGTATCCGAAAGACAATGACTCTCCCCACCTTCAAAGGCTTATTGAAGGCACATCTCCTCCAAGAGGCCTTCCCTGACAAAGCCATCATTTCCACTCTCTTCTGCATCACCCTGACTTGCTCCCTTTACCCACCACCATCGTCCAGGCCCTCAGCACTTATGTACATATCTGTAATTTATTTATATTCACGTCTGTCTCCCCCTCTATATTGTAAGCACATTGTGGTCAGGGAATGTGCCTGTTATATGGTTGCACTGTCCTCTCCCAAGTGCCTCGTACAGGGCTCTGCACACAGTAAATGCCAATCGACTGATAGAATACAATATAAGACAACTTCCCTGCCCACAACGAACTTGGTGGTAAGTCTAAGTGTAGAAGACTAGGCTGAAAGGACCCAGTGACTTCTTTCATTTTCCTCTGTCCGACATGCCACTCCCTTGTACTATCATGATGGCATTTGTTACTGTGTTGAGTGCTGGGTTAAACACAAGAAATCCCATCACAGTCCCCGTCCCACATGGGGTTCACAATTTAAGAAGTAGGGAGAAGCAGATATTTTAGGATCACTGGAGGAAACTTCCCCTCTGCCTACCAAAAACTGCTTCTGAATTTCTTCTGCCACTCTCTCACTAAGCTCCAGAAAGAGCCTCAGTCTCTGCCAGGCAACTGCTGTTGCTGCTACATTTGACTCGAAATAACCTTGGGCAAACTACTTCACTTCCCTGTGCCTCAGTTACCACACAAATCAAGTGAGGATTAGGATTGTGAGCCCCATCAGGGACAGGGACTGTGTCCAACCTAACTTGTATCTAGCCCAGCGCTTAGTCCAATGCTTGACGCGTAGTAAGCGCTTAACAAATACCACAATTATTATTAAAAAGGCGAGGGGGGTTTCTATGTTCTAGGTCTGGGGAATCCTCGAAGAGCAGCTGTTGTCTCAGGGAATGTCTAGAAGAGGCTGCAAAAACACAGCTACTCACCTGTTCTGGTGACATATGGGACATATTAAGAGAGGGCATGGTTCATGAAACTTACCCTGATGTAGACAATATCTGGTTATGCCTCAGTTAATATTTATCTAGCAGTCACAAAGTACTTAATAAGCACCATAATGATAACAAAAAAAATCAATGAGATAATATAGTTAATATTTACTAAGTGCCTACCAACAAGAGGCTGGCTACTCTGATTAAATTTCGCAAAATGAAGAAGTGTAGAGATTTTGTATCCAAGTTCAAGGAAGCAAGTAGTTTCACTACTCTACATGGAAAATACCTTTGAAAGTAAAGCCCATGATAATAATAATAATAATAGTAATAATAATAATAATAATGGCATTTATTAAGTGCTTACTATGTGCAAAGCATTCATTCATTCAATCATATTTATTGAGCACTTACTGTGTGCAGAGCACTGTAATAAGTGCTTGGGAAGTACAAGTTGGCAACATATAGAGACGGTCCCTACCCAACAGTGGGTTCACAGTCTAGAAGGGGGGGCAAACAAAAAAACAAAACATATTAACAAAATAAAATAAATAGAATAAATATGTACAAGTAAAATAGAGTAATAAATATGTACAAACATATATACATATATACAGGTGCTGTGGGGTGGGGAAGGAGGTACGGCGGGGGGGAAGGAGAGGAGGAAGAGGGGGAGAGGAAGGAGGAGGCTCAGTCTAGGATGGCCTCCTCGAGGAGGTGAGCTCTCAGTAGGGCTTTGAAGGGAGGAAAAGAGCTAGCTTGGCGGATGTGCGGAGGGAGGGTATTCCAGGCCAGGGGAAGGATGTGTAACGGGGGTTGACAGCGGGACAGGCGAGAACGAGGCACAGTGAGGAGGTTAACAGCAGAGGAGTAGAGGGTGCGGGCTGGGCTGGAGAAGGAAAGAAGGGAGGTGAGGTTGGAGGCGGCGAGGGGATGGACAGCCTTGGAGCCGAGAGTGAGGAGTTTTTGCCTGATGCATAGGTGGATTGGTAGCCACTGGAGATTTTTGAGGAGGGGAGTAACATGCCCAGACAGTTTCTGCACAGAGACGATCCAGGCAGCAGCGTGAAGTATAGATTGATGTGGGGAGAGACAGGAGGATGGGAGATCAGAGAGGAGGTTGACACAGTAATCCTGTCGGGATAGGATGAGATATTGAAAAAGGAGGGTAGCGGTTTGGATGGAGAGGAAAGGGTGCATCTTCGTGATGTTGCGGAGGTGAGACCAGCAGGTTTTGGTGACGGATTGGATGTGAGGGGTGAACGAGAGAGCAGAATTGAGGATGACACCAAGGTCATGGGCTTGTGAGACGGGAAGGATGGTAGTGCCGTCAACAGTGATGGGAAAGTCAGGGAGAGGGCAGGGTTTGGGAGGGAAGATAAGGAGTTCAGTCTTGGATATATTGAGTTTTAGATGGCGGGCAGACATCCAGATGGAGATGTCCTGAAGGCAGGAGGAGATACAAGCCTGGAGGGAGGGAGAGAGAGCAGGGGCAGAGATGTAGATTTGGATGTCATCAGCGTAGAGATGATAGTTGAAGCCGTGGGAACAAATAAGTTCACCAAGGGAGTGAGTGTAGATAGAGAACAGAAGGGTACCGAGAACTGACCCTTGAAGAACCCCTACAGTAAGGGGATGGGAGGGGGAGGAGGAGCCCGCAAAAGAGACTGAGAATGAACGGCCGGAGAGATAAGAGGAGAATCAGGAGAGGACGGAGTCTGTGAAGCCAAGGTTGGAAAGCGTGTTGAGGAGAAGGGGGTGGTCCACAGTGTCGAAGGCAGCTGAGAGGTCGAGGAGGATTAAGATAGAGTAGGAGCTGTTGGATTTGGCAAGCAGGAGGTTATTGGTGACCTTTGAGAGGGCAGTTTCCGTGGAATGTAGGGGACGGAAGCCAGATTGGAGGGGGTCGAGGAGAGAGTTGGAGCTGAGAAATTCGAGGCAGCATGTGTAGACGACTCGTTCAAGGAGTTTGGAAAGGAATGGTAGGAAGGAGATAGGGCAATAACTAGAAGGTGAGGTGGGGTCGAGAGAGGGCTTTTTTAGGATGGGGGAGACGTGGGCATGTTTGAAGGCAGAGGGGAAGGAGCCAGTGGAGAGTAAGCGGTTGAAGATGGACGTTAAGGAGTGGAGGAGGGACGGAGCGAGAGATTTCATACGATGAGAGGGAATGGGGTCAGAAGCACAGGTGGCCGGAGTAGCACTTGAGAGGAGGGAGGAGATCTCATCTGAGGATACTGCTGGGAAGGATGGGAGAGTAGCAGAGAGGGTTGAGAGCCGGGGGGTTGGAGAAGGGGGAGGAGTGACTTTGGGGAGCTCAGACCTGATGGATGTAATTTTATTAATGAAGTAGGAGGCCAGATCATTGGGGGTGAGGGAAGGAGGAGGGGGAGGAACAGGGGGCCTGAGAAGGGAGTTAAATGTACGGAAGAGCTGATGGGGTTGATGGGCATGGGTGTCAATAAGGGAGGAGAAATAGTTTTGTCTGGCAGAGGAGAGGGCAGAGTTAAGGCAGGAAAGGATAAACTTGAAGTGAACGAGGTTGGCATGGTGCTTAGGCTTTCGCCAGCAGCGTTCGGCAGCTCGAGCATAAGAGCGAAGGAGGCGGACAGTGGCAGTGATCCAGGGCTGTGGGTTAGTGGTGCGAGAGCGGCGAAGGGAAAGGGGAGCGAGGGAGTCGAGCTGAGTAGAGAGGGTAGAGTTGAGAGCAGTAATCTGATCATCAATATTGGGTAGAGAGGAAAAGGAGGCGAGGTGGGGTGAGAGGCGCTCAGAAAGATGGACGGGGTCGAGACAGCGGAGGTCTCTGTGAGGTAGTAATATAGATTTATAGGGGAGAGGAGTGAGAGTGAGGAGGCAGGTGAGGAGGTTATGATCAGGGAGAGGGATTTCAGAGTTGGTGAGGTTGTAGATAGTGCACTAAGCACTGGGGAGGTTACAAGGTGATCAGGTTATCCCACAGGGGGCTCATAGTCTTAATCCCCATTTTACAGATGAGGTAACTGAGGCACAGAGAAGTGAAGTGACTTGCCCAAAGTCTCACAGCTGGGATCTGAACCCATGACCTCTGACTCCAAAGCCCAGGCTCTTTCCACTGAGCCATGCTGCTTCTCTAATAAAATCTAGTGCTAATTAAAGGAAAGTCCACTTAGTCTTCTTGGAGTGTGGGGATATGAACTAGGTCCTGAAAACAGGTTTTTTGGTGGACCTCATTCTCTTTTACAGAAGAGAAAAAAACCTGCCTTTGCTACCTCCATGTCAGCCCATCGGTGTTATGGGGCAAAGTCAAATGCAAATCGAGTAGACAAACAGCTTCTTAACTCACTAGAGAACACGGAAAGAGCTGCCAGGGAGCACAGTCCGGGGAGAAGCACTCAATAAATACTATTGAACGAATAAATGAATGAAAGAAAAAGGGAAGGGGCCAGCAACCAGTACCACAGCCATCTATGACAGAGCCAAAGACCCACCAGAGAGCGTGGCTCAGTGGAAAGAGCATGGGCTTTGAAGTCAGAGGTCATGGGTTCAAATCCCAGCTCTGCCAACTGTCACCTGTTTGACTTTGGGCAAGTCACTTAACTTCTCTGGGCCTCAGTTACCTCATCTGTAAAATGGGGATTAAGACCGTGAGCCCCATGTGGGACAACCTGATCACCTTGTATCCCCCCAGCGCTTAGAACAGTGCTTTGCACATAGTAAGCACTTAACAAATACCATCATTATTATTATTATCTGGATTCCATAGGGACACAGATCTGCCCCAGAGGGACAAAGATGAGAGACAGCCCCATGACCCACCAGAAAGTCTCAGATAGCAGCCAGCCTCCGCAGTGACGGGGGAACCCGAGGCAGAGGTGCAGAGCCTTGACCTCCTGAAACAGAGGCACAAGACCAATTTGGCCAAGGAGGCTCTACGCAGAAAGGCGGCGACAGGCCAGACCACAGAGAGACCTCCTAATCAATCATTCACTCACTCAATCGTACTCATTGAGTGCTCACTGTGTGCGGAGCACTGTACTAAGTGCTTGGAAAGCACAATTCGGCCATACATGGAGACAGTGCCTTCCCAACAACAGGCTCACAGTCTAGAGGGGGGAGACAGACAACAAAATGAGGGTATTGCCCGAGCACTTACTATATGCAGAGCACTGTACTAAGCGCTGGGGAGAGTACACTGCATCAGAATTTGCAGGCATGTTCCCTGACCATGAGGAGAAGCAGAGAGAGACAGACCCAGAAACACGAGGAACCAGGGAGTCCCAAGGGCCTCTGGGGGCCCCAGAGATGTCCAGGGGCAGAGACTTCCAGGAGAGCCCCCAGAGATAACAATAATAATAATAATGGTATTTATTAAGCGCTTACTATATGCAAAGCACTGTTC
This sequence comes from Tachyglossus aculeatus, assembly GCF_015852505.1. Lineage (NCBI taxonomy): Eukaryota > Metazoa > Chordata > Mammalia > Monotremata > Tachyglossidae > Tachyglossus > Tachyglossus aculeatus. The sequence continues at coordinate 92,744,583 of NC_052067.1, forward strand.
TAAGCGCTGGGAAGTTACAAGGTGATCAGCTTGTCCCACGGGGGGCTCACAGTTTTAATCTCCATTTTACAGATGAGGTAACTGAGGCCCAGAGAAGTTAAGTGACTTGCCCAAAGTCACACAGCTGACAGTTGGCGGAGCCGGGATTTGAACCCATGACCTCTGACTCCAAAGCCCATGCTCTCTCCATTGAGCCATGCTGCTTCTCCAGAGATACCAGGGAGACATGGACCTCTGGAGGGGGGTGGAGGGGGCAGTTGTCTGGGCGGCAGAGATGACGGGGAGGAGGGGGAATGGGGAAAGAGACTGCAGGGGTGGGGTGGGGGAGGAGGAGAAGGAGGAGGAGGAGGAGGAAGAGAAGGAGAAGAAGAAAGAAGAAGAAAGAAGAAAGAAAGAAAGAAAGAAAGAAGAAGAAGAAGAAGAAGAAGAAGAAGAAGAAGAAGAAGAAGAAGAAGAAGAAGAAGAAGAAGAAAGAAGAAGAAGAAGATGGAGAAGAAGAGGGGGAGAGGGAGGAGGATGGGGAGGAGGTGGAGGAGGAGGTGGGTAGGAGAAGCAGCATACCATAGTTGCTAGAGCCCTGGGCCTCGAAATCAGAAGGTCATGGGTTCTAATTCCGACTCCACCACATGTCAGCTGTGTGATCTTAGGCAAGTCACTTCACTTCTCTGGGCCTCAGTTCCCTCTTCTGTAAAATGGGGATTAAGAGTGTGAGCCCTATGTGGGACGGGGACTGTGTCCAACCTAACTTGTACTTGGCACATAGTAAGCGCTTAACAAGTACCCTAATTATTATTATCATTATCTACCCCCAGCGCTTAGGACAGTGCTCGGCACACAGTAAGCACTTAACAAGTTCCCTACTTATTATGATTATGGTTATGTACCCCAGCACTTAGAACAGTGCTTGGCACACAGTAAGCACTTAACAAGTACCCTACTGATATAAATTATGATTATGATCATGTCCCCCAGTGCTTAGAACAGTGCTTGGCACACCGTAAGCGCTCAATAACAATAATAATGATGGAATTTGTTAAGCGCTTACTATGTGCCAAGCATTGTTTTAAGCACTGGGGAAGATATAAGGTAATCAGGTTGTCCCACGGGGAGCTCGCAGACTCAATCCCCATTTTACGGATGAGGGAACTGAGGCATAGAGAAATGAAGTCACTTGCCCAAAGTCATACGGCTGATAAGTGGCGGAGCCGGAATTCGAACCTACGACCTCTGACTCCCAAGCTCTTGCCAATAAGCCACGCTGCTTCTCAACAAGTACCCTACTTATTACGATTATGATCACGTCCCCCCAAAGCTCGGCACACCTTAAACGCTTAACAAGTACCCTACTTAGTATTACGATTATGATCAAGTCCCCCAGCGCTCAGAACATTCATTCATTCACTCAATCGTATTTATTGAGCACTTACTACGTACAGAGCACTGTACTAAGCGCTTGGGAAGTACAAGTACATATAAAGACGGTCCCTACACAACAAGGGGCTCATAGTCTAGAAGGGGGAGACAGACAACAAAACAAAACAGGTAGACAGGTGTCAAAACCATCAGAATAAATAGAATAATAGCTATAAGCACTAAGACCAGTGCTTAGCACACCGAAAACACTTAACAAGTAGGCTACTTAGTATTATGATTCTGATCATGTCTCCCAGCGTTCAGACCAGTGCTTGGCACACCGTAAGCAAGAAGTACCCTATTTATTGTTGTGATTCCGATGAGGTCCCGTAGCGCTCCGAGCAGTGTTTGGCACACCGTAAGGGGCGTCGGAGGGGTGGGTAGGGTGAGGATGGGGGTGAGGATGAGGTCCTGCAGCACTCCGAGCATTCATTCATTCACTTATTCATCCATTCATTCATATTTATTAATAATAATAATAATGGCATTTATTAAGCGCTTACTGTGTCTACAGCACTGTACTAAGCACTTGGGAGAGTACAAATCGGCAACAGATAGAGAAGCAGCATGGCTCAATGCAAAGAGCCCGGGCTTGGGAGTCAGAGGTCATGGGTTCAAATCCCGGCTCCGCCAATTGTCAGCTGTTTGACTTTGGGCAAGTCACTTGACTTCTCTGGGCCTCAGTTCCCTCATCTGTAAAATGGGGATTAAGAGTGTGACCCCCACGTGGGACAACCTGATTACCTTGTATCTACCCCAGCCCTTAGAACAGTGCTTGGCACCTAGTAAATGCTTAACAGAGGTCATGGGTTCTAATCCCAACTCCGCCACTTGTCCGCTGTGTGAGTTCGGGTCAGTCACTTCACTCCTCTGTGCCTCAGTGCCCTCCTCTGTCAAATGAGGATGAAGACTGTAAGCCCCACAGGGGACAACCTGATCACCTCGTATCTCACCCCATGCTTAGAATAGTGCTTGGCACATAGTAAGTGCTTAACAAATGCCATTATTATGATTTCTCCGAGCCTCAGTTCCCTCATCTGTAAAATGGGGATGAAGACTGCGAGCTCCATGTCGGGCAACCTGATCACCTTGTATCTCCCCTAGCGCTTACAACGGTGCTGGGCACATAGTAAGCGCTTAACAAATGCCATCATTATTATTATTCTCTGTGCCTCAGTTCCTTCATCTGTAAAATGGGGATGAAGACTGTGAGCCCCACGTGGGATAACCTGATAATCACCTTGTATCCCCCCCGCACCCCAGCGCTTGGAACTGCGCTGGGCACATAGTAAGCGCTGAACCAATGCCATCATTATAATTATCATTATTCTCTGGGCCTCAGTTCCCTCATCTGTCAGATGGGGATGCAGACTGTGAACCCCAGGTGGGACAACCTGATCACCTTGTATCCCCCCTAGCACTTAGAGCAGCGCTGGGCACATAAGAAGCGCTGAACCAATGCCATCATTATTATAGGAAGCAGCGTGGCTCAGTGGAAAAGAGCACGGGCTTTGGAGTCAGAGGTCATGGTTTCAAATCCCAGCTCTGCCAATTGTCAGCTGTGTGACTTTGGGCAAGTCACTTCAGTTCTCTGTGCCTCAGTGACCTCATCTGTAAAATGGAGATGAAGACTGTGAGCCCCCTGTGGGACAACCTGATCACCTTGTAACCTCCCCAGTGCTCAGAACAGTGCTTTGCACATAGTAAGCGCTTAATAAATGCCATTATTATTATTATTATTATATTATTATTCTTCTCTGGGCCTCAGTTCCCTCATCTGTAAAATGGAGATGAAGACTGTGAGCCCCCTGTGGGACAACCTGATCACTTTGTAACCTCCCCAGCGCTTAGAACAGTGCTTTGCACATAGTAAGCGCTTAATAAATGCCATTATTATTATTATTATATTATTATTATTCTCTGGGCCTCAGTTCCCTCATCTGTCAAATGGGGATGCAGACTGTGAACCACCTCCCCCCGGACCACTTCCAGAGCCGGCCAGGCGCCCACAGTGATCCACCTGGGGCCTGCTGCCTGGAGCTGGGCCTGCGGTGAGGGCCTTGAGCTAGACGAGATGGCGATGCAGTGACAGGGCTTGCATTAGAGGAGCAGCGAGGTGAGGTATTCATTCAATTCATAGTCGTATTTATTGAGCGCTTACTGTGTAGGGAGCACTGTACTAAGCGCTGGCCTAGTACAATTCAGCAGTCAAGAGCGACAGTCCCTTCCCACACGGGGCTTACAGCCTAGAGGTAGGAGGGGACAAGGTGATGGAGTGCTTTAAAGTCAACGGTGAGGAGATTTTTTGTTTGATGTGGAGGTGGATGGAGTTTCTTGAGGGCTGGGGAAACGTGTCCTGAACGTTTCTGTAGAAAAATGATCTGGGCAGCAGAGCGAAGTAGGGAGCGGAGTGGGGAGAGACAAGAGGCCTGGAGGTCAGCAAGGAAGCCAATGCAGTAATCCAGGCCGGATAGGATGAGTGACTGTATAAACATGGTAGTAGCTTGGATGGAGGGGAAAGGGCGGATTTTTTGTGCTGTGAAGGTGGGACTGACAGGATTTAGCGATGGATTGAATACGTGCTTTGAATGAGGGAGAGGAGTCAAGGATAACCCCAAGGCTTTGGGCTTGTGAGACAGGAAGGATGGTGGTGCATTCTATGGTGATGGGAAAGTCGGGGAGGACGGGATTTGGGATTTCTAGACTGTGAGCCCACTGTTGGGTAGGGACCGTCTCTATATGTTGCCAACTTGTACTTCCCAAGCGCTTAGTACGTGCTCTGCACACAGTAAGCGCTCAATAAATACGATTGAATGAATGAATGAATGAATGAGGGAAGATGAGGAGTTCTCTTTCGGACGTGCTAAGCTTGAGGTGACAGGAGGACAACCAAGTAGTGATGTCTTGAAGGCAGGAGGAAATGCAAAACTACAGAAAGGAAGAGAGAACAGGGCTGGAGATGTAGATGTGGGTATCATACACCTAGAGAGGATAGTTCAAGCAGTGTGGCTCACTGGAAAGAACCCGGGCTTTGGAGTCAAAGGTCAAGGGTTCAAATCCCAGCTCCGCCAATTGTCAGCTGTGTGACTTTGGGCAAGTCACTTAACTTCTCTGTGCCTCAGTTACCTCATCTGTAAAATGGGGGTTAAGACTGTGAGCCCCACGTGGGACAACCTGATCACCTTGTAACCTCCCCAGCGCTTAGAACAGTGCTTTGCACATAGTAAGCGCTTAATAAATGCCATCATTATTATTATTATTAAGCCCAGGTGGGACAACCTGATCACCTTGCATCCCCCCTCCCAGTGCTTACAACAGTGCTGAGCACATAGGAAGTGCTGAACCAATGCCATCATCATCATTATTATTATTATTATTCTCCGGGCCTCAGTTCCCTCATCTGTCAAACGGGGATGCTGCCTGTGAACCCCAGGTGGGACAACCTGATCACCTTGTATCCCCCCCCAGCGCTTATAACAGTGCTGAGCACATAGGAAGCGCTGAACCAATGCCATCATTATTATTATTATTATTATTATTATTATTATTATTATTATTATTGTTACTATTCTCTGGGCCTCAGTTCCCTCATCTGTCAAATGGGGATGCAGACTGTGAACCCCAAGTGGGACAACCTGATCACCTTGTATCCCCCCTAGTGCTTAGAACAGTGCTGGGCACATAGGAAGCGCTGAACCAATTTCATCATCATCATTATTGTTATTCTCCGGGCCTCAGTTCCCTCCACTGTCAAATGGGGATGCAGACTGTGAACCCCAGGTGGGACAACCTGATCACCTTGTATCCCCCCTAGCGCTTAGAACAGCCCCAATTCCATCATCATCAATATTATTATTATTCTTCGGTCCTCAGTTCCCTCCTCTGTCAAAGGGGGATGCAGACTGTGAACCCCAGCTGGGACAACCTGTTCACCTTGTGTCCCCCCTAGTGCTTACAACAGCCCCAATTCCATCATCATCAATATTATTACTATTGTCCGGGCCTCAGTTCCCTCCTCTGTCAAACGGGGATGCAGACTGTGAACCCCTGATCACCTTGTATCCCCCCTAGCGCTTACAACAGCCCCAATTCCATCATCACCAATATTATTACTATTCTCCGGGCGTCAGTTCCCTCCTCTGTCAAACGGGGATGCAGACTGTGAACCCCAGGTGGGACAATCTGATCACCTTGCATCTCCCCTAGTGCTTAGAACAGCCCCAATCCCATCATCATCCTTATTATTATTATTCTCTGGGCCTCAGTTCCCTCCTCTGTCAAATGGGGATGCAGACTGTGAACCCCAGGTGGGACAACCTGATCAACTTGTATCCCCACTAATGCTTACAACAGCCCCAATTCCATCATCACCAATATTATTACTATTCTCCAGGCCTCAGTTCCCTCCTCTGTCAAACAGGGATGCAGACTGGGAACCCCAGGTGGGACAACCTGATCACCTTGTATCCCCCCTAGCGCTTACAACAGCCCCAATTCCATCATCATCAATATTATCATTATTCTCCGGGCCTCAGTTCCCTCCTCTGTCAAACGGGGATGCAGACTGTGACCCCTGATCACTTGCACCCCCCCTAGCGCTTACAACAGCCCCACTTCCATCATCACCCATATTATCACTATTCTCCAGGCCTCAGTTCCCTCCTCTGTCAAACGGGGATGCAGGCTGTGAACCCCTGATCAACTTGTATCCCCCCTAGCGCTTACAACAGCCCCACTTCCATCATCACCCATATCATCACTATTCTCCGGGCCTCAGTTCCCTCCTCTGCCAAACGGGGATGCAGACTGTGACCCCTGATCACTTGTATCCCCCCTAGCGCTTACAACAGCCCCACTTCCATCATCACCCATATTATCACTATTCTCCGGGCCTCAGTTCCCTCCTCTGTCAAACGGGGATGCAGACTGTGAACCCCTGATCACTGGGTAGGGACTGTCTCTATATTTTGCCAGGTTGTACTTCCCAAGCGCTCAGTACAGTGCTCTGCACACAGTAAACGCTCAATAAATATGATTGATTGATTGATTGTATCCCCCCTAGTGCTTACAACAGCCCCACTTCCATCATCATCCTTATCATTATTATTCTCCGGACCCCAGTTCGCTCCTCTGCCAAACGGGGATGCAGACTGTGACCCCTGATCACTTGTACCCCCCCTAGCGCTTACAACAGCCCCACTTCCATCATCACCCATATTATCACTATTCTCCAGGCCTCAGTTCCCTCCTCTGTCAAACGGGGATGCAGGCTGTGAACCCCTGATCAACTTGTATCCCCCCCTAGCGCTTACAACAGCCCCACTTCCATCATCACCCATATCATCACTATTCTCCGGGCCTCAGTTCCCTCCTCTGCCAAACGGGGATGCAGACTGTGACCCCCTGATCACTTGTATCCCCCCTAGCGCTTACAACAGCCCCACTTCCATCATCACCCATATTATCACTATTCTCCGGGCCTCAGTTCCCTCCTCTGTCAAACGGGGATGCAGACTGTGAACCCCTGATCACTGGGTAGGGACTGCCTCTATATTTTGCCAGGTTGTACTTCCCAAGCGCTCAGTACAGTGCTCTGCACACAGTAAGCGCTCAATAAATATGATTGATTGATTGATTGTATCCCCCCTAGTGCTTACAACAGCCCCACTTCCATCATCATCCTTATCATTATCATTCTCCGGACCCCAGTTCGCTCCTCTGCCAAACGGGGAGGCAGACTGTGACCCCCCCGATCACTTGTATCCCCCCTAGCGCTTACAACAGCCCCACTTCCATCACCACCCGTATCATCACTACTCTCCGGGCCTCAGTCCCCTCCCCTGTCAAACGGGGAGGCAGACCGGGAACCCCGGCCGGGCCAACCTGCCGCCCCTGTGTCATCACCCCCAGGCGCTGGGCAGGTAGTGAGCGCTCAGTGGGGAGGGGGAGGGGGGGGGGTCCGACCTGGGCGGCGAGGTGGCTCCGCAGACAGTCCCCGCAGACGGGGGTCCGGCAGCAGGCGAGCGGGGCCAGGGGCCTGTCCTCCTCCAGGCAGACCCGGCAGCAGGTCCCCCCGGGCCCCGGCGCTGGCCCCAGCCCGGGCCCCCGCTCCGGAGGGGGGCTGGGGGACACGGGGGAGTCGCTCTCCACGCAGTAGACGGTGCAGTAGACGGGCCTGGGGGCCCGGCCCGGGCTCCCCGGGCTCCCCGGGCTCCGCTCCTCGCCCATGGCCGCTGCCCATCGGGGCCTGGGGCGCTCCCCGCCCAGGAGGCCCAGCCCCACCGGGAGCAGGGGCAGCAGGACCGACGCCTCCCCCCCTACTCCGCTCCCGGGGACCGGGACCGGGCAACGGGAAGGGGGCGGGACACACCTGGGAGGGGGCGGGGGGCGGGGCTACTCCCTCCCTCAACCCTAGTTCTTGAGCGCTTAACAATGATAATAACAGTGATGGCATTTATTGTACTTCCCAAGCGCTTACTACAGTGCTCTGCACACAGTGAGCGCTCAATAAATACGATTGATTGATTGATTTACCAAGCGCTTACTCTGGGCCAGGCACTGTTCTAAACACTGGGGAGGCGACAAGGTGATCAGGATGGCACTTACCAAGCCCTTACTCTGGGCCAAGCACCGTTCTAAGCGCTGGGGAGGCGACCAGATGATCAGGATGTGATAATAATAATAATAATGATGGCATTTACCAAGCGCTCACTCTGGGCCAAGCACTGTTCTAAGCCCTGGGAAGGCCACCAGGTGATCAGGATGTAATAATAAGAATAATGATGGCATTTAGCAAGCGCTTACTCTGGGCCAAGCACCGTTCTAAGCGCTGGGGAGGTGACAAGGTGATCAGGATGTAATAATAATGATGGCATTTAGCAAGCGCTTACTCTGGGCCAAGCACTGTTCTAAGCGCTGGGGAGGTGACAAGATGATCAGGATGTAATAATAATAATGATGATGGCTTTTATCAAGCGCTTACTCTGTGCTAAGCACTGTTCTAAGCGCTGGGAAGGCCACCAGGTGATCAGGATGAAATAATAATAATAATGATGGCATTTATCAAAAGCTTACTCCGGGCCAAGCACTGTTCTAAGCGCTGGGAAGGCCACCAGGTGATCAGGATGTAATAATAAGAATAACGATGGCATTTAGCAAGCGCTTACTCTGTGCTAAGCACCGTTCTGAGCCCTGGGGAGGTGACGAGGTGATCAGGATGTAATAATAATAATGATGATGGTATTTAGCAAGCGCTTACTCTGTGCTAAACACTGTTCTAAGCGCTGGGGAGGCGACCAGGTGATCAGGATGTAATAATAATAATGATGGCATTTAGCAAGCACTTACTCTGGGCCAGGCACTGTTCTAAACGCCGGGGAGGCGACAAGGTGATCAGGATGGCATTTACCAAGCGCTCCCTCTGGGCCAAGCACTGTTCTAAGCCCTGTGAAGGCCACCAGGTGATCAGGATGTAAAAATAATAATAATGATGGCATTTAGCAAGCGCTTACTCTGGGCCAAGCACCGTTCTAAGCGCTGGGGAGGTGACAAGGTGATCAAGATGTAATAATAATGATGGCATTTAGCAAGCGCTTACTCTGGGCCAAGCACCGCTCTAAGCGCTGGGGAGGTGACAAGGTGATCAGGATGTAATAATAATAATGATGATGGCTTTTATCAAGCGCTTACTCTGTGCTAAGCACTGTTCTAAGCGCTGGGGAGGCCACCAGGTGATCAGGATGTAATAATAAGAATAATGATGGCATTTAGCAAGCGCTCCCTCTGGGCCAAGCACTGTTCTAAGCGCTGGGAAGGCCACCAGGTGATCAGGATGTAATAATAAGAATAATGATGGCATTTAGCAAGCGCTTACTCTGTGCTAAGCACTGTTCTGAGCCCTGGGGAGGTGACGAGGTGATCAGGATGTAATAATAATAATGATGATGCACTTACAAAGCGCTTACTCTGGGCCAAGCACTGTTCTAAGCGCTGGGGAGGCGACCAGGTGATCAGGATGTAATAATAATAATGATGATGGCATTTACCAAGCGCTTACTCAGTGCCAAGCACTGTTCTAAACACTGGGGAGGCGACAAGGTGATCAGGATGGCATTTACCAAGCCCTTACTCCGTGCCAAGCACTGTTCTAAACACTGGGGAGGTGACAAGGTGACCAGGATGTAATAATAATAATAATGATGGCATTTACCAAACGCTTATTCTGTGCCAAGCACTGTTCTAAACACTGGGGAGGCGACAAGGTGATCAGGATGGCATTTACCAAGCGCTTACTCTGGGCCAAGCACCGTTCTGAGCCCTGGGGAGGTGACGAGGTGATCAGGATGTAATAATAATGATGATGATGGCATTTAGGAAGCGCTTACTCTGTGCTAAGCACTGTTCTAAGCCCTGGGGAGGTGACGAGGTGATCAGGATGTAATAATAATAATGATGATGGCATTTATCAAGGGCTTACTCTGTGCCAAGCACTGTTCTAAACACTGGGGAGGCGACAAGGTGATCAGGATGGCATTTACCAAGCGCTTACTCTGGGCCAAGCACTGTTCTAAGCGCTGGGAAGGCCACCAGGTGATCAGGATGTAATAATAATAATAATGATGGCATTTAGCAAGCGCTTACTCCGTGCCAAGCACTGTTCTAAGCGCTGGGGAGGCGACGAGGTGATCAGGATGTAATAATAATAACGATGGCATTTATCAAGTGCTTACTCTGGGCCAAGCACTATTCTAAGTGGGGGGAGGTGACAAGGTGACCAGGATGTAATAATAATAATAATGATGGCATTTACCAAGCGCTTACTCTGGGCCAAGCACTGTTCTAAGCGCTGGGAAGGCCACCAGGTGATCAGGATGAAATAATAATAATAATGATGGCATTTATCAAAAGCTTACTCCGGGCCAAGCACTGTTCTAAGCGCTGGGAAGGCCACCAGGTGATCAGGATGTAATAATAATAATAATAATGATGGCATTTATCAAGCGCTTACTCCGGGCCAAGCACTGTTCTAAGCGCTGGGGAGGCCACCAGGTGATCAGGATGTAATAATAATAATGATGATGGCATTTACAAAGCGCTTACTCTGGGCCAAGCACTGTTCTAAGCGCTGGGAAGGCCACCAGGTGATCAGGATGAAATAATAATAATAATGATGGCATTTATCAAAAGCTTACTCCGGGCCAAGCACTGTTCTAAGCGCTGGGAAGGCCACCAGGTGATCAGGATGTAATAATAATAATAATGATGATGGCATTTACAAAGCGCTTACTCTGGGCCAAGCACTGTTCTAAGGCCTGGGGAGGTGACGAGGTGACCAGGATGTAATAATAATAATGATGATGCATTTACAAAGCGCTTACTCTGGGCCAAGCACTGTTCTAAGCGCTGGGGAGGCGACCAGGTGATCAGGATGTAATAATAATAATAATGATGGCATTTACCAAGCGCTTACTCTGTGCCAAGCACTGTTCTAAGCGCTGGGGAGGCGACAAGGTGATCAGGATGGCATTTACCAAGCCCTTACTCTGTGCCAAGCACTGTTCTAAGCGCTGGGGAGGCGACAAGGTGACCAGGATGTAATAATAATGATAATGGCATTTACCAAACACTTATTCTGTGCCAAGCACTGTTCTAAACACTGGGGAGGCGACAAGGTGATCAGGATGGCATTTACCAAGCGCTTACTCTGGGCCAAGCACTGTTCTAAGCGCTGGGGAGGCGACCAGGTGATCAGGATGTAATAATAATAATGATGATGGCATTTACAAAGTGCTTACTCTGGGCCAAGCACTGTTCTAAGGCCTGGGGAGGTGACGAGGTGACCAGGATGTAATAATAATAATAATGATGGCATTTAGCAAGCGCTTACTCTGTGCCAAGCACCGTTCTAAGCTCTGGGGAGGTGACAAGGTGACCAGGATGTAATAATAATAATAATAATGGCATTTACCAAGTGCTTACTCTGTGCCAAGCACTGTTCTAAGCACTGGGGAGGCGACAAGGTGATCAGGATGGCATTTACCAAGCCCTTACTCTGTGTCAAGCACTGTTCTAAGCGCTGGGGAGGTGACAAGGTGACCAGGATGTAATAATAATAATAATAATAATGGCATTTACCAAGCGCTTATTCTGTGCCAAGCACTGTTCTGAACACTGGGGAGGCGACAAGGTGATCAGGATGGCATTTATCAAGGGCTTACTCTGTGCCAAGCACTGTTCTAAGCGCTGGGGAGGTGACAAGGTGACCAGGATGTAATAATAATAATAATAATGATGGCATTTATCAAGCGCTTACTCCGTGCCAAGCACTGTTCTAAGCCCTGGGGAGGTGACAAGGTGACCAGGATGTAATAATAATAATGATGGCATTTATCAAGGGCTTACTCTGTGCCAAGCACTGTTCTAAGCGCTGGGGAGGCAACAAGGTGACCAGGATGTAATAATAATAATAATAATAATGGCATTTACCAAGCACTTATTCTGTGCCAAGCACTGTTCTAAACACTGGGGAGGCGACAAGGTGATCAGGATGGCATTTACCAAGCCCTTACTCTGTGCCAAGCACGGTTCTAAGCGCTGGGGAGGTGACAAGGTGACCAGGATGTAATAATAGTAATGATGGCATTTATCAAGCGCTTACTCTGTGCCAAGCACTGTTCTAAGCGCTGGGGAGGTGACAAGGTGATCAGGATGTAATAATAGTAATGATGGCATTTATCAAACGCTTACTCTGGGCCAAGCACTGTTCTAAGCGCTGGGGAGGCGACCAGGTGATCAGGATGTAATAATAATAATAATGATGGCATTTATCAAGCGCTTACTCTGTGCCAAGCACTGTTCTAAGCGCTGGGGAGGTTACAAGGTGATCAGGATGTCCCACCGGTAGCTTACAGTCTTCATCCCCATATGACAGATGAGGGAACTGAGGCCCAGAGAAGTGAAGTGACTTGCCCAAAGTCACACAGCTGACAAGTGGAGGAGCCAGGATTAGAACCCATGACCTCTGACTCCAAAGCCCGGGCTCTTTCCACTGAGCCACACTGCTTCTAAGTGCGCCGAGCACTGGACACTAATAATAATAATAATGATGGCATTTATCAAGCGCTTACTCTGTGCCAAGCACTGTTCTAAGCACTGGGGAGATTACAAGGTGATCGGGTTGTCCCACGGGGGGCTCCCAGTCTTCATCCCCATTTGACAGATGAGGGAACTGAGGCCCAGAGAAGTCAAGTGACTCGCCCAAAGTCACCCAGCTGACAAGTGGCGGGGTCGGAATTTGAACCCATGTCCTCCGGCTCCAAAACCCGGGCTCTTTCCACTGAGCCACGCTGCTTCTCTAAACACTTGGGAAGTACAAGCTGGCAACCTATAGCCCAACAGCGGGCTCACAGTCTAGAAGGGGGACACAGAGAACAAAACGAAACAGATTAACAAAATAAAATAAATAGAATAAATATGTACAAGTAAAATAGAGTAATAAATCCGTACAAACATATATACAGGTGCTGTGGGGAGGGGAAGGAGGTAAGGCGGGGGGGGGATGGGGAGGAGGGGGAGAGGAAGGAGGGAGGTCAGTCTGGGAAGGCCTCCTGGAGGAGGTGGCGGGGCTTTAGAGGGGAATAGGGCGGGGGCAGGGGGCGGGGCTGTAGAGGGGCAGGGGGCGGGCCTTGGAGCAGGGGCGGGGCTAGAGAGAGGTCTGGTTTTTTTTTAATGGCATTTGTTAAGCGCTTACTATGTGCAAAGCACTGTTCTAACCGCTGGGGAGGTGACAAGGTGATCAGGTTGTCCCACGGGGGGCTCACAGTCTTCATCCCCATATTACAGATGAGGTAACTGAGGCCCAGAAAAGTAAAGTGACTTGCCCAAAGTCACCCAGCTGATAAGTGGCGGAGCCGGGGTTTGAACCCACTACCTCTGACTCCAAAGCCCTGGCTCTTTCCATTGAGCCGCGCTGCTTCTCTCCTGTCACCTCCTCCAGGAGTCCTTCCCAGACTGAGCCTCCCCATCCAGACTTTCCTCTCCATCCTCTCCTTTCCTCTCCAGACTTTCCTCGCCATCCAAACCGCTACCCTGCTCGTACAAGCTCTCATCCTATCCCGTCTGGATTACTGTATCAGCCTCCTCTCTGATCTCCCATCCTCCTGTCTCTCTCCACTTCAATCTATACTTCACGCTGCTGCCCGGATCATCTTTGTGCAGAAAAGCTCTGGGCATGTCACTCCCCTGCTCAAAAATCTCCAGTGGCTACCAATCAACCTACGCATCAGGCAAAAACTCCTCACTCTCGCTTCAAGGCTGTCCATCACCTCACCCCCTCCTACCTCACCTCACTTCTTTCCTTCTACAGCTCAGCCGGCACCCTTCGCTCCTCTACAGCTAACCTCCTCACTGGGCCTCGTTCTCACCTGTCCCGCCGTCGACCCCCGGCCCACGTCATCCCCCGGGCCTGGAATGTCCTCCCTCCCCACGTCCGCCAAGCTAGCTCTCTTCCTCCCTTCAAGGTCCAACTGAGAGCTCACCTCCTCCAGGAGGCCTTCCCAGACTGAGTCCCCTCCTTCCTTACCCCTCCTCCCCCTCCCCATCCCCCCACCTTACCTCCTTCACCTCCCCACAGCACCTGTATATATGTATATATGTTTGTATGTATTTATTACTTTATTTATTTATTTTACTTGTACATATTCATATTTATTCTATTTATTTTATTTTGTTAATATGTTTTGTTTTGTTCTCTGTCTCCCCCTTCTAGACTGTGAGCCCATTGTTGGGTGGGGACCGTCTCTATATGTTGCCAACTTGTACTTCCCAAGCGCTTAGTACTGTGCTCTGCACACTGTAAGCGCTCAATAAAGACAATTGAATAAATGAATAAGCCCCCTCCTTCCTCTCCCCTCCTCCCCATCCCCCCCACCTTACCTCCTTCCCCTCCCCACAGCACCTGTATATAGGTATATATGTTTGTACATATTTATTACTCTATTTATTTTATTTGTACATATTTATTCTATTTTGTTAATATGTTTTGTTTTGCTGGCTGTCTCCCCCTTCTAGACTGTGAACCCGCTGTTGAGTAGGGACCGTCTCCATCTGTTGCCAACTTGTAGTTCCCAAGTGCTTAGTCCAGTGCTCTGCACACAGTAAGCGCTCAATAAATACGATTGAATGAATGTCACCGTGGCCGCACCTGAGCCTGTGCCCTCATCTTCCCTGAGGGTGCCGACTCACCACCCCCTACAGCAGCACTTAAACTCCCGGAGCTGGGCCGTCACCTCCAGGGAGGCCTCATTCCTTTGGGCCTGGAACCTTATGGTGTTCAGTTTGGCCTGACAGACTCACTTTACTGAGGACACACTCTCCCGACTCCTGGGTTTCAGCCAGGAGGGGAATAGGGCAGGGGACATGTCTATAGAGAGGCTGGGGAGGGGCTATAGGGGGGCAGGGAGCGGGAGCATGGTTTTGGGGCATGGGGAGGGGCTTTTTAGAGCAACAGCGTGGCTCAGTGGAAAGAGCTCAGGCTTGGGAACCACAGGTCACGGGTTCTAATCCCGGCTCCTCCAACTGTCAGCCGTGTGACTTTGGGTGAGTCACTTCGCTTCTCTGGGCCTCAGTTCCCTCATCTGGAAAATGGGGATGAGGACTGGGAGTCCCCCCCCCCCCCCCCCCGCCACACCCCATGGGACACCTTGTATCTCCCAGCACTTAGAACAGGGCTTGACACATAGTAAGCGCTTAACGAATACTATCATTATTATTGTTATTATTATTTGTTTCATCCAGAAAGGAGGCCACTGGAAGTGACCCTAGTTTGGCACTGACAGGAGCCATCAATGCCTCTTCTTTTAGAAAGGGGCATTTAAAGAAAGTGTAACTTCATCAAAAATACAACTGATTGTCTAATGAAATCCAGACTGCTTTTTCCCAAATCTCTTCTGCTCCTAATAGTACATTCCTTTTTTCTCCCTCAGAGCTCAAAAGCCAGAAACCTCTCCCTCTGTCCCTGGTCCAGTTTAAAATGGAATCTAAACTCCACCAGATTATAAGGTCCTTGTGGACAGAAATTGTGTTTAGCACCATTTTAGTATTTTACTCTCCCAAGAGATCTATACAGAGCTCTGTGCACAGCAAGCGCTCAATAAATACCATTGATTGTTTGACTTGAAATGATCTAGTTAGGGAATCTCCCCTAACTAAAAGTATCCTGTTGCCTGGAATGCGTTGAAGATACTGTAATAGCAACTTCGCTCAAAAAAAACAAAAAAAAACAAAAAAACAAAACAAAACAAAAAACCCCAATTACTTCCACCATGGGCTCCTTTGTTTATCTCTTTCCCACTCCCTCCATATCCCTCCCCATCTTGATACAGCAACATTTCATTATTCCAGCCGCATTGTCAGTTCAGCACTACTTTCTGTGCTCCCTTGTGATCGCCCAGTGAAATGCACTGGATGGACACTACTTCACTCCGGCAAACACACTTCCAATCAATCAATCAATCAATCAGTCATATTTATGGAGTGCTTGCTGTGTGCACAGCACCATGCTAAAACGCTTGGGAGAGTACAATATAACAGAATTGGTAGGCACATTCCCGGCCCACATTGAGTTTACAGGTATACATAGTTGTGTATCTATGGAAAAAACATAGAAAGAGAAGCCAGAATGGTAATAACAACAATAATAATAATAATAGTATTGTTAAGCGCTTATTATGTGCCAGTCACTGTTGTATGGGTTGGGTAGGATACACATTAATCGGATTGGACACAGTCCCTGTCCCTCAAGAGGTTCACAGTCTTAATCCCCATTTTACAGATGAGGTAAATGAGGACCAGAGAAGTTAAGTGACTTGCCAAACGTCACACAGCAGACAAGTGGCAGAGCCAGGATTAGAACCCAGGTCCTCCTGGTTCATTCATTTATTAATTCAATTGTATTAACTGAGAGCTTACTGCAGAGCACTCTACTAAGCGCTTGGGAAGTACAAATCGGCAACATATAGAGACGGTCCCTACCCAACAACGGGCTCATGGTCTAGAAGGGGGAGACAGACAACAAAACAAAACAAATAAGGTGTCAATACCTTCAAAATAAATAGAATTACAGCTATATGCACATCATCAATAAAATGGAGTAATACATATGTACAAATATACACAAGTGCTGTGGGGAGGGGAAGAGGGGAGGGCAGAGGGAGGGAGGGAGGCCTCCTGGAGGAGGTGAGCTCTCAGTAGGGCTTTGAAGGGCGGAAGAGAGCTAATTTGGCAGCTGTGTGGAAAAATATGGAACGTTTCATGAATTTGCATGTCATCCTTGCGTGGGGGCCAGGCTCTATCCACTGAACCACGTTGTTAAGGGAAAGGATTAAAGGATTAATGGAAAATTAAAGGTAAAAGATGACAACTGGTTGGGTGAGGAAAACAGAGCAAACCAAAAAACAGAAACAAAAACAAAACAAAAATCAGAAACTCTTTGAAGGAGGCCCACTATTACCCAGGCATGCGAGTGACCAGCCCGCTTCAGCAGTTATTCTATTGTCCTTATTCCTTGGTTTCCCAGACTTCCTGGACTGAGAAAAAAGAAATTGAAATTGGGGTATCAGAGAACCATTTTTTTCTATAATAAATGGATGAAAGAAGGAAGTGTCCTGGCTTCCTTTCTTTGACAAACGACGATTCTAGCTCTTCAAATTTGAAGGGAAAGTCTGCAGCCAGGCTCTAAGGGAATGAAAGGATGTAAGAGTCTGCAATGGAAAGAATCTGAAAGGTTTGAGCTTTGTTTTGTTTTGTTTCTCTCTGGAGACATGTCTCTCGCACAGAGATTGTGTCACTTTGATATTCTGTTCTTCCCAAGAGGTTAGTGTAGGGAACCATATCAAGTGGATGCTCAATTTATGCTACCGTTGCTATAACTACTGCTGCTGCTAACAAATACTACAATTATCAATTACTATTCCCAAGGTGCAGGCTCCACCTTTGGGATTATTAATATGTGGAGATTGAAGCCCCACCCCATGTTTGCCAATAATGGGGAAGAGATGGAGTTCCCATGGAGTAGCTAGAGACAGTCCCTACCCAACAACGGGCTCACAGTCTAGAAGGGGGAGATAGACAACAAAACACGCAGGCGGGTGTCAAAAGTGTCAGAACAAATAGAATTATAGCTATATGCACATCATTAACAAAATAAGTAGTTGATTTGTCTCTCTATGTTGCTGACTTGTACTTCCCAAGTGCTTAGTACAGTGCTCTGCACACAACAAGCGCTCAATAAATACAATTGAATGAATGAATGAATGAATAATTTCGGGCCCACCCCTGCCCCACAGCAGCCTGAGAGGTTTATGATGTCTGCCCTCACTGTGGAACAATACGGTGGGGGAGAGAACCAAGAAGGGAAAAATTAGGAGCCGGTTTTTGACACTTTTCACAAGTTTAAAACCCACGGGGCTCTTGGGTTTCTAAGTCCTGGGGCCGGAGCAGGTGCCTCGGAACAGTGCTCTGCACACAGTAAGCACTCAATAAATATAACTGAATGAATGAATGAACTCTCTCCATTCCTCTTGAGCCCCTCCACCTCTTGGAAGTCCAACTGCTTTCAGAGCTGCATTAGACCATTCCTCTGAGTAGGGAGCTCCACTGCAGACCCTGGAGATAATAACAGGAATAATAATTGTGGTTTTTATTATGCGCTTACTACGTGCCAGGCACTGTACTAAGCGCTGTGGTGGATACAAGCAGATCGGATTGAACACGGTCCCTGTCCCACGTGGGGCCCACGGTCTCAATCACCATTTTACAGATGAGGGAGCTGAGGCCCAGAGAAGCCAAGTGACTTGCCCAAGGTCACACAACAGACAAGTGGCAGAGCTGGGATTAGAACCCTTCTGAATCCCAGGCCTTTGCTGTACCCATTACGCCACACTGCAGGACCACCCAGGGCTTACAGATGGGACCCCTCCGCATGGGATGGCCCAGATGGGTCCATACCATCATTCATTCGTTCAATCGTATTCATTGAGTGCTTACTGTGTGCAGAGCACTGTTCTAAGCGCTTGGGAAGTACAGGTTGGGCCGTCCCAGGCCATCCAGCCTCAGACTTCTTGGGACACTGGCCCCGGCTTCACCAGTGGGAATTCCACTTCTGCGCTTGGCATTCCGTGGAACAGGAGAGAGAGGAATGTTTAATGAGCTAATAATAATAATTATGGTCTTTGTTAAGCATTTACTACGTGTCAGGCACTGGGGTAGATACAAGATAATTGGTTTGGACCCAGCCCCAATCCCACGCGGGGCTCACAGTCTTAATCCCCATTTTGCAGATGAGGCAACTGAGGCTCAATGAAATGAAGTGACTTGCCCGTGGTCACACAGCAGACAAGTAGTGAAGACAGTATTAGAATCCATGACCTCCCCATTCCCCCCACCCTACCTCCTTCCCCTCCACACAGTGCTTGTATATATTTGTACAGACTTATTATTCTATTTATTTTACTTGTACATATTTACTATTCTATTTATTTTGTTAATGATGTGCATATAGCTTTAATTCTATTTGTTCTGATGATTTTGACACCTATCTACATGTCTTGTTTTGTTGTCTGTCTCCCCCTTCTAGACTGTGAGCCCGTAGTTGGGTAGGGACCATCTCTATATGTTGCCGACTTGTACTTCCCAAGCGCTTGGTACGGTGCTCTGCACACAGTAAACACTCAATAAATACGATTGATTGAATGAATGAATGAATGACCTTCTGATTCCCAGCCCCATGCTCTACCCACTAATAATAATGATAATGATGGCATTTATTAAGCGCTTACTATGTGCAAGGCACTACTATCCTTCACTGGTCCAGCACTCGCATGTTAATCGGTTAATTTGCTATTGAGTCCATTGGGTCTATTTTTTTTTATAGATGTGGGGGTAACTTGGCTCAGTGGAGAGAACACAGGTCTGGGAGCCAAAGGATCTGCGTTCTAATATCAGTTCCGCCAACTGTCTGCTGTGCTACCTTGGGCAAGTCACTTCTCTGTGCCTCCGATTCCTTACCTGCAAAATGGGGAGTAAATCCTATTCTCTCTTTATTAGACTGTGAGCCCCATGTGGAACAGGGACCAGTGTCCAGCCTGATTATCTTGTATCTACCCCAGTGCTTGGCACAGAGTAGATGGTGAAAAGAGCACAGGCTTGGGAGTCAGAGGTTGTGGGTTCTAATCCCAGCTCTGCCACTTGTCTATTATTACTCTATTTATTTATTTATTTATTTTATTTGTACATACTTATTCTATTTATTTTATTTTGTTAATACGTTTTGTTTTGTTCTCTGTCTCCCCCTTCTAGACTGTGAGCCCACTGTTGGGTAGGGACCATCTCTATATGTTGCCAACTTGTACTTCCCAAGCGCTTAGTACAGTGCTCTGCACACAGTAAGCGCTCAATAAATACGATTGAATGAATGAATGAGTGAACTTGTCAGCTGTGTGACTTTGGACAAGTCACTTCACTTCTCTATGCCTCAGTTACTTCATCTGTAAAATGGGGATTTAGATTGTGTGCCCCACGTAGGATAACCTGATTACCTTGTATCTACCCCAGAGCTTGGCACATAATAAGGGCTTAACAAACACCATTATTATTATAATGATCAATTATTAAGAATTATCATATACTTCCTCATTCTTGATTTGTCTTCAGCCTCCTCCACTAGACTGTAAACAGCCCGAGGGCAAGGATCTTGCCATTTGTTTTTATTTTTCCTGTCCCCTTTCAATCACTTCAGGGTCTAATATAGTGCTCTTCACTCAATAGATGCTCAGTAAATGCTGTTGACACTGATAACAGTAAATAATCCTGGGAGAGAAAAGTCCTCTTTTACACAATCTGAGGAAATTGATTTTCTGAATTAAACAATATAGGTACCCGTTTAAAGCCTGGCATCAGCCAGCCGTTCGAGTTAGGAGAATGGAAAGTCAATCGATCTTGTGGTTAAAATCAAGGAACTGAGAACATTGCCCCTCCAGTGACCAATTTGGCCTTAACACTGTTCTAGCCATTCAGCTAGCATTCTGACTTTCCAGTCTGAAGGAGCTGTTTTATCAACACGCTGTTTGGCAAGGTATCGATTCCGTGGAAGGATGGGAGAACTCGATTGAGTTTTAGATTTGTTAAATGTCACAAGCTGTTTTCCAAATGCCGGGTTTGAGAAAGCAGAAAATATTTTGTCAAGCACTTCCACATTTCTAAATTCACAGGTTTGTTATGTCTGGCATCGTGTCTTGCTTCCCCCATTAGATTGGGATCTTGAGGGCAGAGAACATGTGTCCTTTTTACTTTTGCACTCTTCCAAGCGCTCAGTACAGTGCCTAGCCCTCGGCAGGTGCCCAATAAAAGTTATTTTGATTTATTAATTGACAGCATATGAAAGGGATTTGATTTCCCGTATTTTTGATTGGATGTCCTTTAAGGACTTAGATATAGCATATTAATTAAGATAGTTCGGCAGTGGAGGAGTGAATCAAGAGAATCGTTGAACTAAAATTATCAGTGGAGAAGATCTCTTTGAGAAGAGAAAGGGAAGGATTCATTTAAAAATGAAGACCATGAACCTTGCCATTTCAATCAATCAATCAATCAATCAATCGTATTTATTGAGCGCTTACTGTGTGCAGAGCACTGTACTAAGCGCTTGGGAAGTACAAGTTCAAAGCAGTAGTCGATTCATTCATTCATTCAGTTGCATTTATTGAGTGCTTACTGTGTCCAGGGCGCTGTACTAAGCATTTGGGAAGTACAAGTTGGCAACATATAGGGATGGTCCCTACTCCACAACGGGCTCACCGTCTAGAAGGGGGAGACAGACATCAAAACAAAACAAGTAGACAGGTGTCAATACCATCAGAATGAATATAATTATAGCTTTATACACATCATTAATAAAATAGAGTAATAAATATGTACAAATACACACAAGTGCTGTGGGGAGGGGAAGGGGGTAGGGCAGAGGGAGGGAGTGGGGGCGATGGGGAGGACTGTGAGCCCACTATTGGGTAGGGACTGTCTCTATATGTTGCCAACTTGCACTTTCCAAGCGCTTAGTACAGTGCTCTGCACACAGTAAGCGCTCAATAAATATGATTGATGATTGATGATGAGGGGGAGCAGAGGAAAAGGTGGGGGGCTCAGTCTGAGCGGTCAGACCCCCTCCCCATCCTAACTCCACCCACAACCCACCCCCTCACACCCCCCACGCACCCCCCCCCCACCCCACCAGCACCACACCCGGACATTCATAATTCATAATAGAGAGAGCAGCGTGGCTTAGTGGAAAAAGCCCAGGCTTGGGAGGCAGAGGTCAAGGATTCTAATCCTGGCTCTGCCACCTGTCAGCTGTGTGATTTTGGGCAGGTCAATTAACTTCTCTGTGTTTCAGTTCCCTCATCTGTTAAATAGGGATTACTATTGTGAGCCCCACGTGGGACAACCTGATTACTTTGTATCTACCCCAGTGCTTAGAACAGTGCTTGGCACACAGTAAGCACTTAACAGATACCATGAGAAGCAGCTTGGCTCAGTGGAAAGAGCATGGGCTTTGGAGTCAGAGGTCATGGGTTGAAACCCCGGCTCCACCAACTGTCAGCTGTGTGCCTTGGGCAAGTCACTTAACTTCTCTGTGCCTCAGTTACCTCATCTGTAAAATGGGGATTAAGACTGTGAGCCCCCCGTGGGACAACCTGATCACCTTGTAACCTCCCCAGCACTTAGAACAGTGCTTTGCACATAGTAAGTGCTTAATAAATGCCATCATTATTTTTTATTATTTATTATTATCATTATTGTTATAATTCCTCCTCTGAAAGTGACAGCAGGGAGGCTTGGAAGAACAACATTATTGTTGCCTTTCTCCTCCAAGAGGCCTTCTCTCACTTTTTTTTATGGTATTTCATTCAATCATATTTATTGAGTGCTTACTGTGTGCAGAGCACTGTACTAAGTGCTTGGGAAGTACAAGTTGGCAACATATAAAGATAGTCCCTATCCAACAACGGGCTCACATTGTCAAGTGCTTACTATGTGCCAGGCACTGTACTAAATGCTGGGGGAGATATGAGCTAATAGGGTAGGATCCAGTCCCTGCTCCACATGGAGCTCACAGTCTTAATCCCCATTTTATAGATGAAGTAAATGAGGCACAGAGAAGTGAAGTGACTGGCCCAAGGTCACACACAAGGTCTTTTCCCTGGCTCCCTCTCTTTTATTCATCATCTATGCACTTGGATCTGTGACCTTTGGACATTTGGTATACACCCCACCTTCAGCCCCAGAGCCCTGGTGTACATATCTATACGTTTTATATTATAAATAAGTTTTTGGAGAAGCCGCATGGCTCAGTGGAAAGAGCACGGCCTTTGGAGTCAGAGGTCATGAGTTCAAATCCTGGCTCCGCCAACTGTCAGCTGTGTGACTTTGGGCAAGTCAGTTAACTTCTCTGTGCTTCGTTATCTCATCTGTAAAATGGGGATTAAAAGTGTGAGCCCCCCGCCCCCGGTGGGACAACTTGATCACCTTGTAACCTCCCCAGTGCTTAGAACAGTGCTTTGCACATAGTAAGCGCTTAACAAATACCATCATTATTATTATTATTATTATTTATATTAATGTCTGTCTCCCCCTCTAGGCTGTAAGTTTATGGTGGTCAGGGACCGTGTCTGCCAACCCTGTTGTGTTGTACTTTCCCAAGTGCTTAGGACAGTGCTCTGCATACAGTAAGCGTTCAGTAAATACCACTGATTGATTAAGCATCCATCTTCATTACTAGGAATGGATATCTCAAAATGCAACCATTACGCTCTGTGCCCTTGTTATTAGGGAGGTACCATCTAACATCCTTAACTTTCATTCATTCAATCGTATTTATTGAGTGCTTACTCTGTGCAGAGCGCTCTTCTAACTTTATTCCTAATAACTCATTCTCCTCTCAAGATCACACCTGTAGAGCTTCCTGTACTCTACTCATCTCAGCTACAGGAGGGAGAGTTAAGCAGAGGCCTACCTATTCCATTCCTAGCTTGGGAAGTGGCTAGCGAGCGGCCGGCAATCTGCTACAAGTCAAAACTCACCCGTGCTGGGCAGCAGCAGCCTGGGAGATGGTTGAGAGCAGAGACTCAAGTTTATTGCACGGAAGGAGGCAATGGTAAACCACTTCCACATTTTTACCACTAAAACTCTATGGATACGCTACCAGAGAGATTGCAGATGGAAGGGGGGGGCCTTCTGGGAGAGCTGTGTCCAAGGAGTCGGTAGGGTTGGAAATGACAGCATAAGACAAGAAAGATTCCACTGAAAAAGTTCCAAGAGAAATGAGGGCCAGAGAGTCTTCCTATTGATGAGGCTAGGAACTGTAGAGAAAATTTAGAAGCTTCTCAAAAGTAGAATAGACTGTAAGCTCATTGTGGGCAAAGAATGTGACTGTTCACTGTTGTACTCTCCCAAGTGTTTAATACAGTACTGGACAAGAACCCATGACTAACTTCCTTCATGAATTTATCCAGTAGCAGCACCAACACTGATTGAGAGCCTACACTATAGAAAGCACTTTAATGGATATCTGGGAAATACAATAAACATAAAAGACACAGTCCTTCTCCTCAAGGAATGTCCAATTTAATTGGGAAGACAAGTGCATGTCAACAGCCCCTTTACGAACCTACTAATATCCAACCCTTTCTCGAACCTATTGATATTTTCCACCTGTAAAATATCCGGTGGTAACAAATTCCGTATGGTCAAGTCATGCAAGGGGAACGATAACTGAAAATCAAATGCTTTTTTGTCACATCTGACTCAGGAATAAGTACTTGATCAAGGGGCCAGAATGAAGGAGGAGGGATAAAATGCCCAAGTCTGATTTTTCTCCTTCTTTGTTGTGAATTTAGCAATGATAAACCACACTGGGAGTAGTCATTCATTCATTCAAACGTAGGTATTGAGCTTTTACTGTGTGCAGAGCACTTTAGTCATTCATTCATTCAATTGTATGTATTGAGCGCTTACTTTGTGCAGAGCAGTGTATTAAACGCTGGGGAGAGTACAACACAAAACAGACACTTTCCCTGCCCACGATGAGAAGCAGCATGGCTCAGTGGAAAGAGCCTAGGCTTTGGAGTCAGAGGTCATTGGTTCAAATCCCGGCTCCGCCACTTGTCAGCTATGTGACTTTGGGCAAGTCACTTAACTTCTCTGTGCCTCGGTTCCCTCATCTGTAAAATGGGGATTAACACTGTAAGCCCCACGTGGGACAACCTGATCACCCTGTAAACTCCCCAGCACTTAGAACAGTGCTGTTCACATAGTAAGCGCTTAATAAATGCCATTATTATTATTATAGTCTAGTCTACTTTTGAGAAGCCGCCAAATATTCTCCACAGTCCCTAGCCTCATCAATAGGAAGACTCTTTGGCCCTCATTTCACTTGGAACTTTTTTCAATGAAATGTATTTTCAGAATCACCTGCAAAAACCTTGCAAACAAATATTGCCAAGGGGCAAATGGTTTTCAACATAGGTGATTAAATTATTCAGCTGTTCCTAGTACTCTAACTAGTGAAATTTTATGCCAAATTAAGACTAAGCAACTATATTATCCAAAGTAGAACATGTATAATGCTCAGCAGAACAATACCCATTATTATTATTATCATCATTTATTCACTTTCTGCTGGAAGCCTTATAAATTACTGCACATTTGCAGTAACTTTTTTTTTTGGACTAGCAGTATTACAAGATTATGAAATCACAATTTAACATTCAGTACGAACGTGAAGGTTTCCCTGTGTTAATAATTTAAAAGGATTCCAGAATATAATTAAATTAAGTAATTAAATACGATCGGTCTGTAGGGATACATGAAACCGCTCAAATTAGCAGCTCAATTATGTGCCTTTTCTCCTTAAAGCACCATTTTAGAATGACGAAGACCTTATATTTTTGTCTGTAAATGAAGTAAACCTGCAGTCCTCCGTTGAGATTCAAATTTCCTCTTTGGTATCAGAGGATCTTATTATTCTTTGTAGGGATACAGTGTTCATTTGCATTTAGTTTGTCCTGATTGACAAGCTGGCAGACATTCATCAGTGAATTTCTAGGTGATCCAGAGACGATCCTGTGAAAACTCAGATACTGGGAGTCGTGGGGCCGAAATCTAAAAGATGTGGTGATAGAAAGGACTTGTCTCTTTCCCTGTCATTCTGCAGGATTGACTCCTGAAGCCATTTTCTAATAATCAATCAATCAATCATATTCACTGAGCACTTACTGTGGGCAGAGCCCGGTATTAAGCACTTGGAAGAGTACAATACGACAGACTTGACAGACACGTTCCCTGCCCACAAGCAGCTGACAATCTAGAGGTGACAAACTAGAGGATACCCTGACCCCTCTATAGTTTTATATCTCTCTCTAGTCAAGGCCAAAGTGCTTCCAACTACCCAGTTCCTAATCTGAGAGATCGCCCTTTTCTGGTGTGGAAATTTGCAAAGGCCTTGAAATCTAAATATGTTTTATTCTCTGATTTCCCTCTTCCGACATGCTTGTTGATTCCCTTCAAAAACTCCAGTAGTGTGGCTTAGTGGAAAGAGCACAGGCTTGGGACTTAGAGCGCATGGGTTCTAATCCCTGCTGCTCCACTTGTTAGCTGTGCGACTTTGGGCAAGTCACATAACTTCTCTGTGCCTCAGTTACCTCATCTGGAAAATGGGGAGTAAGATTGTGAGCCCCACGTTGGACAATCTGATAACGTGGTATCTATCCCAGTGCTTAGAACAGGAGGCCTTCCCAGACTGAGCCCCCTTTTTCCTCTCCTCCTCCCCATCCCCCCCTGCCCTACCTCCTTCCCCTCCCCACAGTACCTGTATATATGTTTGTACAGATTTATTACTCTATTTACTTTACTTGTACATATTTCCTATTCTATTTATTTTGTTAATGATGTGTATCTAGCTTTATTTTTTATTTATTCTGGTGACTTGACACCTGTCCACATGTTTTGTTTTGCTGTCTATCTCCCCCTTCTAGACTGTGAGCCCGTTGTTGGGTAGGGACCAACTGTATATGTTGCCAACCTGTACTTCCCAAGCGCTTAGTACAGTGCTCTGCACACAGTAAGCGCTCAATAAAAACAATTGAATTGAATGAAATGAATTAATGCTCCGCACATAGTAAACACTTAACAAATATCATCATCATTATTATTGTTATTATTATTAGTGAGGCATTATTTGGGTTCAGAGACCATGTCATCTTTCCTTCAGCAGATTGTGTTTTCCCAAAACTCCACTTCAATTAAACTTAATTATAGCTTATACTAACTGCCAATTGCAGGAGTGAGATTCATCCATCCATGATTCTCAGGATTACCTCTGAAACACTTGCTCGCTCCCCTTTCCCTTCGCTGCTCTCATACCACTAACCCACAGCCTTGGATCACTCCCACTGTCCGCCTCTTTCGATCTTATGTTTGCGCTGCTGGTGAAAGTCTAAACACCAAGCCAACCTTATTCACTTCAAGTTTATCCTTTCCTGCCTTAACTCTGCCCGCTCCTCTTCCAGGCAAAACTATTTCTCCTCCCTTATTGACACCTATGCCCATCATCCCCATCAGCTGTTCTGTACATTTAACTCCCTTCTCAGTACTCCTGATTCTCCCCCTCCTCCAAACCTCACCCCCAACGATCTGGCCTCCTACTTCATTAGTAAAATTAACTCCATCAGGTCTGTGAACCCATTGTTGGGTAGGGACCGTCTCTATATATTGCCAACTTGTACTTCCCAAGCACTTAGTACAGTGCTCTGCACACAGTAAGTGCTCAATAAATACGATTGAATGAATGAATGAATGCATGAGTTCCCCAAAGTCACCCTTCCCCCTTCTCCATCCCCCCAGCTCTCAACCCTCTCCACTACTCTCCCATCCTTCCCAGCAGTATCTTCAGATGAGATCTCCTCCCTCCTCTCAAGTGCTACTCCATCCACCTGTGCTTCAGACCCCATTTCCTCTCATCTTATGAAATCTCTCGCCCCGTCCCTCCTCCCCTCCTTAACGTCCTTCTTCAACCGCTCACTCTCCACTGGTTCCTTCCCCTCTGCCTTCAAACATGCCCACGTCTCCCCCATCCTAAAAAAACCCTCTCTTGACCCCACCTCCTCTTCTAGTTATCGCCCTATCTCCCTCCTACCCTTCCTTTCGAAACTCCTAAAACGAGTCATCTACACCCGCTGCCTTGAATTCCTCAATGCCAACTCTCTCTTTGACCCCCTCCAATCTGGCTTCCATCTCCTACACTCCACCGAAACTGCCTTCTCAAAGGTCACCAATGACTTCCTGCTTGCCAAATCCAACAGCTCCTACTCTATCCTAATCCTCCTCGACCTCTCAGCAGCCTTTGACACTGTGGATCACCCCCTTCTCCTCAACACGCTATCCAACCTTGGCTTCACAGACTCTGTCCCCTCCTGGTTCTCCTCATCTCTCCGGCCGTTCATTCTCAGTCTCCTTTGCAGGCTCCTCCTCTCCCTCCCTTCGCCTTACTGTAGGGGTTCCTCAAGGGTCAGTTCTTGGTCCCCTTCTGTTCTCTAACTACACTCACTCCCTTGGTGAACTCATTCACTTCCACGGCTTCAACTATCATCGCTACGCTGATGACACCCAAATCTACATCTCTGCCCCTGCTCTCTCTCCCTCCCTCCAGGCTTGTATCTCCTCCTGCCTTCAGGACATCTCCATCTGAATGTCTGCCCACCATCTAAAACTCAATATGTCCAAGACTGAACTCCTTATCTTCCCTCCCAAGCCCTGTCCTCTCCCTGACTTTCCTTTCACTGTAGATGGCACTACCATCCTTCCCGTCTCACAAGCCTGCAAACTTGGTGTCATCCTCGACTCCACTCTCTCGTTCACCCCATACATCCAATCCGTCATGAAAACCTGCCGGTCTCACCTCCGCAACATCGCCAAGATTCACCCTTTCCTCTCCATCCAAACTGCTACCTTGCTGGTTCAATTTCTCAACCTATCCTGACTGGATTATTGCATCAGCCTCCTCTCTGATCTCCCATCCTCCTGTCTCTCCCCACTTCAGTCTATACTTCACTCTGCTGCCTGGATTATCTTTGTGCAGAAACACTCTGGGCATGTTACTCCCCTCCTCAAAAATCTTTAGTGGCTGCCTGTCAACCTACACATCTATCAAAAACTCCTCACTTTCGGCTTCAAGGCTCTCCATCACCTCACCCCCTCCTACCTCACCTCCCTTCTCTCCTTCTCCAGCCCAGCCCGCACCCTCCGCTCCTCTGCCGCTAACCTCCTCACTGTACCTCATTCTCACTTGTCCCACCTTTGACCCCCGGCCCTTGTCCTTCCCCTGGCCTGAAATGCCCTCCCTCCACACATTCGCCAAGCTAACTTTCTTCCTCCCTTCAAAGCCCTACTGAGAGCTCACCTCCTCCAGGAGGCCTTCCAAGACTGAGCCCCCTTTATCCTCTCCTCCTCCCCATCCCCCCGCCCTACCTCCTTCCCCACCACAGCACTTGTATATATTTGTACAGATTTATTACTCTATTTCACTTGTACATATTTACTATTCCATTTATTTTGTTTATGATGTGCATATAGCTTTGATTCTATTTGTTCTGATGATTTTGACACCTGTCTATGTGTTTTGTTTTGTTGTCTGTCTCCCCCTTCTAGACTGTGAGCCTGTTGTTGGGTAGGGACTGTCTCTATATGTTACCGACTTGTACTTCTCAAGTGCTTAGTACAGTGCTCTGCACAATGTAAGCACTCAATAAATACGATTGAATGAATGAATGAATGAATGAATGAATGAATTGGAACTACAATAGTGATATGCCAGCCCCCTGATTTTGTGTCCATTTGTAAAGATAGGTTGCACACTCTTGCAGGAATTCTGTAATTGAATTCTGAGTTGCTTCAGAATCCTTGAGAAGATGCCATCCAGACTCAATGATTAGTTTACATCTAGTTTACCAATTTATTCTAAACCATTCTGTGTGGGCACCAATTTGGTCCAGTTCCTCTGATTTGTCTGCTCAAAAAAAGACTTTGGGGATGGGAATCAGTTCTAGCTCTCCCTCAGTAAAGACCAACTAAAAAATATCTTTGCATCAGTCAAATTCAAGGAATTATCGTTTGGGAAGAGGTCAGTTCTTCCTAAAGAAGCTATAACCTGCATGTTGATTTTTAGCACCTAGTACTAAATCTCCTCCACAAATAAGGATTATGTCAGTTTCCTCATCTGTAAAATGAGGATTCAATTCCTGTCCTTTTGTTTCAAAAAAAACCCTAATAGCATTTGTTAAGGACTTACTAAGTGCTAGGAACTGTACTACATTCTGGGGTAGCTACAAGCAAATCTGATTGAACACAGTCCTTTTCCCACATGGGGCCCAGAGTCTCAATTCTCATTTTACAGAGCAGGTAACTGAGGCACAGAGAAGTGAAGTGACTTGCCCAAAGTCACCCAGCAGACAAGTGGCAGAGCCATGATCAGAACCCAGGTCTGCTGACTCCAAGCCCTATGATCTATCCACTAGATCAGGCTGTTTTTCTAAGCCACACTACTTCTCTGTTAAAACTGTGAGCCCCAGGAGGGAGAAGGATTGTGTGCAGCCCGATTAACTTGTAATCACCCTAGCACTTAGTACAGTGCTTGGCACATAGGAAGTACTTAACAAATACCATTATTAAGAGCATGGTCCTGGAAATCAGAAGGTCATGGGTTCTAATCCCCATTCCGCCACTTGTCCACTGTATCACCTTGGGCAAGTTTACTTTTCTGTGCCTCAATTCCCTCATCTGTAAAATGGGGATTGAGACTGTGAACCTCACTGGGGACAGGGACCCTGTCCAGCCCAATTTGCTCATATCCACCCTAGCATTTCGTATAGTGCCTGGCACATAGCAAACGGTTAACAAATGCCATAATTATTATCCTTACTGTTACTGTTATTATTATTGTTATAAATTATCATGATAACAACCCATCGAACCCACCAGAAGGTCAGGATGGTGGCCAGAGCTCAAATCTTTGTAAAATTTTGAGGAAGAACTAACTTTGTCCCTGAATTGTGTCTTCTAAATTCCCTGATGCTTCCCTCCAGATGTGTGCCTGAGGGAAGTCATTGAAATTCAATGCAAATTATGGCCGTTTCCCCTCAGGAAGAAATTAACCACAAGGAATTTTGCAGGCACAGGCATGTTTGGGGACAGCCAAGCTACACACCCTAGATACCCTTCTGAGATTAGAGTAATTAAAACAGACTTTATAATGAATTTTACAATAAAGAGCCATCTCAGGTGTGACACCGGTAAGGAGAAACTGTTAGGTTTGGCCCAAAATGGAATTTTATCAAAAGCTGATAGTAGTAATGCTATAACATTGTCAAAAAAGTCCAAATAGATGATCTTTAAGCTTTTAAATTCTCATGCCTGGTTCACAAGCCACAGACCAACATGATTGCATCAGAGAACAGCAGTGATTTTGTTCACCTCACATATGGAGAGGAGTCCCTTGTTAGCCCCTGCAAATGAGCAGAAAATTTACAAAACCATTTAAATACTCTCCCAGAAGCTGAACTTTATTCTGGGAGAAATCTTCCAGGAATCCCTCTCGATTTAGCCTAAATCCTCGATTCGACTTTCCAGAGACTATATAGCCTGTTTGTTTAAAGCCAAGGAGCACTGCATACCATGAGAGGGGAGGAAAAGGGCACTCTCTGGTCAGAGACATGTGTTTGTTTTCCTTTGAAGGTGTTTTGAGAGAGAGAAACTTGAGACTTTGAGAAAAGGAAATCACCAGCCCTTTAAATGAGAAAGGGGGGCCGGGGGAGAGGCAGGAAAAGAACTGGGAAAGGAAGCTGAAAAGCATATGGTTATCCATCGCTATAGATTAGTTTGGAACAGAGCGGCAATTTGGGATGTGACAACACCAGCAAAGATTGCCATCACACAGACGCAACTCCCATTTCCTTGAACTGTTCAATTGAAGGCAATTTGCCGCCCACGGTTTAATCATACTGATACCTCAGGCTTAAGGAGGGCCTTGTCCCTAAAGAGCATTATCTCCCTTACTTTCACCATCTTCCCACCAGGCAAGTAAGTGTGAGTCTTATACCCAGAGAAATTGGGGCCCAGAAAGATTAAGTGTCTTACCTGGGATCACACAGCAATCCAGAGGCAGAACTGAAAGAGGAATTCAATCCGGCAAGATGGGCAGATCAGCGCTCCGATCCAGCGGGCAGTTCTACCTGATGGTAGTGAGCAGGAAGACATCTAATCCCGGCTCTGCTGTTTGTCTACCATGTGACTTGGGAAAATCACTTCACTTCTCTGTGCCTCAGTCAACTCATCAGTAAAATGGGGATTGAGACTGTGAGCCCCATGTGGGACAGGGACTGTGTCCAAACTGATTAACTTTTATCTACCCTAGTGCTTAGTACAGTGCCTGGCACATAGGAAGTGCTGAACAAATACCAGAAAAAAAACAAACGAATCATCCAAGAGACTTTGAAAGGAAGAAAATGAGAGTCTGAGACTATGGCTCACTGAGAATCACAGAGTTAGAGATCTGGAAGGATTCTCAGCTCTCCAGGCTGGTCCCGGTCCTAATCTGGTTAATTGGTTCATTCAGTTGTATTTATGGAGTGCTTACTGTGTACAGAGCACTGTGGCTCAGTGGAAAGAGCACGGGCTTGGGAGCCAGAGGTCATGGATTCTAATCCCAGCTCCGCCACTTGTCAGCTGTGTGACCTTGGGCAAGTTGCTTAACTTCTCTGGGCCTCAGTTACCTCATCTGTAAAATAGGGATTAAGACTGTGAGCCCCACGTGGGACAACCTGATCACCTTGTATCCCCCTCAGTGCTTAAGAACAGTGCTTGGCACATAGTAAGCACTTAACAAATGCCATCATTATTAAGCTACTGGGAGAGTACAATACAGTAATAAACAGACACATTTCCCACCCACGATGAGTGTACAGTCTAAAGGACAGTCAAGCACACCTAGAGATGGAGAGAGAGTCAATCCCTCCCAGAGAAGATGGTTTATCTCCCTTAAATACAGAAGCAGCATGGGGTAGCAAATAGGGCAAGGGCCTGAGAGTCCAAAGGAGCTGGGTACTGGGTGAATGAGTGAGTGAGGGTCCTAATCGGGGCTCTGCCACTCGTCTGCTGTGTGACCTTGAGCAAATCACTTCACTTCTCAGTTCCCTCATCTGTAAAATGGGGATTAGGACTGTGAGTCCCAAGTGGGACAGGGATTGTTTCCAAACTGATGATCTTGTATCTACTGCTTACTACAGTGCCTGGCTCATAAAAAGTGCTTAATAAATACGATTAAAAATAGTCACAGTAGTACATTTTACATGGAGCCATAATCATTGATCTTGTAATTAACTTTTTGGTTTAGTCCTCTGCAGATATGAAGCACAAGCTTTATTGAAATAACATCTCCTCCAAGAGAACTTTCCCATGGTAAGCACTCATTTCCCCTGCTCTGTCTCCCTCTGAATTGTCCTTGCACTTGGATTTGTACTCTTGAATCACCGCACCCTCAGGTCCACAGCACTTATGTACATATTCATAAATTATTTTGATGTCTGTCTCCTTTTCTAGACTAAAAGCTCAGTAATAATAATATTTGTTAAGTGCTTACTATGTGCCAAGTATTGTTCTAAGCACTAGGGTAGATACAAGTGTATCAGGCTGGACTCAGTCCCTATCCTACCTGGGGCCCACAACCTAAGTAGGAGGGAATAGGATTTAATCCCCATTTTACAGATAAGGTAACTGAGGCATAGAGAAGTTAAATGAGTAGCAGCGTGGCTCAGTGGAAAGAGCACGGGCTTTGGAGTCAGAGGTCATGGGTTCAAATCCCAGCTCCGCCAATTCTCAGCTGTGTGACTTTGGGCAAGTCACTTCACTTCTCTGTTCCTCAGTTACCTCATCTGTAAAATGGGGATTAAGACTGTAAGCCCCCCGTGGGACAACCTGATCACCTTGTAACCTCCCCAGTGCTTAGAACAGTGCTTTGCACATAGTAAGCACTTAATAAATGCCATCATCATCATCAAATGATTTTGCCCAGGGTCACATACCAAAGAAGCAGTGGAACTGGGATTAGAATCCAGGTCCTGAGTCCTGGGTCTCTGCTCTTTCCACTAGGCCACGTTGCTTCTCCTGCTGCCTAGGGAACATGTCTGACAACTCTGATATATTGTTCTCTCACAGGCGCTTAGTACAGAGCACTGCACATAGTAAGTACTCAATAAATATTATTAATTGACTGATTGATTGATTGATTGATTGAAAATCTGGTCAGGATTTTAGGGGACTTGAGGATGTGATGAGAGGGTTGGGGGATGTTGGATGTTGTAGACATAACCACTGAGATACCATCATTATTATTATTTATTTACCATTACCACAGTGTCACAGCACATGGTATGGACTCATTAAATTCCAGTTTCAAGCTTCTGTTCATCAGTTGTCCCGGCTACTATTAATAATTTTGGTATTTGTTAAGCTCTTACTATGAGTCAAGAACTGTACAAAGATCTCCCTTCTAGACTGTGAGCCCACTGTTGGGTAGGGACCGTCTCTATATGTTGCCGACTTGTACTTCCCAAGCGTTTAGTACAGTGCTCTGCACAGAGTAAGCACTCAATAAATACGATTGAATGAATGAGATGAAGGTTGTGCAGGACAACCATCACACTGTTCCTTCAAATATCAGTCAATCAGTGGTATTTACTGAGCACTTTCTGTATGCAGAACACTGGACTAAGCACGCTGGAGTGTAGACAGGAGCCCTGCTCTCAAGAAACTGACAATCTAACACTTGCCTTTGTCGTGACCCAAGAAGGATCAGGAATTCTTACGTGATTCTCATCAGGACCTGTCATGGATTTAAAGTCCACCCTTGAAGTCTGGGAAAGGGAAACACCTGGGTGCAGAGGGAAAATTCAGAAGAATCCAAGGTTGATGAAGAAAGCAAACTAAGCACTTGAGTGAGTAGGCATTATCGCTCAATTAATACCCTTGATTTATTGATCGATTGAAGAGAAGTCGACAGAGAAGCAACACTATCAGCCACTGAGGCAGAGATGGAGGGGTGGAAGACTTTCCACTAGCCACGCTGCCTTTTAGGGTGGAGCTCTGACTCACCAAGAAGCCAATCTCTTCTTTGACCGAGCTGGGCAGTTAAGGCGGCTGTGATCTTTTGGGCCTGGTCCCTGGCTCCACTGTAGCCCACCTAAGCCCACTTCCCATTGAGGACGCCCGCTATGGACTAATGGCCATTCTCCAAACACAGCAGGCCTATTTGCTTTCTGGACTCAAAGCAGGAATCCGGAGGATGAGCGCACTCAGTAGTTCCAGTCCCTGCCACTTGTGAGGATGTTTCATCCTCAATAGGCCCTTGCTGAGGTATTGGGAATTTTGAAAGTTCACACAGGTACAGATCAGCAGGTCAGGTCCACGCAGCTTAAGGACTACCTTAGCGGTCTGTGGTGGAAAACCAGGAAAAAGGAAAGAATGTCCACGCTTGTCTCTGCATTTTCCAGGCGCCTGAGGAAAGGCCTATATTTATAAATGCTCCACTTGTTTGAGATCTAAAAATAAACTTGAAAGAAAAAAAGACCTTCAATTGCTTGAAATATTTAGAGAATTCAGGCTACAAAGAATTTGTAAAGAGGCCCTTAATTATGGGGATAATTTACCTGTGAGGACTCGCCTATGTGGTTTCTCCGCAACATTGCCAAGATCCGCCCTTTCCTCTCCATCCATACCGCTACCCTGCTCATTCAAGCTCTCATCCTATCCCGTCTGGACTACTACGTCAGCCTTCTCTCTGATCTCCCATCCTCGTGTCTCTCTCCACTTCAATCCATACTTTATGCTGCTGCCCGGATTATCTTTGTCCAGAAACGCTCTGGGCATATTACTCCCCTTCTCAATAATCTCCAGTGGCTACCAATCAATCTGCACATCAGGCAGAAACTCCTCACCCTGGGCTTCAAGGCTCTCCATCCCCTCGCCCCCTCTTACCTCACCTCCCTTCTCTCCTTCTACAGCCCAGCCCGCACCCTCCGCTCCTCCGCCGCTAATCTCCTCACTGTACCTCGTTCTCGCCTGCCCCGCCATCAACCCCCGGCCCATGTCATCCCCCGGGCCTGGAATGCCCTCCCTCTGCTCATCTGCCAAGCTAGCTCTCTTCCTCCCTTCAAGGCCCTGCTGAGAGCTCACCTCCTCCAGGAGGCCTTCCCAGACTGAGCCCCTTCCTTCCTCTCCCCCTCGTCCCCCTCTTCATCCCCCCATCTTACCTCCTTCCCTTCCCCACAGCACCTACATATATGTATATATGTTTGTACATATTTATTACTCTATTTATTTTACTTGTACATATCTATTCTATTTATTTTATTTTGTTAGTATGTTTGGTTTTGTTCTCTGTCTCCCCCTTTTAGACTGTGAGCCCACTTTTGGGT
Source organism: Tachyglossus aculeatus (assembly GCF_015852505.1). Lineage (NCBI taxonomy): Eukaryota > Metazoa > Chordata > Mammalia > Monotremata > Tachyglossidae > Tachyglossus > Tachyglossus aculeatus. The sequence goes on from NC_052067.1 coordinate 92,780,567, forward strand.
AGGGACTGTCTCTATATGTTGCCAATTTGTACTTCCCAAGTGCTTAATACAGTGCTCTGCACATAGTAAGCGCTCAATAAATACGATTGATGATGATGATGATGATGGTTTCCGGGGGGACCCTGCCTGAAGCTGATCCTTAGAGAAGGTTTGTGGTAGCTTTCTTTTCGAGACCTATTTACTGTCACTCAGTTCACTACCCCTCTGGGGCTGGATGCTCTGGGAACACTTCCCCAGCAACAGAAGCCAAGGCTTTTTCCCTCTGGGGCTGGCTGGATGCAACAGTGCTGGAAACGGGTTGCAGTTGTAAGGCTGGAATAACTTGAACAGTGTTCACTGCTTAGAACAGCGCTTGACACATAGTAAGCGCTTAACAAACACCATCATTATTATTATTATTGGAGGCAGAGGTGCATCTGCTCTGGGCACAGCCTCTCCAGAGGCCTGGGGGATGGGAAAATCCAGGTGAATCAGTGTTGTGAGATGTCAGACTGAGTGGCTCGTGAAATTTCCTTTACTTCTGCTGCAGAAGCAGTATGGCTTACTGGATAGAACATGGGCCTGGGACTCTAAAGGACATGGATTCTAATCTTGGCTCCACCACTTGTCTGCTGTGTGACCTTGTGCAAGCCACTTCACTTCTCCGGGCCTCAGTTTCCTCATCTGTAAAATGGGGATTAAGACTGTGAGCCCCCTGTGGGACAGGGACTGTGTCAAACCCAATTTTCTTGTATCCCCTTCCAGTGCTTGGATATGTGCATAGGTGCTGTAGGGATGAAGGGGAGGAGGCTATCAAATGCCTAAAGGTCAGAGATCCAAGTGCAGAGATGATGTAGAAGGGAGAAGCAGCATGGCTCAGTGGAAAGAGCACGGGCTTTGGAGTCAGAGGTCATGGGTTCGAATCCCGACTCCCGCACGTCTGCTGTGTGACCTTGGGCAAGTCACTTAACTTCTCTGAGCCTCAGTTACCGCATCTGTAAAATGGGGATTACGACTGTGAGCCCCACGTGGGACAACTTGATCACCTTGTACCCCCCCCCCCAGTGCTTAGAACAGTGCTCTACACATAGTAAGCATTAACAAATGCCATCATTTTTATTATTATTATTATTAACTTCTCTGGGCCTCAGTTCCCTCATCTATAAAATGGGGATGAAGACTGTGAGCCCCATGTGGAACAATCTGATTACCTTGTATCTACCCCATTGCTTAGAACAGTGCTTGGCACATAGTAAGCACTTAACAAATACCACTATTATTATTATTAAGAAGGCGTCTTGGAGGAGATGTTACTTTAATTAGGCTTTGAAGAAGTTTCGCCTAGCCCTGAGGGTCTCCCTGTCCAGCCTGAACTTCTGGTCTCCTTCACAGCTGAATGCCAACCCTGGGGTAGGCAGGGTGTTGTGAGAAGTGATTTTAAAAGTTATTTCTTCAGGGGCGGGGCTGGACCGCCGCATCATGGAACTTTGGTGTAGTTGATAGAGTGTGGGACTGGGAGTAAGAAGATCACGAGTTCTAATCCTAGCTCTGCCACTTGCCTGTTATGTGGCCTTGGGCAAGTTACTTTACTCCATCATCATCATCATCATCAATCGTATTTATTGAGCGCTTACTATGTGCAGAGCACTGTACTAAGTGCTTGGGAATTACAAATTGGCAACATATAGAGACAGTCCCTACCCAACAGTGGGCTCACAGTCTAAAAGGGGGAGACAGAGAACAAAACCAAACATACTAACAAAATAAAATAAATGGAATAGATATGTACAAATAAAATAAATAAATGAGTAAAAAAAATATGTACAAACATATATACATATATACAGGTGGTGTGGGGAAGGGAAGGAGGTAAGATGGGGGGGATGGAGAGGGAGACGAGGGGGAGAGGAAGGAAGGGGCTCAGTCTGGGAAGGCCTCCTGGAGGAGGTGAGCTCTCAGTAATAATAATAATAATAATAATGATAGCATTTATGAAGCACTTACTATGTGCAAAGCACTGTTCTAAGCGCTGGGGAGATTACAAGGTGATCAGGTTGTCCCACGGGGGGCTCACAGTCTTCATCCCCATTTTACAGATGAGGTAACTGAGGCCCAGAGAAGTTAAGTGACTTGCCCAAAGTCACACAGCTGACAATTGGCAGAGTCAGGATTTGAACCCATGACCTCTGACTCCAAAGCCCGTGCTCTTTCCAATGAGCCACGATGCTTCTCAGTAGGGCCTTGTGGGGAGGAAGAGAGCTTCTCTGTGCCTCAGTTCCCTCTTCTGTAAAATGGGGATTTAGACTGTGAGCCCCAAGTGGGACAGGGACTGTGTCCAACCTGATTGGCTTGTGTCCACCCCAGCACTTAGTACAGTTTCTGGAACACAGTAAGCACTTAACAAATACCACAATTATTACTAACTTCACCATTCAGACCAGTATCCATTTCCAGTGGAAGTATCAGTTGCCCTTCCAAACACTTTGGAAGTGTTTCCATCATTCCCAGGATCATCCTGGATGACAAATAAGGAAGTGACAAACTTTACTGTGTTTTTTAGAACCCTCAGCAAAAGGGTTTTTATGGGTTGGGTTGTCTTCTTTTGATTTTAGGGAGACCACTGTTGGTAATTGAAAACATTGGCCTTAGATTACTTCATATCACTTTGCATTATGCTGGGCCTGGAGTGAAACATATTTACCTTTAAGATTGTTCCAAGTTTGTTAGAATTTAGAGAGGTTTTTTTGGGGACCTCTGACACCCCTTTTGCTCCAGAGTTGTTTTGGTCTTTTCCCACATCCACGTGAACTCGGGTTTCGCTTCTGAGCCATGGAACTTGGCATCAGGAAGCAAGGGGGAGGAAGAATGAGCTTTTAAAATTAAAATCCAGGATACAAAGATGTCCAGCACCATAGTCAAACTAAGCAGGGGACAAACTAGCTGAAAATTATACTACCCCATCTAAAGCAGATGACTGGCCACCCTTGATCTTAAAAGAGAATCAGGAAGCCGATGGAGGAGAGTGAAGAGAAAGAAGGGTGTTATTCCTGAAGCATGAATCCTCTCCTGGGAGCTGAAAATAGAAAGAAGAATGATCAGTGATTTTTTTCTTTCAGCCAACTGTAGTTAAGCAGAACTGTAGTTCTTGTGTCCGTTTTTACTCTCAGAAACTCTGTTCTGGGACGTGGACTCCGTGGGTCAATCTATCAATAAATCAATCGTATTTATTGAGTGCTTAATTTGTGCAGACCACTGTACCAAGTTCTAGGGAGAGAGCCGTACTACAGAGTTGGTAGGCACATTCCCTACCTACAACGAGCTTACAGTCTAGAGGGGGAGGCAGTAATACTAATTAATAAATTATGGATTTATACATAAGTGCTGTGGGTCTGAGTGGTGAATAAAGAGAGAAAATCAGGGAGACACAGAAGAGAGTGGGAGAAGAGGAAATGAGAACTTAGAGAAGGCCTCTTGAAGGAGTAGTGAGGTGAGGTAGGAGTGGGAAAGATGATTGCGTACTTTAAAAAGAAGTGGGTGTTTTGAGAGTCCAGCCCAAAGCTTCTTTTGGGCTGAAGCTTGACGACCTATGGACAACACATTTTCTACTGGTTTCTCAAGGGACATGCTGGCCTTCTTTTTCAGATGGTTCATTTCAGCTGACCCCTGGAACTTTTGCTCCTGTAACCTGTTACTCTTCTGTAGGCAATGAGTCTTGGTGGTTGACCTGGAATTCCAGTTTTCTCTGTAAGTGGTTGAACCAAGGGGGGCACTGGGACCTAGGTGAAGGAAGTTTAGAGGCCATTTGAGAACTGCAGAGGTTGGAGTAGTGAAATGGGAACAGCAGGAACTGTTACAGGTTTTTGTGGTAAAATCTAGACTGTAAGCTCCTCGTGGGCAAGGAATGTGTCTATCAAGGTACAAGGAGCTCACAGTCTAAGTAGGAGGGAAAACAGCTACCAAACCCCCATTTTGCAGATGAGGGGACTGAGATACAGAGAAGTTAAGTGACTTGCCCAAGGTCACACGGCAGGCAAGTGGTACAGCTGGAATTAGAACCCAGGCCCTCTAACTCCCCGTTCTGTATTCTTTCAACTAGTTCAGGCTGCTTCCAGGCAGCTAAAATTGCATTTTGGCCAGAGTTAATTTTTCAGCTTTGAAGAATTTTCCCTGACGCCCACAGAAGTGAAGCAATTTGTAAGGGAAATGTGGGTTCGATTTTGAGGAGCGTTGAACAGCGCCAAACGAACATTTCCATCCCAGAAGCTACTTTGGTAGATAGAACCACTTTCGGTAGACAAATGTTTGGCATCTCTCTTTTAACTGCAGTTGGAGAAATGAATTATGTGTGACACCCCTGGCTTTTCTTCTCAGGCAAAATCAGCAACATTTAGCAGGAAGTGACCCCTCCCTGTCTTTTCCTTTTAAATGAACCTTTATCTTGTATCTGCCTGTCCCATTACACTATATATTCACCATTTTGTTTCTTCTGTAACGTCTAATTTTTAATTTACTCTTTGTAATTACTGTTCATGATTCATTATTATAGATCAATTTATCTGTCGTCGCCAACTTAGATTGGGAACTCCTTTCCTGAAGTGATTATTCGATATTATCCCAGTGCTTGTCAAAAAGTGAGTAGTAATAATAACCATGGCATTTGATAAGCACTTACTATTTGCAGGCACTGTTCTAAGTGTCGGGGTAGGAATGAGGTAATCGAGTTGACACAGTCCCTATTCCACAAGAGGCTCACAGTCTCAATCCCCATTTTACAGATGAGGTAACTGAAGCATAGAGAAGTAAAATGAGTTGCCCAAGGCCAAGGCAGACAAGTGGCCCAGCTGGGATTAGAACCCATGACCTTCTAACTCCCAGGACCGACGCGATCTATCCAGTCACTATACCGAATAAATACCACTGCTAATTAACAATCAGTCTTCCTTGACTAGTGGAATGCCTTTCTCCACTTTCTGCTTCAATCTCTTTATTTAACTTTATTCTTCCTTCCATTTCCTGGTCCAGAATGAACCCCTTAGGGATCATTTTCCTTGCTGCTCTTTAATAAGTCGACTTTAGCTTCTAGCCTCAATTTTGTTTTCCATTTTTTAATTGGAACATGAGGATGTGTTACATAGTCAATGAGTCTGGAATCCCAGCTTTGAACTGCTAAAAAGAGTAGGATCCTTGTGATAGCCCTGGTTCAATCAAACAATTAATCGATTATATTTATTAGGCACTTACTGAATGCAGAGAACTGTTACTAAGCACTTGGGAAAGTATAATATAAAAACCTAACAGAGTTGGTAGACACATTCCCTATCCTACTTAGAATTAGAGGAGGTTTGCAATGCCTCAGAAATAGCTTTGGTTCTGAGGGGCAATGTGGTCTTGTGGAAAGACCATAGACTTGGAAGTCGAAGGACCTGGATTCTAATCTCTGCTCCACCACTTGTCTGCTGTGTGACCTTAGGCAAGTCACTTAACTTCTCTGTGCCTCAGTTCCCTCAGCTGTAAAACGGGGGATAAAATGCATTTCAATCGTATTTACTGAGCACTTACTGTGTGCAAAGCACATCTGTTCTCTCTCCTACTTAAACTGTGAACCCCATGTAGGTCAAGGCTGTATCCGATATGATTTACTTGTATCTGCCCCAGAGCTTGGTTCATAGTAAGGGCTTAATAGATACCGTGATAACAATATTTTACTTCCATGAGAATAAAGCTAGTTCAAATGAAGAGAAATTGTTTTGTAGAACTGTTTGTTCACGAAAACATTTTCATTTCATAGCTAGTCCTGTTTTTACTCCAAGTGGCTGTCCATCCCTTTGTTTTTTATTTGGTTGAAATAGGCTGAGGAGCTGGAAGGGTTGGGGGGTTGGGTGAGAAGCAGGGATATCTCTCAGGGGTAAGAACAACTTGTACTTTCTTCCCACAATTTCCACAATCAACTCAGTCACAATTTAACCACACATTGAGTCCTTTATGATCCAGTTTTCCTGTCTCTATCACCCTGACCTAAATTTGCGTTATCTCATTTTCATTAATAAATTCCATCAGTGAAATTCAATAAATTATAAGAAAGCAGAAATTTTTGTCATAGGAAATGTTATGTTAATTAGAGCCGAATCCTGAATTATTACAGGATTCTCTTTCTGAAAATATGAGCACATACTGGTATTATGTAAGTTGAAACTCTGGATTCCTTTTGAACTTTCTAATTCTCCATCATTTTTCCTTAAAGACTTCACTGGTGCAATCAGCTTAGAGAAGAAGCAGATAGAATCATCACCAACTACGGCTTATTTGGATGAGGCCTCTAGTTCAAAACATGTCAATTTGAAAAAAAGTAAACAGAATCCTCAAATTCACATTGTGCTTTTAGTTTCCAAAGTGCTTCAATGGTATTTATTTCATTATGTCTTCACAAAAGTCTGGGAGTCAGTCAGGGAATGAGTCAGTCATATTCATTTGAGTGCTTACTGTGTGCAGAACACTGTATTAAGCAGTTGGGAGAGTACAATATAGGACAGGCCTGGGAATCAGAAGGTCACAGGTTCTAATCCCAGATTGGCCACTTGTTTTCAGTGTGACATTGGGCAAGTCACTTAGTGCTCTGCACACAGTAAGCGCTCAATAAATACAATTGAATGAATGAAAAGTCACTTCACTTCTCTGGGCCACAATTGCCACATCCGTAAAATGGGGATCAAGACTGTGAGTCCCTTGTGGGACAGGGACTTTGTCCATCCTGATCTGCTTGTATCCAACCCCAACGCTTAGTACAGTGCCTGATGCACAGTAAATGCTTAACAAATACCATTATTATTATTATTATTATTAGACACATTCCCTGCCCACAATTACAGTCTAGAGGGGATGGCAGATATTAATATAAATAAATAAAATTACAGATCTGTACATTGTTCCAAGTGCTTAGTAAAGTGCTCTGCATACTGAAAGTGCTCAATAAATGTGATTGAAGAAATAAGTGCTGTGTGCAGGACAGGGAGCTGAGGAGAGGCCCAGATCATTTAAGTGATGTACCCAAAGTTACACAGTGTCATGGTGGGGACTAAGAACCTAGGTAACCTAACTCCCAACATCATGTTACTACACATTTCCTCATGTTGCTGCACATTTCCTCATCATCCTAATAATATCCACCTCTTTCCAGGTAACGAGCAAGGGTTCTGCTGATGTGAGTTGCTGTTCTCTAATATGTTGCCGACTTGTATTTCCCAAGCACTTAGTACAGTGCTCTGCACACAGTAAGCTCTCAATAAGTACGATTGAATAAATGAATTAATTAATGAATCAAAGGTCTGAAAAGCAATAGATGAAGTTAACCAGACAGTAGCCCCATCTTTAAGAAACCTGTTCTAGAGTGCTTCTCTAGATTGGTGTGGGAATCTGCCTAATTGAAGCTCCTTTTGGGTAACCTTAGTGGCTCTGTGCCCCTAATAATAATAATAATAATTACAGTACTGGTTAAGTGCTTACTATGTGCCAGGCACTGTACTAAGCGCTGGAGTGAATACAAACCCCTCTCTTTTTCCCGTGGTCAACCTGCTGTGAGCCCCTCCAGGAGGGCAGCCTTGGAGCTCTGTCCTCTGAGTAACGATAATTATGGTATTTGTTAGGAGCTTACTATGTGCCAGGCACAGTACTAAGTGCTGAGGTGGATACAAACAAATCAGGTTGGACACAGTCCCTGTCCCACATGGAGCTCACAGTCTTCACCCCCATTTTACAGATGAGGGAACTAAGGCACAGAGAAGTTAAGTGACTCACCCAAGGCCACACAGCAGACGTGACAGAGGTGGGATTAGAACTCATGACCTTGGGACTCACAGGCCTGTGTTCTATCCACTTCTCCATGCTGCTTCTCATGCTGGGTTGGACAGCCTGAAAACCGATCAGACAGATGGGCTAATGTTGGGATTACTGTGGGAGGCTCTGAGGCAAAAAGGCCTACTGTCCCATCTGATGATAAGGACAAACATGGTGGTGTGGAGCAGTGTGTAGTGTGTAGCTTTAGGGCAGGGCTTGGAGAGGAGAAGGGGGAAAGCTGGGAGGGAGGAAAAGGAAGAGGAAAAGCAGAAAAAAGAGGGGAAGAAGGAAAAAGGAAGAGTAGGAGAGGAGAGGCTGTAAACTTCCTGTGGACAGGGAATGTGTCTGTTTATTGTTATATCGTACTCGCCCAAGCACTTAGTACAGTGCTCTGCACATAGTCATGACTCAATGGTAAGAGCACAGGCCTGGGAATCAGAAGGACTTGAGTTCTAGTCCCGGCTCCACCACGTGTTCTGCTGTGTGACCTATTTATATTCAATCTACATTCAATCCCTCACAAATCCTGTCGATCCCACCTTCGCAACATAACTAAAATCCACCCTTTCCTCTCCATCCAAACTGCTACCACATTAATACAATCACTCATCCTATCCCACCTAGATTACTCCATCAGCCTCCTGTTGACTTCCCAGCTTCCTGTTTCTCCCCACTCCAGTCCATACTTCACTCTGTTGCCTGGATCATTTTTTCTACAAAAACATGCAGGACGTGTCACCCTGCTCCTCAAAAATCTCCAGTGGTAGCCCATCTACTTCCACAACAAACAAAAACTCCTCAGCTTTGGCTTTAAAGCAGTCCACCCCCTTGTCCCTTCCTATCTCATCTTGCTTTTCTTCTTCTACAACCCAGGCTGCCCACTCTGCTCCCCTGGTATTAAACTTCTCACTGCGCCTCCATCTTCCCTGTCTCACCGCCGATCCCGGTCCATGTCCTGCCTTTGGTCTTGAGCACTCCCTCTCCTTAAATCTGACAGGCAATGACTCTCCCCACCTTCAGAGCCTTATTGAAGGCACATCTCTTCCAAGAGGCCTTCCCAGACTAAGCCCCACCTTTCATTATCTCCCACGTGACTTGCTCCCTTTGCTCTTCCCTCCTCCCCGTCCCACAGCACTTATGTACGTATTTATAATTTTATTTATTTGTATTGATGTCTGTCTCCTCCCCTCTAGACTGTAAGCTCATTGTGGGCAGAGAGCATTTATTGTTGTATTGTAATCTCCCAACTGCTTAATACAGTGCTCTGCACACAGTAAGAACTCAATAAATATGACTGGGTGAATGAATGAATGAACTTGGGCAAGTCATTCTACTTCTCTGTGCCTCAGTTACCTACTCTATAAAATGGGGATTAAGAGGTTGAGCCCCATGTGAGACAGGGACTGTGTCCAACCTTATTAACTTGTAACTTCCTCAGAGCTTAGAACAGTGCTTGGCACATACCAAGTGCTTAACAATTACCACAATTATTAGTAAGTGCTCAATAAATGATTAAATGAATGAATGAATGAGTGAATGAGAGGAGAAGGGATGGGAAGAAACAGAGGGGGAAAGATGGAAGAGAAGGGAACCTCTTTTAAGTCCTCATTGGATAGCAGATCTGAGCATAAAGGGTTTCTCCCATTCTCTCCCAGAAACCCTGCTAGTGGGAGGTTTCTGTCCACTTTTCTTGCCCTTGTCCAACCCACCTGGTACTCAGAGTGATCCACCAGGGGCATGCCACCTTTTTTTGTTATATTGTACTTTCCCAAGCACGTAGTACAGTGCTCTGCACACTGTAAGTGCTCAATAAATATGATTGAATGAATGAATAAAGGATGCAGGTCAGAGCTCTGGGGCTACTAAGGTGGTAAGCATTCCACAGGGACCCACAATAATAATAGTTAGGGTACTTGTTTAGCACTTACTATGTGCCAGACACTGTTCGAAGCACTGGGGTAGAGACGAGTTAATCAGGTTGGACACAGTCCCTGTCCCACATGGGGCTCACCCTCTTATCCCCATCTTATAGTTGAGGTAACTGAGGCCCAGAGAAGTGAAGTGACTTGCCCATGGTCACACAGCAGACTTTTGGCAGAGCCGGGATTAGAAGCTATGTCCTTCTGACTCCCAAGCCTGTGCTTTAGTCACTAACCCTGTCGCTGCCATGAGCTGGAATGGTCAGATTGGGAGAATCTGCACAGAGTAGGAGTTTTATTACCAGCAGGTGCCTAGCACAAAGCTCTGCACACAGGACATGCTCAGCACACAGCAGAAGCCCAGCACAGAACATTCATTCATTCAATTGTATTTATTTATGTATTTTTATAGTATTTATCAAGGTTTTACTATGTGCCAGACACTGTTCTAAGCACTTGGATGGATATAAGCAAATTGAGTTGGACACGGTCCCTGTCCCACGTGGGGCTCACAGTCTTAATCCCCATTTTACAGATGAAGTAACTAGGCACAGAGAAGTGAAGTGACTTACCAATGGTCACATAGCAGACAAGAGGCGGAACTGGGATTAGAACCTATGACCTTCTGACTCCCAAGCCCATGGTCTATCCCCTACACACTTTGCTGATTTACTGTGTGCAAAGCACCATACTAAGTGTTTGGGAGAGCAGATGCCCAGCACAGTGAGTGCTCTAGGCCCAGCCACCACCCAGTACACTGTAGGCATACAGTAGAGTACTCCGTACCCAACAGGCCCTCTGTACAACACTTGACATTCAGCAGCACTTAGTACAGTGTTCTGTATACAGCACAAAGCCAATAAATACTGAAAATGATGCTTTGGTTTGCAGATAAATGAACAGGGGATTGACTGGTTAGACAATCAGTTAAAATGGTCCTCTGAACCCAAGGGAAAGAAAATTTCTGAAAATGGGAATCCCTTTCCAGTGCTTCTCTGGGAGCACATGGAACGGAGGTGAGGGGACAGAGGGTTATTTATTTTTAACAATGACAATTATCTACACACTTTGTCAACTGAAACTAGCCCACTGGGGAGGGGGAGGAGGAAGGAAATGGCTAAATCCATCCTGTGTCCTAAGCCTCACACCGGATCCAAATATTCCAAGAGGCGAAATTGCTTTTGAGCTAAGGTTAGGGATCAGAATTAGCAGGAAGACCGAACTTCAAAGGCCAACACGTTGGGAGTGGAGTCCGGAGCAGTGTCATTGTATCTGCCATCCTCATCCGGCCCACGTCCAATCTATTCACACAACACCTCCTCGACCCTGCCTTCCTGATGTCTTTTTCTCCTCTTTCCTTTCCTGAAAGTATTCGGCAGGAAATGATCCTGCCACTGAGACTAAGGGGCATATTTACATGGTTCCACTTGAGGAGACCAGGAAATCCTGTGTGGAGATGGTGTGGGGAAAAGAAAGCAATGAAGGCAGGGCCATCCCAATTCCTTTTCTTTCTTTCCCCACTCCAACAAGCCCACTTCCTAAATTTCCTTACTTGCCCTTCCCATTTTTTTTTTCTTCCTAGAAGTTTTCAATCCTGCAGCTTTTATCTCTAGGACCTGCCCCGCTCTGGTCTTGTTGATTAATTCTGAGGAGTGTGGTTATTCCAGACCCATTTCCCTCCAGCCTCCACCCTTCTGTTATAGCCGGGGACTGCCAAAGATCTTGATAGAGGGTAGCGGACATTCCTGCTTCGCAGGTTTCTGTAATCATTAGCCAAACACGGTCTGGTCTCTGGTCCTCCACTGACGTCTCTGAGCTGCGCGTCAGAAACAAGGAGAGGATTCAAGCCCTGTGATCTCTGGTCTTTGAATGACAGCTGAGCTGTGAGAAGGTTGCTGTCATTTCGGGTTCTGAAGCAATTTGAGCAGCTGTAGTGGGGGTGGGGAAGCCAGACGTAAAAGCCTCGATAACCAACGCTCAGACTCCTGGAATGTCAATGCGGTTGGGCTGGCCCGTGGCCTTTGAAGTTTGCAGAAGCTGGGGCCTAATTCCGATAATAGTGCGGCGATCCTCTGAGCCTTGCACATTCCAACCTCCTCTCCGAGATTCCACCGAGTCCCAACAAGGAATCTCTTCTTACTTTATAGCCTGGGAAACTTAAAGGAAAACTGGCCTCACATACCAAGAGAGTGGTTGCGATCTGGTGAATTTAGTCATTACTGGATTATTCATGTGAATTTGTACTGTGGAACCCAAATGAGTCAATTCTGACTGTCTAAACAGATCAGATTCACTGGATCACTACCAGCACTGGATACTCCTCTGTTGATAAAAACTACTGTGGTAGTTGTTAAGCACTGATTATTTACCAGGCTCCTTAGGAAATGCTGGGATGGATACAGTGTAACTGGGTTGGACACAGTCCCTGTTCACATAGGGCTCACACTCTTAATCCTCATTTGTCCCTGTCCACATAGGGCTCACACTCTTAATCCTCATTTTCCAGTTGAGGTAACTGAGGCCCAGAGAAGTGAAGTGACTTGCCCAAGGTCACACAGCAGAGCGTGGCAGAGCCGGGATTAGAACCCAGGTCCTTCTGACTCCCAAGACCGTGCTCTATCCACTCCACCATATAGACCAATGCACAGTAGTTGGGTCTGCATGGCCCTAGTGAGGATGGAGCCATTACCTGACTGATGGCCTCGTAAAACCAACCACAGACAAATCATTCAAGGATCAAGCGGGGTTTGTTTTTGAGGAGCCGGAGCTGACTTGCTTAAGCTGTCCACATGGAGCAAACACCTGGTCTGGTTTATTCAATTGTTTAAAATAATAATAATAATAATAATAATAATAATAATAATAATAATAATAAAAATAATAGTATTTGTTAAGATTTTACTGTGAGCCCCATGTGGGACAGGGACAAGTGTCCAACCCAATTTGCTTGCATCTACCCAGCGTTTAGTACACTGTCTGGCACATAGTACTAAGTGCTGGGTAGATGCAAGCAAATTGGGTTGGACACTGTCCCTGTCCCACATGGGGCTCACAGTCTTGATTCCCATTTTACAGATGAGGCAACTGAGGCCCAGAGAAGTGAAGTGACTTGCCCAAGGTCACACAGCAGAAAAGTGGCAGAGCCAGGATTAGAACCCATTAGAACCCTTCCCACAAGATGTTTACAGTCCCTTGTAGGTCATTACCCTGATTTCCCCACCCTAAGCCTCAGTGAGGGGTCTGTTGACACTTTGCCACGGAACCAATATTCATCTCTGAGCCCTGAAAAGGATTCCAGGGCCAAAAGTCTTAATGATTCTTCTTATCAGCCAGTCTCATGGATTATTATTCTCTCCAGAGGCCTTTGCTGACATAAACAGTTCCATTTAGTATCACTGCTGGGGTAACATTCCCAGTGTTTTTGAGTAGCTGGGTACACCTGCTAACTAGAGCAGTTGTTTCTTACTAAAACTGTATTTCTTTTTTTGTGTGTTTGTGTGTATGTGCGTGTGTGTATGCATGCTTAATGATGCAAGGACAGCTTGAGTAGAATGTTGAATGGTAATAATAATAATAATGATTAGGTTATTTGTTAAGTGCTTAACTATGTGCCAGGCACAGTATTAAGTGCTCAGGTGGATATAAGCAAATCGGGCTGGACACAGTCCTTGTCCCATGTTCCAGTCTTAAATCTCATTTTACAGATGAGGTAACTGAGGCCCAGAGAAGTGAGGTGACTTGCCAAGGTCCCACAGCAGGCAAGTGGCGGAACCCAGATTAGAACCTATGAACTTCAGATTCCCAGGCCCGTGTTCTACCCACTACGCCGTGCCATACAGGAGGAGCCCACAGCCCGTTTAGCCTGGTCTATTATTATTATTATTATTATTATTATTATTATTATTATTATTATTATTATTATTATTATTATTATGTGCTGTTGAGTCATTTCTGATTCATAACAACTCCATGGATATACTTTCTCCAGAATGTCCTGTCCTCTGCCATAATCCGCAACACTTCTATTGGTTTTTTCGTTAGTGTTGTTATGGTCTCTATCCATTTAGCTCCTGGTCTACCTCTTCCATGTTTTCCCTGGACTTTTCCTAGCATTAGTGTCTTCTCCAGAGAAATAGTCCTCCTGATTATGGGTCCAAAATATTCATTCATTCATTCAATCATATTTATTGAGCGCTTACTGTGTGCAGAACACTGTACTAAGCGCTTGGGAAGTACAAGTCGGCAACATATAGAGATGGTCCCTACCCAACAATGGGCTCACATGCTTATCTAAGTCGAGTCATTTGGCCTTCCAAAGACCACTTTGGCTTAATTTACTCTAAAATCCATTTGTTTGTCTTTTGGACAGTCTACTAAATGCTTGGGAAGTACAAGTCGGCAACATATAGAGATGGTCCCTACCCAACAATGGGCTCACATGCTTATCTAAGTTGAGTCATTTGGCCTTCCAAAGACCATTTTGGCTTAATTTACTCTAAAATCCACTTGTTTTGTCTTTTGGGCAGTCCATGGTATTCTCAAAAGTCTCCTCCAACACCACATTTCTAAAGAATCCATGCTTTTTTTATCCTGTTTTTTCACTGTTCAGCTATTATCTCCCAAAGTGGGACCAAAATTCCTTCCAGCTACTGGGTGGGGTTCTATTAGATAAGCATCATTGCCCCAGGGCAACTGGCAGAAATAATAGTACCACCTTGAATTAGTTGAGCACTTTATTTTTCCAAAGCACTTTCACAATACTTATCTCTGTCACCCTCACAACCAACCCTGTGAGGGAGAAAGAGGCAGAAGTTATCATCCCCATTTCACAGATGAGAGAACCCGGGCAAAGGGAAGTTAAGTGACTCACTCAAAGATACACAGCAGGCCGGTGGTAGAGCAGGGATCCGAAGCCTGATCTCTTGGATTCCAGCCCAATTCTCCTTCCACGAGGCTCCTTCCGCAGCCTCCATTTCCAGAACTGTAGCAGACTCTTGATTGAACCACAAAATGTGAAGACTTCTTCCTGAGATATGCAAATTCCAGTGACATTGGTGGCTCATTAAAAGGAGATTATAGGCAGAAAATAAATGGGATCATCAAGTTTGTCTTGGGATTTCGCCAGCTTATCTTCTACAGGGCAAAGAACATAATACTGTTAATAATGATGGTTCATCCTAGTAAGAAAATAAACATTCCGCACCATGTCCCACCCAGAACTGTACATTCAAAACACATCATTTCCTAAACCCTCATTTATCAGTTGACTATAGCAATCAAATAAAATCCGGTATGAATGTGCATTTCTTTGGGTTTTCTATGGGAAGCACTGACATTCTAGTTTGGTTTCATTAACCGTGTTTGTTTGAAAAGAAATCTGTGCTATTTCCTTAAAGACAAGGCCTCATTTTTTTAAATGGTATTTGTTAAATTCTTACCATGTACCAGGCACTGTACTAAACTCTGGATATAAAGTAATCGGGTTGGACAAAGACCAAGTCCCACATGGGGCTCAAAGTCTTAATCCCCTTTTTGCAGATGAGGGAACTGAGGCAAGGAGAGTCATTTAATCAATGAGTCATATTTATTGGGAGCTTTATTGGGAGAGTACAACAGAGCTAATAAGCAGGTTCCCTGTCTCTCCAACCTTTAACAGTGGCATTATCCTCAATTCCTTACTGCTTTTAATTCCCATATTCAGTCTGTTGCTCCATCCTGTCAGATTCTCTTCCACAACCTTTCCAGAATTCTCCCCCTTTTTCTTCACCCAACATCTGTTGTAGATTCCGCAGTGAGAAGTTGTGGAAGGATGGGATGAGTACCTACGTGCTTTCAGAGTATGAGCTCAAGTGCATGAGTCAATCCATCAATCAATTAATCATATTGACTGAGTGCTTACTGGGTGCAGAACACTGTACTAAGTGCTTGGGGGAGCACAATATAATAGAGTTGGTAGACAAGTTCACTAGAATCGAAGTAGGAACATAAAATAGGGTAGGGAGATGAGAGATGAATCAAGATAGGCTTCCTGGAGAAGATGTGGTTTTGAGTGTAAACTCATTGTGGGCAGGGAACGTGTCCATTTCTTCTGCTGCTGTGTACTCTCCCAAGTGCTTAGTACAGTGTTCTGCAAACAATAATAATAATTGTGACATTTGTTAAGCACTTACTATGTGACAGACACTGATTTAAGTCCTGGGATAAGTACTAGATAATCTGGTTGGATACAGTCTCTATTCCACATAGCACTTACAGTCTTATTCCCCATACTACAGATGTAGGACCTGGGTTCTGATCCTGGCTTTGCCACTTGTCTGCTGTGTGACCTTAGACAAGTCACTTAACTTCTCCGTGCCTCAGTTCCCTCAACTGTAAAATGAGGATGAAGACTGTTGGCCCTATTTGAGACAGGGACTGTGCCCAATCTGATTACCTTGCATCTACCCCAAATTTAGTACAGTGCCTGGCACATAGTAAATGCTTAACAAATGCCACAATTAATATTATTATTACCGCACACTGTGAGCTATAGTTGTGGGTAGGGAAGGTGGGTACCAACTCTGTTGCATTGTATACTTGGAAGCACTTAGTACAGTGCTCTACACATAGTATGTGCTTGATAAATATGATTGATTGATTGATTTTTGGTGATTTCACATTGATAGGTGGCACATTCCCAGAGCAGAAGCAGACCATTGCTGTTAATGAACCAATCCTTTGTTGTCCAGCGATTTTTTTAATCACCACTGTAATAAAAAGAATAATAAAATAATGATTGTGGTATCTGTTAAGCGCTTATTATTTGCCAGGCACTGGCGTGGTTACAAGCAAATCGTATTGGACATAGTCCCCGTCCAACGTAGGGCTCACAGTCTCAATCCCCATTTTACAGACGAAGTATCTGAGGGCCAGAGAAGTAAAGTGATTTGCCCAAGGTCACAGAGCAAACAGGTGGCAGAGCCAGGATTAGAACCCTTGACCTTCTGATTCCCAGGGTCCTGCTCTATCCTCTACACCTTTATGGTATTGAAATCTCTCGAGGGAGTCAGTTTGTCAGATACGGCTTCTTCTCTGGTGACTCTATCCTGATCCTCAAAGGAACTTTCTTCTCTTTGGTGTCAGTTACGGAGGGGGCAATGGTATTGCTGATCTGTAACATAGAGCTTCTGTTTCAGAGGAGCAGTGTGGCCTAGTGGAGTAATCACAGGCCCGGGTGTCAGATGACCTGGGTTCTAATCCTGACTTTGCCACGTGACTGCTGTGCGACCTGGGTAAGTCATGTCACTTTTCTCAGCCTCAGTTTCCTCAATTGTATAATGAAGATTCAATACTTGCTTTCCTTCCTCTCAGGCTTTGAGAACCATGTGGGACAGGGGCGGTGTCTGGCCTGAATAACTTGTATCTACCCCAGGGCTTAGAACAGTATTCAATGCATATTAAGCAATCAATCAATCAATCGATATCTTCCTCCCTTCAAAGCCCCACTGAGAGCTCACCTCCTCCAGGAGGCCTTCCCAGACTGAGCCCCCTCCTTCATCTCCCCCTCCTCCCCTCCACATCCCCCTGCCTTACCTCCTTCCTCTCCCCACAGCACCTGTATATATATATATATATATATATATATATATATATATATATATATGTTTGTACATATTTATTACTCTATTTTATTTGTATGTATTTATTCTATTTATCTTATCTTGTTAAAATGTTCTGTTTTGTTGTCTGTCTCCCCCTTCTAGACTGTGAGCCTGCTGTTGGGTAGGGACCGTCTCTATATGTTGCCAACTTGTCCTTCCCAAGTGCTTAGTACAGTGCTCTGCACACAGTAAGCGCTCAATAAATACGATTGAATGAATGAATCTATTGAGCACTTACTGCATCCAGAGCACTGTAGTAAGTGCTTGGGAGAGAAGCAGCGTGGCTCAGTGGAAAGAGCACGGGCTTTGGAGTCAGAGGTCATGGGTTCAAATCCCAGCTCCGCCAGTTGTCAGCTGTGTGACTTTGGGCAAGTCATTTAACTTCTCTGGGCCTCAGTTACCTCATCTGTAAAATGGGGACGAAGACTGTGAGACCCCTGTGGGACAACCAGATTGCCTTGTAACCTCCCCAGCACTAAGAACAGTGCTTTGCACATAGTAAGCACTTAATAAATGCCATTATTATTATTATTATTATTATTATTATTATTATCACACAACAGTATAACAGACACAGTCCCTGCCCACAACAAGCACTTAACAAATACCATAATTAGTATTATCATTAGAGATAGATGAGAAGTAGTGTGGCCGAACGGAAAGAGCACAGGCCTGGGAGTCCAAGAATGTGAGTTCTAATCCAGGTTCTACTCCCTACCTGCTGTGTGACCTTGGCAATTCATTTAACTTCTCTGTGCCTCTGTTTCCTCACCTGCAAATTGGGGATTTGATACCTGTTCTCCCCACCTACTTTGTGAGCCTCAGGAAGGACAGGATTGTCATGCAGCTACCCCAGCGCTTAGTACAGTGCTTGGTACATCGTAAGTGCTTAACAAATCAATCAATCAATCGTATTTATTGAGCGCTTACTGTGTGCAGAGCACTGTACTAAGCACTTGGGAAGTACAAGTCGGCAACATATGGAGACAAATCAACCTGGTGTAGTGGATCGAGCATGGGCCTAAGCGTCAGAAGGTCCTGGGTTCTAATCCTGGCTCCACCACCTGTCTGCTGTGTAACCTTGGGCAAGTCACTTTACTTCTCTGGACGTCAGATACTTCATCTGTAAAATGAGGATTGAGATTGTGAGCCCTACATGGGTTAGGAACTGTGTCCAATCTGATTTGCTTGTATCCACTCCAGTGCTTAGTACAGTTCCTGGCACGTAGTAAGTACTTAAATACCATAATTACAATTATTATTATTATCATTATTATTATTATATGCCACAGTTATTTTTATGTAGGCTCAACCAGAGTGATATGAATTGATCTGGAGTCCCAAGGAAAATTCTTCGCAATGTGATTTCACTGGAAACGATTCCAGGGATTTCACTGCACCCTGCAGATGCTCTAAATAGCAAATCCTTTTTATCTTCGATTTGATTAGGTCAAATATTATCCTTTTACCAGGTTGGAGAGCTCATTCAAATCCTGGAGCTCCCTCTACTGCTCACTGCAGACGTGGGCCTTGCGGATTTGCTTCGGGAGCAGCCTTATTCCGTTTAAAACTTCCTGTCCTCCCGAGGTCTTCGGTCAGACCGAAGCTGCAAAAGCATGCAGAAGCCCAGGACCTGGGGAAACTTACCAAAGGTGTAACCAGAAAAGAGTTCCACCTGTAATTGAGGGCTGGATAAAGCATGGGCCTGGGATCCAGAAGGCCAGAACAGTGCTTTGCACATAGTAGGCGCTTAACAAATGCTATTATTATTATTATTATTATTATTATCCACCAAACTAGCTCTCTTCCCCCCTTCAAAGCCCTACTGAGAGCTCACCTCCTTCAGGAGGCCTTCCCAGACTGAGCCCCCATTTCCTCTGCTCCTCCTCCCCTCCCCATAATAATAATAATAATGTTGGTATTTGTTAAGCGCTATGTGCAAAGCACTGTCCTAAGCGCTGGGGGAGCACAAGGAGGTGAAGTTGTCCCATGTGGGGCTCACAGTCTTAATCCCCATTTTACAGATGAGGGAACTGAGGCACAGAGAAGTGAAGTGACTTGCCCAAGGTCACACAGCAGACATGTGGGGGAGGTGGGATTCGAACCCATGACCTCTGCCTCCCAAGCCCACGCTCTTTCCACTGAGCCACGCTGCTTCCCATCTCCCCGACTCTCTCCCTCTGCTCTACCCCCTTCCTCGCCCCACAGCACTTGTGTATATTTGTACACTTCTTATTCTGTTAATTTTATTAATGTTGTGTATACGTTTATAATTCTCTTTATCTATTTTGATGCTCTTGATGCCTGTCTACTTGTTTTGTTTTGCTGTCTGTCTCCCCCTTCTAGACTGTGAGCCCGTTGTTGGGTAGGGATTGTCTCTATCTGTTGCCGAATGGTACTTTCCAAGTGCTTAATCTGTCCTAATCCTCCTCGACCTCTCAGCTGCCTTTGACACTGTGGACCACCCCCCTTCTCCTCCACACGTTATCTGACCTTGGCTTCACAGACTCCGTCCTCTCCTGGTTCTCCTCTTATCTCTCCGGTCGTTCTTTCTCAGTCTCTTTTGCAGGCTCCTCCTCCCCCTCCCATCCTCTTACGGTGGGAGTTCCCCAAGGTTCAGTGCTTGGTCCCCTTCTGTTCTCAATATACACTCACTCCCTTAGTGACCTCATTCGCTCCCACGGCTTCAACTATCATCTCTACGCTGATGACACCCAGATCTACATCTCTGCCCCTGCTCTCTCCCCCTCCCTCCAGGCTCGCATCTCCTCCTGCCTTCAGGACATCTCCATCTGGATGTCCGCCCGCCACCTAAAGCTCAACATGTCGAAGACTGAGCTCCTTGTCTTCCCTCCCAAACCTTGTCCTCTCCCTGACTTTCCCATCTCTGTTGACGGCACTACCATCCTTCTCGTCTCACAAGCCCGCAACCTTGGTGTCATCCTCGACTCTGCTCTCTCATTCACCCCTCACATCCAAGCCGTCACCAAAACCTGCCGGTCTCAGCTCCGCAACATTGCCAAGATCCGCCCTTTCCTCTCCATCCAAACTGCTACCCTGCTCATTCAAGCTCTCATCCTATCCCGTCTGGACTACTGCACTAGCCTTCTCTCTGATCTCCCATCCTCGTGTCTCTCTCCACTTCAATCCATACTTCATGCTGCTGCCCGGATTATCTTTGTCCAGAAACACTCTGGACATATTACTCCCCTCCTCAAAAACCTCCAATGGCTACCGATCAATCTGCGCATCAGGCAGAAACTCCTCACCCTGGGCTTCAAGGCTGTCCATCACCTCGCCCCCTCCTACCTCACCTCCCTTCTCTCCTTCTACTGCCCAGCCCGCACCCTCCGCTCCTCCACCACTAATCTCCTCACTGTACCTCGCTCTCGCCTGTCCCGCCATCGACCCCCGGCCCACGTCATCCCCCGGGCCTGGAATGCCCTCCCTCTGCCCATCCGCCAAGCTAGCTCTCTTCCTCCCTTCAAGGCCCTGCTGAGAGCTCACCTCCTCCAGGAGGCCTTCCCAGACTGAGCCCCTTCTTTCCTCTCCCCCTCGTCCCCCTCTCCATCCCCCCGTCTTACCTCCTTCCCTTCCCCACAGCACCTGTATATATGTATATATGGTTGTACATATTTATTACTCTATTTATTTATTTATTTATTTTACTTGTACATTTCTATCCTACTTATTTTATTTTGTTGGTATGTTTGGTTCTGTTCTCTGTCTCCCCCCTTTTAGACTGTGAGCCCACTGTTGGGTAGGGACTGTCTCTATGTGATGCCAATTTGTACTTCCCAAGCGCTTAGTACAGTGCTCTGCACATAGTAAGCGCTCAATAAATACGATTGATTGATTGATTGATTAATACAGTGCTCTGCACACAGTAAGCACTCAATAAATACAATTGAATGAATGAATGAATGAGAAAGAAAGACTGCCCCGGGGGGACAGATCTAGGCAGATGTCTTGATCAGATCTGACTCATTTGAAAAGTGACACACATCAATCAATCAATCAATCATATTTATTGAGCGCTTACTGTGTGCAGAGCACTGTACTAAGCGCTTGGGAAGTACAAGTTGGCAACATATAGAGACGGTCCCTACCCAACAGTGGGCTCACAGTCTAGAAGGGGGAGACAGAGAACAAAACAAAACATATTAACAAAATAAAATAAATACAATAGGTATGTACAAGTAGAATAAATAGAGTAATAAATACAAACAAACATATATACATATATACAAGTACTGTGGGGAAGGGAATGAGGTAAGGCAGAGGGGGAGGAGGGGGAGAGGAAAGAGGGGGCTCAGTCTGGGAAGGCCTCCTGGAGGAGGTGAGCTCTCAGTAGGACATCCCATTGATAGTCTTCGGAACCATCCATTGTCCCCAATTCTCCAAACACTGCCCCACTGCTAGCATTTTTCTCCTAGCCTGGTATGGCTTCTCACCTTAGTTTCACCAAATCCCATCTTGACCCTCCTTCAAAATCCTCCTAAATTGCCTCTTTCAGGAAGCCTTCGCTGATTGCTCTATTTATTTATTTATTTATTTTACTTGTACATATCTATCCTATTTATTTTATTTTGTTAGTATGTTTGGTTTTGTTCTCTGTCTCCCCCTTTTAGACTGTGAGCCCACTGTTGGGTAGGGACTGTCTCTATATGTTGCCAATTTGTACTTCCCAAGCGCTTAGTACAGTGCTCTGCACATAGTAAGCGCTCAATAAATGCGATTGATGATGATGATGATTGCTCCACCCACGTTCTTCATACCATCTTCTCAGGTATCTCAACTCTTTTCTGCACTTATCTGTTTAAGTTATTATTGGTTGGATTTATTACCTGGTGTTTATTATTTATACTGGGGCTAAGATGCAGCAGGGGGATTGAGGACACACATCATCATCATCAACCCTAATCACCATCATCATCTCTTATAATAATAATAATAATGGTATTTGTTAAGCAGTTACTATGTGCTAAACACTGTCCTGAGTGCTGGGGTGGGTACAAGGTAATCAGGTTATCCCACTTGGGGCTCACAGTCTTAATCCCCATTTTACAGATGAGGTAACTGAGGCACAGAGAAGTTAAATGGCTTGCCCAAGGTCGCACAGCAGACAAGTGGAGAAGTCGGGATTAGAACCCACATCCTCTGACTCCCAAGCCCGTGCTCTTTCCACTAAGTCATGCTGTTTCACTGTGAGCTGCCAGAGGGACAGGGACAATGTCTAATTGTCACCTGTGTATTCTTTCACAGTGCTTAGTTTGGTACTCTACAATTAATCAGTGGTATTTATTATTATTAATAATAATAATGGCATTTGTTAAGCACTTACTATGTTCAATGCACTGTTCTAAGCACTGGGGAGGCTACAAGGTGATCAGATTGTCCCACGTGGGACTCACAGTCTTAATCCCCATTTTTACAGATGAGGGAACTGAGGCACAGAGAAGTGAAGTGACTTGTCCAAAGTCACACAGCAGACAATTGGCGGAGCCGGGAATTTATTGAGCACTTACTGTGTCAGAGCACTGTACTAAACACTTGGGAGAGTAACAGTACAACAGAACTGGTAGATACAGTTTACCAATCTAGACTGTAAGCTCGTTGTGGGCAGGGAATGTGTCCATTATACTGCTGTATTGTACTCTCCCAAGTGCTTAGTACCATGCTTAGTAAGCGCTCAGTAAATATGACTGAATGATTGAATCTAGTGCACAGCGTATGGGCTTAATAGGAACAGTTACGCAAACTATTGCTGGAGAAACAACCCAAACTCCCATGCTCCCACAGTGGGCTACCCCATACTCTGCTCTCATCAAATCAATCAATCAATCAATCGTATTTATTGAGCGCTTACTGTGTGCACAGCACTGTATCGATTGTCCTACTCCATGGGAGGACCAGGGTATTGGCCCTGAGATTGCTAAGGCAGCAGGACTTAATGGTGACAGATAGAGGGACCAAAGTCTTCCTCCTCAGGAATCACTGCCTGCCTCCAAAAATAATGCTAATAATAATGACTATGATATTTGTTAGGCATTTATTATGTGCCAGGCATTGTACTAAACCCTGGGGTGGATACCAGCAAATCGGATGAGACACAGTCCCTGTCCCACGTGGGGCTCACAGTCGTAATCCCCATTTTACAGATGAGGTAACTGAGGTCCAGAGAAATGAAGTGACTTGCCCAAGGTCACACAGCAGACAAGGGGAGGAGCCGGGATTAGAACCCAGCTCCTTCTGACTCCCAGGCCTGTGGTCTGCTTCTCCGATGGGGAAAGGGTTGGAAAAGCCACCCTAAGCCTGGCAGTTGTACATGTGCTGACGTGGACTCTCAACATCAGTAATGCCATTTTACAAAATGATTAACTCAACACTTTTAAAAGCATCTCCTACCACTGGTAGTTTTCCTAAGCACGGGGGTAAGTACAAGATTGTCAGGTTAGACATGGTCCCTGTCCCGCATGGGGCTCACAGTCTTAATCCCCGTTTTATAGACGAGGGAACTGAGGCACAGAGAAGTGAAGTGATTTGCCCAAGGTTAAACAGCAGATGTGGTGGAGCTGGAATTGAACCCAGGTCCTTCGGACCCCCAGGCCCCTACTCTATCCACTAGGCCACAATGCTTCTTGAAATTTGCTGCTTCTCAAATAAATTGGTTCATTTATGTCAATAAATCCATTAATACCATTTATTGAGCACTTCCTATGGACAGAGCACTGTACTAAGCACTTAGAAAAGTATAAGACAATACTTAACTGCAGCTTGTCTGCTGTGTGACCTTGGGCAAGTCACTTTACTTCTCTGTGCCTCAGTTCCCTCATGTGCAAAATAGGGATTCAATACATATTCTCCCTCCTACTTAGACTGTAAGCCCCATGTAGGGCCAGATTATTGTGTAGCTACAGTGCCTGGAACATAGCAAGCACTTAACAAATATCATTGTTATTATTATTATTATTATTATTATTGTAGTAGTAGTAGTAGAAGTACACATAATAATAATAACGATGGCATTATTAAGCACTTACGATGTGCAAAGTATTGTTCTAAGCGCTGGGGAGGTTACAAGGTTATCAGATTGTCCCACGGGGGGCTCAGAGTCTTCATCCCCATTTTACAGATGAGGTAACTGAGGCACAGAGAAGTTAAGTGACTTGCCCAAAGTCACATAGCTGACAATAGGTGGAGCTGGGATTTGAACCCATGACCGCTGACCCCCAAGCCCGTGCTCTTTCTACTGAGCTACGCTGCTTCTCATGTCTCATGCCTCATGTCTCTAGACATGATCTAGACTATAAGCTCCCTCTAAACTGTAAGGTTGTTGTGGGAAGGGAATATGTCTGTTTATTGTTATATTGTTAGAGAAGCAGCATGGCCTAGTGAAGACAGCACAGGCCTCAGAGTCAGACAGACCTGAGTTCTAATCCTGACTCCTCCACTTGTCTGCTGTATGACCTTGGGCAAGTCACTTCCCTTCTCTGTGCCTCAGTTACCTCATCTGTAAAATAGAGATTAAGACTGTGAGCCCCACGTGGGATAGGGACTGTGTTCAACCCAATTTGCTTGTATCCACCACAGTGCTCAGTGCGGTGCCTGGCACATTGTACGCGATAAACAAATGCTGCTACACTTATTGTCAAATTGTACTTTCCCAAGGGCTTAGTAATGTGCTCTACACACAGTAAGCGCTCAGTAAGTATGATCCTTGCCCATAAGGAGCATATAAAGTAGAGGAGGAATTTATAGTCAGAGGTTTTCCTATTTCAGAAAGTAGGCTCAGCAGGAAAGGGGTGGGCTAAGCATGGGAGGCACCAGAATCTTTCCATTTTCTATTTCTCTACACTGATTTCCTCGGTAAGCCTGCGTGGGATTAGAGAATTTACTCTGACAGAGCAATCCATGGGAGAAGAAGGAGGCACCTTTTTATTTTCTGCCATTACAGTCTTGCTCAGACCAGTGGATTTTTTTTAACCTATCTTTTCACGCGAACATCTTCTAATTCAGTGTCGTAAGGAAAAAGGGAACGATGTTCCTGGCAGACTGTCACGCAAGCCCATCTGGGAAGCTTGGGAAGCTAAAATTCTCCACAACACCCTACCAGTTCAAAGACCGTAGTAATTGAGACAAAACACTGACCACTCAGTTTAAATAAAATCGTGACATATGCCTCCATTTCAAAAGCAAAGGGATTGCCCTTCCTAGGTCAGACTAATGGCCAATCAGTCAATCACCCGATAGTGATGATATCCTGTCCTCCTGCATCTTGTCTTTAAGTCATCGAGTCGTTTCCGACACATAGCGACTCCATGGACACATCTCTTCCCAGAGCACCCCGTTCTCCATCTGCAATCGTTCTGGTAGTGTATTCATAGAATGTTCTTGGTAAAAATATGGCAGTGGTTTGGCATTGCCTCCTTCCGCACAGTCAACTTGAGTCTCCATCCTCCACTCTTTCCCATGCTGCTGCTGCCCAGCACTGGTGAGTTTTGACTTGTAGCAATCAATCAATCAATCGTATTTATTGAGCACTTACTGTGTGCAGAGCACTGTACTAAGCACTTGGGAAGTACAAGTTGGCAACATATAGAGACAGTCCCTACCCAACAGTGGGCTCACAGTCTAACAGTAGCTCACAGTAGCAGATTGCCTTCCACTTGGAAGCCACTGGCAAAGCTAGAAATGGAATGGGTTGGCCTCTGCTTGACTCTCCCTCCTGTAGCTGAGACTGGTAGAGTACTGGAAACTCTCCAGGTGTGACCCTGAGAGGGGGTCCTCATGCATAGAGATGAATATTTTAATGTCCCTTACTTTCCCCTCAATATAATCTCTTAAGGCCCCCTTGTCAAGGAATTTATCCAAACCTTTTTTAAGTTTACTAATATTTTTCACCTGCAAATTAGAACAAATTCCATATACTTACTACCAACTGAGAGAAGTGTTTAGCTTTATTTCTCCTCAACCTACCACCCTGAAGTTAGATTATAAGCTCCTTGAAGGCAGGGACTGTGTCTATTTCTATTGTTCTCTTCCAAGTGCTCAGTGCAGTGTTCTGCAAAGGGCTTGGGAATCACTACTGATCCATTGATTATGTTTAACTTGATTACCTGGATTAGGTTCAACTTGATTACCTGATGTCTATCCCACTGCCTAGTACAGTGTAGGGCACATAGTGTTTCCAACTTGTACTTCCCAAGCGCTTAGTACAGTGCTCTGCACACAGTAAGCGCTCAATAAATATGACTGACTGAGTGAATGAATCAATCAATGGTATTTATTGAGCGCTCACTGTGTGCAGAGCACTGTACTAAGTGCTTGAGGGAGTTCGATGCAACCAGATACGTTCCCCGTGAGTTTACGGTG
This sequence comes from Tachyglossus aculeatus, assembly GCF_015852505.1. Classification (NCBI taxonomy): domain Eukaryota; kingdom Metazoa; phylum Chordata; class Mammalia; order Monotremata; family Tachyglossidae; genus Tachyglossus; species Tachyglossus aculeatus. Next base: position 92,807,310 of record NC_052067.1, read on the forward strand.
TAGCTTAACAAATACCACAAGGAATTAAATGAACGAAGTAAGAGGTAAATCATTACAGTTATGACTATTCTTAATTCTAATCATTGTGCCATATTTTGAAGGTCTATGACTAAGAATTACATCATAAAGTTCCCAGAGGGAGAAAAGAAACATGTTGAAAGTGTAAGGTGAGCAGATGGCTATGTCAGATGGAAAGGAACCAATAAAGGCCAGTTTCTAGATGATTTAAGAGAAAGGTGGTGAAGTGATCCAGGGTTCTTAATTTGGGCCTCACTAGCCAGGGGCTAACAGGGCTAGACATATCTCCATTTTCTGCTGTCTTACTTTGATACCTCAAGCAGCTGCAGTATGAGAACTAGTTCTCTGGCTTTGCTGAGCTGATTGTTCTGGCCTTACTGTAGAAATCTACTGGCCATTTGGAGTTTGGACTGGGGAGTCCTCCACGTGAACCCAACAAGGTGATGCCTGGTTTGAAGATTTCAACTCACAAGTCCCTTTTACCCGAACTGTAAGAGAAGCAGCGTGGCTCAGTGGAAAGAGCCCGGGCTTTGGAGTCAGAGGTCATGGCTTCAAATCCCGGCTCCGCCAATTGTCAGCTGTGTGACTTTGGGCAAGTCGCTTCACTGCTCTGGGCCTCAGTTACCTCATCTGTAAAATGGGGATGAAGACTGTGAGCCCCCCGTGGGACAACCTGATCATCTTGTAACTTCCCCAGTGCTTAGAACAGTGCTTTGCACATAGTAAATGTTTAACAAATACCATCGTTATTATTTATTATTACAGATGAGGTAACTGAGGCATAGAGTAGTGAAGCGACTGGCCTAAGGTAAAAAAGTTGACAAGTGGCGGAGCTGGGATTAGAACCCATGACCTTTTGACTCTTAGGCCCATACTCTACTACACCATGCTTCTTCTACACATTGTACTCTCCCAAGCGTTTAGTGCAGTGCTCTGCACATAATAAGTGCTCAATAAACATCATTGATGGATTGATTGATTGATTGGAGCCTGGGCCTAGGGAGTCAGAAGGAGCTGGGTTCTAATTCTGCCTCTGCCACTTGTCTGCTGAATGGCCTTGGGCAAGTCACTTCAATTCTCTGTGCCTCAGTTACCTCATCTGTAAAGTGGTAAGATTGTGAACCCCAGGTGGGACAGGGACTGTGTCTGACCTATTAGCTTGCATCTACCCCAGGTCTTAGACAACGTGATCACCTTGTATCTTTGTATCCTCCCCAGCACATAGAACAGTGCTTCGCACATAGTAAGCACTTAACAAATGCCATTATTATTATTATTATTATTATTATTATTACTACACCTGGCACATAGTAAGCACTTAACAAATACCATAAAAACAATAACAAACACACACAAAAACACTATCACTTTCCCAAGGAATTTTCTATTCCTTTCAGTCAATTATGCTCACTTTACCTTCCATAAGGGAAACAGATTAACCTAGTAAGAGTGACCACAAGTGGGTCTGGGCGTTAGAGGACCTGGGTTCTAATTCCGGCTCTGCCACATGTCTGCTGTGTGACCTGGGGAAAGTCATTTAAATTCCCTGTGCTTTCAGTTTCCTCATCTGTAAAATGGGGATTCAATACTTGGTCTCCCTCCTACTTGGACCGTGAGCCCCATGTGGAACAGGGACTGTATCCAATCTAATAATAATAATAATAATAATAATGGCATTTGTTAAGCACTTACTACATGCAACACACTGTTCTAAGCACTGGGGAGGTTACAAGGTGATCAGGTTGTCCTATGGGGGGCTCACAATCTTAATCCCCATTTTACAGATGAGGTAAATGAGGCACAGAGAAGTTAAGTGACTTGCCCAAAGTCACACAGCTGGCAAGCGGCAGAGCCGAGATTTGGACCGATGACCTCTGACTCCAAAGCCCATGCTCTTTCCATTGAGCCACGCTGCTTCTCTAATTTAAATTAATCTGATTAATTTATATCTACCCCAGAGCTTACAACTGTGACACATAGTAAGCACTTACCAAATATCACAATAATTGCTATTATGGATCTTCCTGGTTAATCTGGTGATGACGTTTAGCCTTTAGCATTGGCAAGCTGCTCCCTTCTCAGAATGCACATGCCTGCTCCTTTTCTGTTCACTTAAATGTATCCCTTTTTCACCTCCCCTAGGCCAACTGGAAGCAAGGGGATATAACAGTCTATTAGCCTGGAAGGTAATCTAAGGTTATCGATCACTTTTTAATCAGTAGGAGCTGATCAGTGATGGAGAGTCAGTCAGTCAATCATATTTATTGAGTGCTTACTGTGTGCAAAGCATTTTACTAGGTGCCAGGGAGAGTATAATCTAACAATGAACAGACACATTCCCTGCCCATGATGAATTTAGAGTATAGAGGGGGAGACCGCCATTAATAGAAATACATAATACGTAAGTGCTGTGGGACTGGTGAATGAAGGGAGCAAGTCAGGGTGATGCGGAAGGGAATGGGAGAAGAGGAGCAGAGGGCTTAGTCAGGGAAGGCCTCTTGGAAGAGACGGGCCTCCTATCAGATTTTGAAGGAGAGGAGAGTCACTGTCTGTCGACTACGAGGAGGGAGGGCATTTCAGGCCCGAGGCAGGATGGAGAGGCTGGAGTGGATCCACTAGAGGGGTGAGACTTGTGAATCTTTGTCCCTTTTTTCGTTGGATAGGCTCCCCAGAAAACTTTGTTGCCCAGTTTCCCCCAGTTCCAAGCTTGGCTGTTGCCACCTCGGTGGCATGGTGACTCGGGGTGGCTGATAGCTCAAAGACCCGGCCATTTGCTCTGGGTTTTCTTTCTTAGAAAGATCCAGCTCGCTCCCCTCTGGTCCTCACCCAGCCTCTGGACTGTAAGCTCACTGTGGGCAGGAAATATGTCTGTTACATGGTTATAAGCGCTCTCCATGCAATAAGCACTCAATAAATACAATTGACTGACCGACTGATCAAACACACCCATTATCTTTCCAAAACTGATTTTTTTTCCCTGCCAAAAGGCCAGGAAAGTTAGACAGGAACCATAACTTGAGAGCTGGATATCAGGAATCCTGGGGTCTTTTTGGGTCTTGCCATTGATTTGCTGAGTGACTTTGGGGAAAATTAGTGGTGGGATCAGGATTTGAACTCAGGTCTGCTGACTCTCAATCAATCAACAATATTTACTGAGAGCTTACAGTACCCAGAGCACTGTACTAAGCACTTGGGAGAAAACAATTCAACAGAATTAGCAGTCACATTCCCTGCCCATTAAAAAAATAATCTTCGTCTCACCAATGAGGAAAATGAGGAACACATTCTCTCTCTAACTGGGGGGATGCCATCACTTGGGCAATGTTGATGACATTAGACTGTGAGCCCACTGTTGGGTAGGGACTGTCTCTATGTGATGCCAATTTGTACTTCCCAAGCGCTTAGTACAGTGCTCTGCGCATAGTAAGCGCTCAATAAATACGATTGATTGATTTATTGAGTACTTACATATTTGCTGGAGGAGGTAATGGAGACAGTGCGGTTTGATGGGAGAGCCGCGGTTCTGAAAGCTGGATCCTGGGTTTAAATCTTGACCCTGACACCCTTTCCCTTTGTGGCCTCGGGCAGTCCACTTAACCTCCTCATGCCTCAGTTTCCCAAGTTGTAAATTGGGAATAATAATAATTGAACCCTACCTCACAGGCATGTTGTGAAGAGCAAATAACTAATTAATGTACGGCACTTTGGTAATAAAAGCACCACACTGAATAATAATGTTGGTATTTGTTAAGCGCTTACTATGTACAGAGCACTGTTCTGAAGCAGTGCTTAGTACAGTGCCTGGCACATAATAAGCACTAAACACATACCATAATGATATTATTTTCAGTCGTATTTGTAAAGCACTTACTATGTGCCAGGCACTGTACTAAATGCTGAGTATGTGCCAGGCACAGTACTAAATGCTGAGGTAGAGACAAGCTAATCAGGTTGGGGATAGTCCATGTCCCACATGGGGCTCATAGCCTTAATTCCCATTTTACAGATCATCATCATCAATCGTATTTATTGAGCGCTTACAGTGTGCAGAGCACTGTACTAAGCGCTTGGGAAGTACAAATTGGCAACATATAGAAACAGTCCCTACCCAACAGTGGGCTCACAGTCTAAAAGGGGGAGACAGAGAACAAAACCAAACATACTAACAAAATAAAATAAATAGAATAGATATGTACAAGTAAAATAAATAAATAAATAAATAGAGTAATAAATATGTACAAACATATATACATATATACAGGTAACTGATATACAGATGAGGTAACTGAGGGACAGAATAGATAAGTGACTTGCCTGAGGTCATCCAGCAGCCAAATGGTAGAACCAGGATTAGAATTCAGGTCCTCTGACTCACAGGCCTGTGCTCTATCCACTAGACAATGCTGCTTCTCCAGTAGGGATTGTGTCTATTTGTTGTCAAATTGTACTTTCCAAGCACTTAGTACAGTGCTCTGCACATGGTAAGCACTCAATAAATATGATTGAATAACTGAATGATTGGACATGATCTCTGCCCCACATGGGGTTCCATGGTCTTGGCAGGTGGGAGAACAGATATTCAGTTCCTGTTTTGCAGATGGGCAGACTGTACACAAAGAGCTTGCGTGATCATCATTTTATCATCATCAGCATCAACAATGGTATTTATTGAGTGCTTACTGTGTGCAGAGTCCTGTAGTAAGCACCGGGGAGAGAACCAAATAGAGAAACAGTGTGGCTCAGTGGAAAGAGCACGGGCTTGGGAGCCAGAGGTCGTGGGTTCTAATCCCGGCTCCGCTGCTTGTCAGCTGTGTGACTTTGGGCAAGTCAATTAAGTTCTCTAGGCCTCAGTTTCCCCATCTGTAAAATGGGGATTAAGACTGTGAGCCCCACGTGGGACAACTTGATCATCTTGTATTCTCCCCAGCACTTAGAACAGTGCTTCACACATAGTAATAATAATAATAATGATAGCATTTATTAAGCACTTACTGTGCGCAAGCGCTTAACAAATGCCATTACTATTATTATTATTATTACAAGACAACAGAGTTAATAGACATGATCCCCATCCACAATGAGCTTACATTCTAGGGGACTAGACTGTGGCCAAGGACTCTGTCTACTGACTCTGTTGTATTGTACTCTCCCAAGCTCTTAGTGCAGGGTCTGCACACAGTAAGCACTCAAAAAAATCTAATTGATTGATTGATTGATGCAGCAGTTCAGGCAGGGGGAAGGTGATGGAGCTGTGACTGGAACCCAGATCTTAGTCCTAGACCTGTGCCCTTCTACTAGGCCACACTGCTTCTGATGGTGTCCAGGGCCCAGTGAAATCAGTTCTCTCCCACTAGACTGGAAACTCCTTGAGGCCAGAGCTGGTGTCTACTAACTCTGTTGTACTGTACTCTCCCAAGCACTTAGCGCAGTGGTCTGCACATTCTATATGCTCAATAAATCCCATTGATTGAATAATTGGGGTTATTTCCTACAGGTACTTTAGCCAGGCATCACATTTGCTTTGGGTACGATTTGTTTTTGGAGACTGAGGACTCCTTCTCTGATTCAACCTTAGAGTTAACCTTAGAAGCATATTAAGACCTTTTGGGCCAATACAACATGACAAAGATTTGTGAACTGGAGAATGTATTTTGGTCTTGGTTGAGTTCTCATATTTTCACACTTCTAATCCACTCTTTGCAGGTGAGCAGATAAGAAGCCCTTGCTTCTGCGTGCCATTACATGGGGAAATCCTGATATTTTTGGGTCAATAATTAATTATAAGAACTACTATCCTCAATACCATTTTGCTTTTTTTTTTCACTGCACCACTGAAGTTCCCATTTGACACCTTAACTCATTAGTGTTTTTTTCAAAATGTTTAACTTTACTTGTCTAATCGGGCAAGTCTGTTGTATTGTACTCTCCCAAGTGCTTAGTACAGTCCGGAATTAGAACCCAGGTCCTTTGACTCTCAGGCCTGTGCTCTTTCCACTGGGCCATAGTTTGTTCTTCCTGGAAGGTTCTGGGAGTTAGGAGATGTGAGTTCTAATAACAGCTGTACCATCATCAGCTGATGCTACTGCATCAGCCTTCTCTCTGATCTCCCATTCTCGTGTCTCTCCCCACTTCAATCCATACTTCATGCTGCTGCCCAGATTGTCTTTGTCCAGAAACGTTCTGGGCATGTTACTCCCCTCCTCAAAAATCTCCAGTGGCTACCAATCAATCTGTGCATCAGGCAGAAACTCCTCACCCTCGGCTTCAAGGCTGTCCATCACCTCGCCCCTTTCTACCTCACCTCCCTTCTCTCCTTCTCCAGCCCAGCCCGCATCCTCCGCTCCTCTGCCGCTAATCTCCTCACGATGCCTCGTTCTTCTCTGTCCCATCGTCGACCCCCGGCCCACGTCATCCCCCTGGCCCGGAATGCCCTCCCTCTGCCCATCCGCCAAGCTAGCTCTCTTCCTCCCTTCAAGGCCCTACTGAGAGCTCACCTCCTCCAGGAGGCCTTCCCCGACTGAGCCCCCTCCTTCCTCTCCCGCTCGCCCCCCTCTCCATCCCCCCAGTCTTACCTCCTTCCCTTCCCCACAGCACCTGTATATATGTATATATGTTTGTACATATTTATTACTCTATTTATTTATTTATTTTACTTGTACATATCTATTCTATTTATTTTATTTTGTTAGTATGTTTGGTTTTGTTCTCTCTCTCCCCCTTTTAGACTGTGAGCCCACTGTTGGGTAGGGACTGTCTCTATATGTTGCCAACTTGTACTTCCCAAGCGCTTAGTACTGTGCTCTGCACACAGTAAGCGCTCAATAAATATGATTGATTGATTGATTGATCATCCTGCTAGGTGACCTTGAGAAATTTTCTTAACCTCTCTGTGCCTTTCTGAGGAGTAAATATGACCAAAATATGATGGACCAGAAGTCTATGGGTTGATCCAATAGAATAATAATTGTAGCATTTGTTAGGAGCTTATTCCGTGCCAAGCACCGTATTGAGGACTGGTTAACAGCGGGGTGGCCTGGTGGAAAGACCACAGGTTTGGGAGTCACAGGACCTGGGTTCGAAATCTGGCTCCACCATTTGATCGGTTAGGACACAGTCCCTGTCCCACACGGGGCCTCTCAGTCCAAGTAGGAGGGAGAACAATCATTGAATCCCCATTTCACAGATGAGGAACTTGAGGCACAGAGAAATGAAATCACTTGCCCAAGGTCACAGAGCAGACGAGTGGCAGAGCTAGGATTAGAATTCAGGTCCTTTAATATCCTTTTAGACTGTGAGCCCACTATTTGGTAGGGACTGTCTCTATATATTGCCAACTTGTACTTCCCAAGCGCTTAGTACAGTGGTCTGCACACAGTAAGCGCTCAATAAATATGATTGATGATGATGATATCTGACAGACAATTATTCTCTGCCCCTTTCAAAGCCTTATTGAATGCACATCTCCTCCAGGAGCTTCCCTGACTAACCCCTCATTTCCTCTTCTCCCATTCCCTTCTGTGTCACCCTGACCTGCTCCCTTTATCCACCCCAATGATAATAACAATAATAATAATAATAATGATAAATTAGGTATCACCTTTATTATTATTATTATGGTATTTGTTAAGTGCTTACTATGTGCCAAGCAATGTTCTAAGTGCTGGGGTAGATAAAAGGTGATCAGGTTGTCCCACGTGGGACTTACAGTCTTAATCCCCATTTTACTGACGAGGTAACTGAGGCCCAGAGAATAATAATAATAATAACAATAACAATAATAATAACAACAACAACAACATTTGTTAAGCACTTACTATGTGCCAAGCACTGTTTTAAACGCTGGGGTAGATACATGTTTATCAGGTTGTTCCACTTGGGGCTCACAGTCTTAATCCCCATTTTACAGATGAAGTAACTAAGGCACAGAGAAGTGAAGTGACTTATCCAAAGTCACACAGCTGACAAGTGGCGGAGCCGGGATTAGAACCCACGACCTCTGACTCCCAAGCCCGTGCTCTTTCCACTAAGCCACGTTGCTTCTTCAATCTGGCCCCACAGCATTTATGTATATATAAATCAATCATATTTATTAAGCGCTTATTGTGTGCAGAGCACTGTACTAAGCACTTGGGAAGTACAAGTTGGCAACATATAGAGACAGTCCCTACCCAACAGTGTATATACAGTATATATCTGTAATTTATTTATTTATATAAATGTGTCTCTCCTCCCCTAGACTGTAAGCTCGTTGTGGGCAGGGAATGTGTCTGTTATGTTAATAATAATAATAATAATGATGGCATTTATTAAGTGCTTACTATGTGCAAAGCACTGTTTAAAGCACTGGGGAGGTTACAAGGTGATCAGGTTGTCCCATGGGGGGGCTCACAGTCTTCATCCCCATTTTACAGATGAGGTAACTGAGGCACAGAGAAGTTAAGTGACTTGCCCAAAGTCACACAGCTGACAATTGGTGGAGCCGGAGTTTGAACCCAGGACCACTGACTCCAAAGTCCATGCTCTTTCCACTGAGCCACATTGCTTCTATATTGTTGCATATACTCTCCAAGCGCTTTGTACAGTGCCCTGGACACAGTAAGTGCTCAATAAATATGATTGATTGATTAATTGATTAAGGTCTTCTGAATCCCAGGCCCATGTTCTTTCCACCTAGACCACTAGTTCTCTCTGGAAGCCGCTGGTAGTTTCTGCTTGAACAGCTTCCTGTGTGAACAACTACAATCTATTTGGCCAGCTTCTACCACCGTATCACTCATTCAATCGTATTTATTGAGCGCTTACTACGTGCAGAGCACTGTACTAAACGCTTGGAAAGTATAATTTAGCAATAAAGTAGGTATCACCTACCAACCTTCTGTGTCATTTTGCTGGTTTTGAATGGACGCCCTCCAGACTGGAGTTGGTGCTTCTTCTCCCTGGGGAGCAGCAATCTTGTGTCTGCCCTGTCTGCCCCCTGCGCGATTTTGTCAATTTCATTCCTGTCCCCTGTATCAGATTGTGTCTTTCCAGACTCCTTCGGTCTGCCCTGATAAAGAAGCTTCTTTAGCTCCCTTCCCCAGGGATCTTCTGTCAACGTCAGAGTCCAAATTGAGTTGGGAGGATGGGGGAGGATTGGGGTCGGATTCCTCAATAACATCACCCTGGAGACCAGAGGTAGGGGGGCAAAGAGAGGCTCTGTGAAATTTTTTGGTGGAGGCAGTGTGGCTCTTAAAAGAAAAATCCCTTTTATCTTTCCCTAGAGAAGTTTCACCTCCCGTGGTGGCTCTTGACAATTATTGAGCACCTGCTGTGTTTCTTTTCAGCTCTCCTATTCACAGGACCAGAAACGCTCCTCATGTACTATATACTGTGATATCCAACACCACTAGACAATTATTTAATAACCTTCGTTAAGGAAATCCAAAGCATTACATTGCCGCATTAACTAAGTGAGGAATTGGAAAGTGATTATGAGTCTTTGCAGGGGTGGCGACAGAGATAGAATCTTGTCTGGTTGATTTTGATAGTGCTTTTTCAACTTTCCCGAAGAATACGAGAAGCAGCTTGGCCTAATAGAGAAGCAGTGCTGCCTAGCAGGTAGAGCACAGGCGTAGGAGTCAAAATAACTCCGCATCTACAAATTGGGAACACAATATCTGTTCTCCCACCCCTCAAGACCATGAACCCCATGTGGGGCAGGGACTGTTTCCAATAGAAGCAGCATCACCTACTGGATAGAGCACGGGCTTGGGAGTCAGAAGGACTTGGGTTCTAATTCTGGGTCTGCTACTTGTCCGCTGGGTGACCTTGGCCAAATCACTTCACTTCTCTGTGCCTCAGTTACCTTATCTGTAAAATGGGAATAAGATCGTGAGCCCCATGTGAGACAGGGACTGTGTCCAACTTAACCCTAGCGTTTAGTACAGTGCCTGGCACATAGTAAAGTGCTTAACAAATACCATAAAAAAAAAACAGTGTAGCTCAGTGGAAAAAGAATGGGCCGGGAGTCAGAAGACTTGGGTTATAACTGTGGCTCTGCCACATAATAATAATAATAATAATAATAATAATAATAATAATAATAATAATAATGATGATATTTGTTAAGCACTTACTACGTGCCAAGCACTGTTCTAAGTGCAGGGGCATATACAAGGTAATCAGGCTATCCCACTTGGGGCTCACATTCGTAAGCCCCATTTTTACAGATGAGGTAACTGAGGCACAAAGAAGTTAGGTGACTTGCCCAAAGTCACACGGCTGATAAGTGGTGGAGCGGGGATTAGAACCCATGACCTCTGACCCCCAAGCCTGTGCTCTTTTCACTAAGCCACGCTGCTTCTGCTGTGGGACCGTGGGCAAGTCACTTAACTTTTCTGCTCCTTAGTTACTGCATCTGTAAAGTAGGGATTAAGACTGTGAGCCCCATGTGGGGCGTGGACCATATCTACCCTGATTAGTTTATATCTACCTCAATGTTTAGTAAAGTGCCTGGCACATAGTAAGCACTTGACAAATACCCTAAAAAAGTATTTTCCTCACACTGGAAATCTTAAAAATTGGCCTTGATAAACAACAAAAGCTATTTATCTTGAGTATGTTTTTCTATTGCCTCACCTCACCTCATATCTCCACCCTGCATTCTTTTTCAACCTTTGGAAAGGTAGGATTTATACAAATTATTGAGAAAAGGAGAAGAAAACATTTTAAAATTAAAAATAGTCTAGTAGCTAATGCCCAGACTCTTTTAAGATCAGTCACTCATCTTAGAAGGCAAAGGGCACCATTTAAACTTCGAGACAAACTCAAACTCACATGAGAACGTCATTTTTGTTTCAAAACTCAAGTTGGGAGTCCTGTGGATTTCAGCCTCCCCTCTCTCGGACCTACTGGCTATTGATTCTCAAACTGAATTGGCATGTGTGTTAGCAGCCCTTTTTCTTTTTAGTCAAGTGGGTCACCCTGCCAACTAAAGCTGGACTTCTGGGGGCACTGCGGCTGCCTAAGTTGCAAAGAAGGAAAGTCATAGTCCTGTGATTGAGGCCCCGGAATCTGTTGCCATGGAAATGACATTACCACTGATTTGGTATTCTGTTTTTTTGACTTCATTACGGAAATGAGTAGCGAGAGAAAGCGAGTTAGCATCGGATTCCTATCCAGAGCTGCACGGGGAGGGAGAGGGAGACACCTTTTTCTTTTTGATCTGGGCAAAGATCACTAGTGGCTGTCTCCTGTTAATTCCCCCAGAATAATGAGAGAAGGAGAAAAGAGCAGAGAGGTGCTAGTTTCTCCATCCCCACTAAAGTGTTCAAAAGTTCAAATGTTCAAATCAGGTGTTCAAATCTTCATGCAGAGAGGTTTGAATCAATCAATCATATTTATTGAGTGCTTATTATGTGCAGAACACTGCACTAAACACTTGGAAGAGTACAGTACTACTGAGTTGGTAGTCACGTTCCTGGCCCATAATGAGTTTACTGTCTTGAAAGATGAATTTAGAGTCTAGGGCGAACAGCATGGCCTACTGGATAGAGCGTGGACCCGAGAGTCAGAAAGACCTGGCTTCTAATTCCAGCTCTGCCATTTGTCTGCTGAGTGATCTTGGGCAAGTCCTTTCCCTTGTCTGTGCTTCAGTTACCTCATCTGTAAAACAGATTTAAGATTGTGAACCCCGTGTGGGACATGGACTGTGTCCAACCTAATTAGCTTGTATCCACTCCAGTGCTTAGTACAGTGTCTGACACGTCCTTAACAAATACCATAAAAAAACAACTAGACCTCTTTCCCACAGTAACTGTCCTCATCCCTGAAGAAGGAAGAGCAATCCTCATGAAAGCCATCTTCAGTAGATTAGGGAATGTTATCCCTACACGTGAGTCTGCACCAGATAGTATAATATCCACAAATCGGATGCAAGTTGATTCAGTATAGGAAGAAATAGTTTTGCTCATGATACTGGCCAAAGCAGGATTCTCTGCCTCTGGCTTACCATACTGTACACTACAGGATTTTGTGTTTCTTTGTGTTTTTGCAACTTCAGATAATTCAAAAGGGTAAGATACCAATGAGGAGCAAGGGTCAAAAGCATTAGGTTAGTGATGGGTGTAACAATAATGTAGGAATTTGTCTGGAAATACGTGAGTCATGATGGTATCTCTGAACCATCTCCTGCCTAACCCATTAATTCCCATTGAATCAGCAGTTTCAATAATGCAAATTCCCCAAAACATGAAGTTTTTTCCCAAGTACACAATCCCTGTGTTATGTGTAATGATCGTACGGGTAATTACCTTTATTGTATACTCAGCGGTGTGCTCATCTTCTCTCCTTAGATGTTCCACGATGTGGAAGGAGGTGACACAAAGCACAAGCAAAACACAGTATTGGCTTCTGTGGCTTCCAAGGGGCATATTCTTTGTCCAGAGACTGTCTCCTTGGTCACTTGGTGGATCCTGACACTGGACTTTTAGCACGACTCTGAGGTAGACCCCCTCCGTTCACTCTGCCTCCTTCTCCACCTCCAGTGGATCTTGACACTGGACTTTAAGTACGACTCAGAGTTAGACCCCCTCTGTTCACTCAGCTTCCTTCTCTGCCTCCCTTCTCCCAACACAGTCTCCCCTCAAAGCTTTCCCAAAGGTTACTGAACTGAGAAATAGCGTGGCAATTACTCTCCCCTGTTTCAAAGCCTTATTGAAGGCACATCTTATCGAGGCCTTCCCTGACTAAGCCCTCCTTTCCTCTCTCCCACTCACTTCTGGCCACCCTGACTTGTTCCCTTTATTCATTCCCCTATTCCCAGCACTGCAGCACTTATGTACATATCTGTAATTTATTTATATTAATGCCTGTTTCCCCCCTTTTCATTCAATCCATTCATTTTGGACTTTTAGCACGACTCTGAGGTAGACCCCCTCCGTTCACTCTGCCTCCTTTTCCACCTCCAGTGGATCTTGACACTGGACTTTAAGCACGACTCAGAGTTAGACCCCCTCTGTTCACTCTGCTTCCTTCTCCACCTCCCTTCTCCCAACACAGTCTCCCCCCAAAGCTTCCCCAAAGGTTACTGAACTGAGAAATAGCGTGGCAATTACTCTCCCCTGTTTCAAAGCCTTATTCAAGGCACATCTTATTGAGGCCTTCCCTGACTAAGCCCTCCTTTCCTCTCTCCCACTCACTTCTGGCCGCCCTGACTTGTTCCCTTTATTCATCCCCTATTCCCAGCACTGCAGCACTTATGTACATATCTGTAATTTATTTATATTAATGCCTGTCTCCCCCTCTTTTCATTCAATCCATTCATTTAATTGTATTTATTGAGTGCTTACTGTGTGCAGAGCACTGTACTAAGCACTTGGAAAAGTACTATACAACAATAAACAGACATATTCCCTGTCCACAATGAGTTTGCAGTCCAGATGGGGGGGAGACAGACATTAATGTAAATAAATAAATTACAGATATAAACGTAAGTGCTGTGAGGCTGGGAGGTGGGAAGAACAATAGGAGCAAGTCAGGGTGATACAGAAGGGAGTGGGAGAAGAGGAGAGGGGGGCTTAGTCAGGGAAGGCCTCTTGGAGGAGATGTTGTCTTCAATAAAGCTTTGAAGAAGGGGAGAGTCATTGTCTGTTGGATTTGAAGAGGAAGGGTGTGTCAAAGTTGGTGAGTGGGTGAGGAGTGGTAGAGCAGTAAGTCACTGGAGATGAGGACTAATGGAAGGTAGTCAGTAGAAGGGTCATCAGAAAGATCTATGTGGATATTGAAGTCCTCAAAGATCAATGTGGGCATGGAGAAAGAGAGAAGCAATGTGAGAGAGGGATCAAAATGGTGAAAGAAGTTAGAGGTGGGACTTGAGGTATGGTAGATGACTGCTATTAGAATCTGGAGTGGGTGGTAGAGACAGATGATACGGGTTTAGAAGAAAGGGAAAGAAAGAGATGGGACAGATGGAATGGTGTGAAAGCGGCATTGGGGCATGAGAAGGAAGCCGACACCTCCTCCTTTCCCAGTGAGTCTGGGGCAGTGGGAGAAGAAGAGTCCCCTCCAGAGAGAGCAGCAGGGGAGAACGTGTTGTCTGAAAGAGTCAGATTTCACTGATGGCGAGGAGCAGGAATGATGGGCACAGAAACAGGTTAAGGATGAAGGGAAGCTACCCCTTGATAATAATAATAATATTAATAATAATGATGGTATTTGTTAAGCACTTACTATGTGTCAGAAACTGTACCAAGCGCTGGGGTGAATACAAGCAAATCAAGTTGGATGCAGTCCCTGTCCCATGTGAGGCTTACAGTCTCAATCCCCATTTTACAGATGAGGGAACTGAGGTTCAGAGAAGTGAAGTGACTTGCCTAAGGTCACACAGCAGGACCTTCTGACTCCCAGGCCTGTTCTCTATCCAATAAACTCATCCCAAGTCAATTATCCTGTAAAACAAATCTATACTACAGGTTTATCATTTTAAGCTCTGGGACAAGTATTTGGGCTGGAGGATTTTGGTAAGCATTTGAGAGTCACACACATAAAATATGTCAATATGTCCAATACTCAATATGCACAAGACTGAGCTCCTTATCTTTCCTCCCAAACCCTGTCCTCTCCCTGACTTTCCCGTCACTGTAGACGGCACTACCATCCTTCCCGTCTCAAAAGCCGCAACCTTGGTGTCATCCTCGAATCCGCTCTCTCATTCACCCCACACGTGCTGAAATGGGTAGGAGTATAAAAGTGCTCTCTGCAGGCTGACTGTGCTTCCAAAAAAGGATGGAGGTGGCAGAGGGAGGTTTTATACATTAACTCCCAAGTATTAGCGGCAATAACAACACTTATTGGTTAACTCTTGAACAGTGTAATGTTTTACGTTCCTTAGATAAACGAGGAAAGCATTTCCAGGAGAGCCCCAATTTGATAGTTCTGTTAGCTGTACTTTTATAGTTTCCTCCATTTTTGCCCATTATGTTCCATTTTTATCCCTGAAACATCCCTAAGTTTCTTTCCTTCATTCTTTTTTTTTCAGAGGAGTTAACAGATTTTTACATGAACTGTTATGAGAACCTCACACCCAGTGTGCATCATTTGCCATATGGCTAAACTCCTACCAAAAAAATAACACTCTCTGGACACTCCCTGGGCTTATGGAACATTTGGATCCTGACAACTGCGTCTAAAGTTGAAACTGATTTTCTCATAGTCACAACATGATAACTGGAGATTGATTCCTGAGCCAAGGTTGGATACCCTACTATTGTTTTTTTAACAAAACCACGCAGAATTGTGTACTCAGTTGTAATAATAATAATGATGTGACATTTGGTAAGTGCTTATTATGTCCTGAGCACTGTACTAAGCACTGGGGTACATACAATATAATCAGGTCCCACAATCTAAGTAGGAGGGAGAACAGGTATTGAATCCCCATTTAGCAGATGAGGAAACTGAGGCATGGAGAAGTTCAGTGACTTGCCCAGGGTTACACAGTAAGTAATGTGGTGGAGCCAGGATTAGAACTCTGATCTTCTGAATCCCAGGTCCATAATCTTTCCACTAGGCCATGCTGCTTGGCTGGTAGATGGGTAATAATAGCTATATTATTGTATTTTTTTTTAAGTCTGAGAGGTTCCACAATTGGGTAGCAGACTTTCACTTCACTGGAAGTAAAAAGAATGTTTTGACCCTTTCTGGTGACTTTACCTGATGATCAGGTAACCCCTTCCTCCATCTTTCAAATTTTTCTCCCATTCCCTCCCCCACTGTGGCTTTCAAAATGTTCCCCTATTTCCCCATAGCTTTCCCCAAGCCTCGGGACTTAGGGACAATAAAGGAGGCTTAGTACTGAATAGCTAAAACAAGGGGAACACTTAGAAATATTTGAAGTCCTAAACTTCTTAACTCAAAAATTGCTTGTATATATATATATATATACATACATACATACACACACACACACACACACACACACACACACACACACACCTGTTAACAGGGACAATAACCCATGTAATTGGAGGTTGAGCCAACCCAATTCTTCAATCAATAGCATTTATTGAGTATCTACTGCGTGCAGAGCACTGTACTAAGTACTTGGGAGAGTGCCTCTGCTGTGGGAAACGCCCATCACCATTTAGCCCTCGACTGCAAGTTATCTGGTATTCAACCACTCACTATGTTTTGGAAATCAGATCAACTGGCTCAATGCAAAGAGCCCGGGCTTTGGAGTCAGAGGTCATGGGTTCAAATCTCGGATCCGCCAACTGTCAGCTGTGTGACTTTGGGCAAATCGCTTAACTTCTCTGTGCCTCAGTTACCTCATCTGTAAAATGGGCATTAGGACTGTGAGCCCCCGTGGGACAACTTGATCACCTTGTAACCTCCCCAGCACTTAGAACAGTGCTTTGCAAATAGTAAGCACTGAATAAATGCCATTATTATTATTATCAGTGGTAGAAGACAAAGTACGACCAACAGATAAGACATCCTAGTTTTTGATGAGCTTACTCAAAGAGTGAAGCTTATTGATAATGCTGCTAACAGAAATACCTGAAGAACATATATAGAGGAAAGAAGTGGGTATAGTATCAATCAATGGTATTTATTGAGTGCTTATTATGTGTAGAACACTGTTCTAAGCGCTTGGGACAGTAAAATACAAATTAGCAGGCACAGTCCCTGCCCAAAATGAGCTGACAGTCTAAAGGGGGAGACAGACATTAATATGAATAATTTATAATAAATACTCTAAAGATGTGTACATAGTAAGGGGCTGGTACAGTGGCTAAAATGTGGAGATTGAAGACCCATCATCATAGAGAACAGCCAACAAAAAATGAAGGTTTGGAGACTGGGGTCATTCTACATACTTAAATGTATGATGGAGTTGGAGATTTTGTATTCATTACACATTAGGATCAATTTAGAATCATCACAACCAGGAGATCTTCGCTCTCCAAAGAAGACTATGGACATGCATATTGTTATAAGTAATGTCACATCAAGCTGAGAAACAGAAATAGACTTATATCTTAGACTTATCTTTCTAAGACCTCAAAGGGTTTTCACAGGCTCTATTTCATTTTGTTTTTCCAACATTCCAATGAGGAAGAGGTCGAAGGGCCTATCCCTGGTGTACACATGCAGTAACAGAGATGTGAGGAGGTGAAGTTGCCCAAAGTCTTCTGAGTTAGTCAGAGGTAGAGCCAGGACTAGAAACCAATTCTACCAACACCAGACCCTGCTATCATCCTTTCTGCAGGTCCCTTGCACCCCAAATAGCTTATTGAAGAGTTTCCAACATCAGCAGCAAAATCTGCAAATAAAATTCTCATTCTCTTTTGACCAACTTCACAGAGAGTTTTCACAAGCCTACCATAAATTGGCAGTTATTTGCTCAGAAGGAAGAGCCACCTTTTCCCAGCCGTGGGGAGAAGGTAGTTAAAGACGACATCCGGAAACAAACACCAGCTCAAAAACGTGGTTATGGAACCAGCTTCCTTCTCTGTTTACTCTTGCCAACAAGTACCTTTTCAATATGGAAACTAAAATAGAAGCTGTGGATTTTCAGAATTTGGGGAAGCCTCAACTTTGAAGCATTGCAAAACTACCGAGAGAGAAGTCCGGAATCAAGGAACTACCCCTGAAAACTACAATCCTGTTTAGATTATTATTTAATAATGTGTATGGGACTCGCCAACAGCTTTTATTTGATAGAGCCAATGGATGTGATTCCTCTGCCCTTTCACTTTGCTGTTAGAGTTTACTGACTGTGGTCTTCATAAGGGTCATTGGGATCATCTGCTACCAACTCAGCATTGCTACAGTGAAGCAGCGTGGCTCAGTGGAAAGAGCCCGGGCTTTGAAGTCAGAGGTCATGGGTTCAAATCCCAGCTCCGCCACTTGTCAGCTGTGTGACTTTGGGCAAGTCACTTCACTTCTCTGGGCCTCAGTTACCTCATCTGTAAAATGGGGATTAAGACTGTGAGCCCCCCGTGGGACAACCTGATCACCTTGTAACCTCTCCAGCACTTAGAACATTGCTTTGCACATAGTAAGAACTTAATAAATGCCAATATTATTGTTATTATTGGAGTCTCATGGTCTTCTTTGGTCAAAAATATAATGGGGTCCTTTCCTTCCTGAGTGATGGAACAGGGGTTCCATAGGCCACACTTGGCTGAAGCTGTTGAGGGGAAGAAGGGGAGGGGACAGTGCAGGGAGGGTTTGATTGGGAGTGAGATGATGGGGGCTGGCGCCGGGGTGGGAGGGGGACGAGGGGTAGATCTGGGAAAGGATGACAGGCATGGAGCAGGGAGAAGGGGAAGAGGGGAGGAGGCAGTGCCAAGGAGTGAGGAGGTACCAAAGGGTTGGGTGGCGGAGGGGGCGGGGGAGGTGTGGAGAGAGAGGAGGACTGGGATGACTGACACGAAGGGGGGATTCAAGGGTCATGGCACAGTAGGTGAAGTAAAAGACAATAACAACTTAATCCAGTGATACCCACAGGAGATGGTGTAAAAGATAATAATAACTTAATCCAGTGATACTCACAGGAGATGGTTGAATTGTCCTCACATCACAGACTGTAAACACGCTGTAGTCAGGGAATGTGTCCATTTATTGTTATACTCACTGAAGCACTTAGTGCAGTGGTAAGCTCTCAATAAATTCAGTTAAATAAATGGATGAATGGATAGATTACAGGTCCAGGAGTCAGAAGGAACTGGGTTCTAATGTTGCCTCTGCCCCTTGTCTGCTGTGTGACTTTGGGCAAGTCACTTTCATTGAATCAATTATATTTATTGAGCGCTTACTGTGTGCAGAGCACTGTACTAAGCGCTTGGGAAGTCCAAGTTGGCAACATATAGAGACGGTCCCTACCCAACAGTGGGCTCACAGTCTAGAAGGGCTCACAGTCTAGTCACTTCACTTCTCTGGGCCTCTGTAACCTCATCTGTAAAATGGGGACTAAGAGCGTGAGCCCCATGTGGGACAAGAATTGTGTCCAACCCAATTAGCTTGTATCCACCCCAATGCTTAACACAGTGCCTGGCACATAGTAAGCACCTAACAAGTGCCATAAAAAAGTAACTGAATTCCTGATAGAGTGGTTCAACCCCAAATGCGCGCTTGGTTAAATGTCAACTTCTGCTGCCCCTAGGCAGCATCTGGGTTAGTTCTTCGGTCACGGCTCCAAAACTGCTGCAGAACGAGATGGACAAAATCTCGCCTGAGGGCGAGCAGAAGGTGAGCCTCTCAACTCTTCGGGGTAAGCCGAGGGAAACCAGGCAGAACTTCAGGGTGGCCAGGGACACCGAGAGAAAGGTCATCCGTTAACTTTGTTTCTTCTGGTGTCAGAGTCACATCTGGCAGATATGAAGTGCATCAACAGGGCAGAACTCATTAGATGGATCTGTCTTCCGGCTGGCATCGTCTGCGGGCCCGTTCCCATCAAAGGCTGTCAGCTGGGATCAGAGTGTGTTCATTTTCTAATGCAGACAGTTGTTAATTGGAGCCCGGGAAAACATCTGAGGATTTATCTATGCCTGCACCGAAAATCAGATTAGGGAATGCCGGGAGAAGATTCCTTTGTTAGGGCTTCTGCCGCTCAACCAGGGAGTCAGCGGTCACTGCTGCCTGATACATCCCTACTCTAAAGGGGAGTTTAGGGTCAAAATGGTGGCTCCCAGCTGGGTTTACAATGAAATTGACAGTTGGTGAGAAAGGCCAGAATTTGTTGTGTTTGCTGTAAATCACAGATTGGATTCGCCTAGTGGATAGAGCATGGGCCTGGGAGCCAAAAGGAGCTGGGTTCTAATCCTGTCTCTGCCACTTGTCTGCTGTGTGACCTTGGGTACGTCACTTAACTTCTCTATGCCTAGGTTTCTTCATCTGTAAAATGGGGATTGAGGCTGGGAGTCCTATTTAGGACAGTGTCCATCTCGATAATCCTGTACCTATTCCAGTGCATACTACAGTACCTGGCACATAGTGAGATCTTAAACACCACAATTATTATTATTATTATTCAGAATCAGTCTATGGGACTTTGTGCAAGGTCTCAGATCTACATACTAGATTCCTTCCCACCTCCCCAGCTCTGTTCAATGGGGTCTGGAAGGTTTTCTGGAAGAGCAGGTTAATCAAATGATCAGTCAGCCCGAAGGATTTTGGGAATATCCAGTGGAGGTTGAGCACTGGGTACATAGTTGTCCTTTGCCATCGAAGAAGACACCGCTGACTGACTGTGACTTCACTAAAGAGTGTGTGTGGGGCTGAAAAGACCAGAGCGGAATCCACAGTCTTGGCCATATTGGGATCACGGAAAGGTTGTCCCTTGTTGTGCTATTGTGCATGGAACTAGGTTAGGCACTGTGAGAAATAAAGAGCCTTGTCTTCGGAGAGGCACATCAAACACTAACAGACCAGTGAGGCCAGGAACATAAAATGCAGTGGAGAGAAGCAATGTAGTCTAGTGGAAAGAACATGGTCTTGGGAGTTGGAGGAGGTCGTTCTAATCCTAGCTCCGCCATTATCTGCTGTGTGACCTTGGGCAAATCACTTCACTTCTCTGGGCCTCAATTACTTCATTTGCAAAATGTGGATTAAGACTGTGAGCCCCATGTGGGACAGGGACTATGTCCAACCTGATTACCTTGCATCTACCCCAGTGCCTAGAACAGTGCTTGGCACATAGTAAGCGCTTATCAAATACCCCATTTATTATTTGAAAGACAAGGGCCAGAAACGCTTACAAATCTACAGAAAAATCTGAAGTTAACCTGGAATGCTGAACGTGTCCAGAATTAATCTGCATTCTATTGGAAAGACTTCTCAGAGTTGGCGGCTTTTAAAATAATGTTCCGTGGGAGGTGAAGAGGTGAAGTGGGAGAATGGCTAGTCTGAGAGTCAGGTACATGGTTGATACTGAAGCACATTCCTAAGCATTGATTACTCTGTCAAGATTTGCACAGGAATTAAAATAAGGAGGTGGCTGAAAGGAGAGCTTTTTATTCAGGAAAAGGCTCAGACTCTTGGCTAACCTGAAGGGAGAGTAAGGGTCTCTATAAGCATTTTCTACCCAGAACCAGACACTGTACCCACCCAACACCGAACTGTGGCTGAGGGAAAAGATCCTGGGCCTGGGAGCCAGACCTGGGTGGCTCTGCTGCTCGTCTGCTGCGTGACCTTGGACAAGTCATTTAACTTCTCTGGGCCTCAATTTCCTCCTCTGCAAAATGGAGATTCAATAGCTGTTCTCCCTCCTCCTTATACTGAACCCCATGTGGGACAATTAATTTGTTCGAATCCATTATCTTGTATTTACCCCAGCCCTTAGTAAAGTGTGTAACATAGAATAATCACTTAACAAATTCCACAGTTACTAGAACTTATCTGTTCCTCCATTACCTCATCTGTAAAATAGGGATTTAAGTCTGTGAACCCCATGTGTGAAAGGGACTGTGTCGAACTTGATAAGCTCATATCTAACCCAGCGCTTAGTACAGTACCTGGCATCCAGTAACTGCTTAACGAATACCACAAAAGAAGAAAAGATAAAAGGGTATGAGTTAAACTTCTGAGTTTCCTCCCCAGCAATCAGACACAACAGTTTTCGGGTTCCCCAGGAAAGAGGGATGTGGAAAATCCTTTGAATAATAATAATAGTAATGACATTTTTTAAGCACTTACTATGTGTAAAGCACTGTTCTAAGCACTCGGGAGGTTACAAGGTGATCAGGTTGTCCCATGAGGGGCTCACAGTCTTAATCCCCATTTTACAGATGAGGTAACTGAGGCACAGAGAAGTTAAGTGATTTACCTCACACAGCTGAAAATTGGTGGATCCAGATTTGAACCCACGACCTCTGACTCCAAAGCCCATGCTCTTTCCACTGAGCCACGCTGTTTGAATCTTGTCTCTACCCCAACGCTTATGCCTGGTGCATAGGAAGAGCTTAACAAATACCAGTTTTTTTTTTTTTAAAGTTCAGTGGCAATTCCCCAGGATGAGTCAAAGTTTGGAAAATTAGGACTATGAGGGACAGCTGAAGGGAGAAGCCAAGAGTGAAAGATGATTATCAATCAAATGTACTTATTGAGCTCTTACTATGTGCAAATCACTATACTATGCTTTGGAGAGGACAATAAACCAATATAAAGGACACATTCCCTGTTCACAACCAGCTTACAGCCTAGAGTGAGAGACAGACATTAATATAAATAAATAAATTACAGATACGTACATAAATTCCATGGGGCTGGGATGGGGGATGAATAAAGGGAGCAAGTCAGAGTGATGCAAAAGGAAACTAGAGAAAAAGCAAAGATGGCTTTGGCAGAGGAGAGCTCTTGGAGGAGATGGGCCTTTAATTAAGCTTTACTTTTTGCAGCTCCAACCAATGCACTCTGACAAACTACTGCTAAAGGCTCCACCCCTCCGTTACACTCCTCTCCAAAACCACACTTGGGGGAACCAGGGCAGGGCTTGGGGAGAGTTGGTAGAAGAGAAGAAGAAAGTTGGCAGGAAGAATGCCCCCCTCCCAGCCCTCATTAACTCCCTCCTTTGGGGAGGGTCCAAGAAACCTGTGAGAGAAGGGATGGCTGGGAAGAAAGTGGGGAGAGGGCTACTCTTCAGTCAAGTGCAATAAAGCAGATATTTAAATTGCTTTCAATTTTAGAAGAAGTGATTTTTATGATACCTTTCACAGCCCTGGATGATTCATGGCCAGGAGCTCCCATCAGAACCTCGTGGCCCACCCGGCTCAGAGATGGCACTGTTGCCAGTGAGACTACCACTGTGTCTTGTCGGTGCTGATGAGACAGTTGCTCACCTGAGCCTTTCAACATGGCCTTAAAGTAAAATCGCTCCCTGCTGTCCTTTCTGCGTTTGCAACTCATTCATTCATTCATTCATTCATTCATTCATTCATTTATTCATAATAATAATAATGGTATTTGTTAAGCACTTACTATGTGCAAAGCACTGTTCTAAGTGCTGGGGGGATACAAGGTGATCAGGTTGTCCCATGGGGGGCTCACAGTTCATCCCCATTTTACAGATGAGCTAACTAAGGCCCAGAGAAGTTAAGTGACTTGCCCAAAGTCACACAGCTGACAGTTGGCGAAGCCTGGATTTGAACCCATGAACTCTGACTCCAAAGCCCGGGAACTTTCCACTGAGCCACACTGCTTCTCTTCATTAATTAATTAATTCATTCTTATTTACTGAGCACTCAGTTTGTGCAGAGCATTGTACTAAGAGCCTGGACAGTACTATACAGCAATAAAGAGAGGCAATCCCTGCCCATAATGGGTTTACAATCGGGTGGGGGGGCAGGGGGAGACAGACATTAAAACAAGTAAACAGGCGTCAATATAAATAAATAAAATTTTAGATCTATACATATATACATAAGTGCTATGGGGCAGGGAGGGGAAGAGCAAAGGGAACGAGTTGAGGTGATGTGGAAAGGGGGGGAGCTGAGGAAGTGGGGCTTAGTCTGGGAAGGCCTCTTGGAGGAGGTGCACCTTCAGGAGGGCTTTGAAGTGGGGAAGAGTGATTGTTTCGTGGATTTGAGGAGGGAGGACGTTCCAGACCAGAGGTAGGACATGGGCCAGTGGTTGGCGGTGAGCCAGGCGAGATGGAGGCACAGTGAGAAGGTTAGCACCAGAGGAGCAGTGTGCAGACTGGGCTGGAGAAGGAGAGAAGGGAGGTGAGGTAAGAAGGGGCAAGGTGATGAAGAGCTTTGAAGCCCATAGTGAGGAGTTTTTGGTTTTTTTACGGAAGTTGATAGGTAACCAGTGAAGATTTTTGAAGAGTCGGGGGTGACATGCCCAGAATGTTTCTGTAGAAAGATAATTCAGACAGCAGAGTGAAGTATGGACTGAAGTGGGGAGAGGCAGGAGGTTGGGAGGTCAGAAAGGAGGTTGATGCAGTAATCCAGTCAGGATAGGATGAGTGACTGTACTAACGTGGTAGCGGTTTGGATGGAGAGGAAAGGTCAGATCTTGGCAATGTTGTGAAGGTGAGAACGGCAGGATTTGGTGACGGATTGGATATGTGGGATGAATGAGAGAACGGAGTTAAGGATGACACCAAGTTTGCGGGCTTGTGAGATGGCAAGGTTGGTTGTTCCATCCACAGTGATGGGAATGTTCAAAAATATGGAATGCTTCACCAACTCAATGTCCTTGGGGAAGTTCTCATTTCTACTGTTAGGGATTCAGTAATCACAAAGTCAGCGCTTAGAACTGTGATCGGCGCTTAGAACAGTGCTCAGTGCTTAGAATGGTGCTCAGTGCTTAAAACAATGCTTTGTACATAGTAAGCCGTTAATAAATGCCATTAAAAAAGTCACTATTCTACATGGATCACCCCACTTCTGATTCTTGTTTATCCAAAATGCTATTTTGCATAGGCATTAAGCTTTTTGTACCCTTAGTTCATTAATGATAACATTTTGAATAATTATGTAATCATGGTTATTATCAACTTGTCTTGAGCATTCCTGGCATGACACTGTGCCTTCCTGTCTGCAAAGAAGTTGGGAAGAAACTAGTGGCAAGAACACGGACTTGGGAGTCAGAGGACATGGGTTCTAATCCCGGCTCCTCCACTGGTCTGCTGTGTGACCTCGGGCAAGTCGTGTTACTTCTGTGGGCCTCAGTTACCTCTTCTGTAAAATGGGGATTAAGACTGTGAGCCCCTTGTGGGACAGGGACTGTGTTCAACCTGATTACCTTGTATCTACCCCAGTGCTTAGAACAGTTCTTGGCCAATAGTAAGTGCTTAACAAATGTTATTATTATTATTATTATTGCCTCGTTGAAAGAGCACCAGTCTGGGAGTCAGAGGATCTGGATTCTAAACCCAGCTCCACCACTTATCTCCTGTGACCTGTGTGACCTTCTCTGTGCCTTAGTTTCCACATCTGTAATCAATCAATCAATCAATTTGTACTGAGAGCAGATCATTGCACTAAGCACTTGGGAAAGTACAATATAACAATGCAATAGCGTTGGTAGACACATTCCCTGCCCATAACAAGCTTACAGTCTAGAGGGAAATGGGGATTGAATTCTACCGCTTCCTACTTAGACTATGAGCCCCATGTGGGAGAGGGACTGTGTCCAACCTAATATCATGTATCTTTCCCAGTGCTTAGCACAGTGCTTGGCATATAGTAAATACTTAACAAGAACAATAATAATGATGATGACAATAATAACAATAATAATAATAGATCCATGACAGGAATCTGGGTGCAGAAGAAAGAGCCCGGGCTTTGGAGTCAGAGGTCACGGGTTCGAATCCCGGCTCCGCCACATGTCTGCTGTGTGACCTTGGGCAAGTCACTTAACTTCTCTGAGCCTCAGTTCCCTCATCTGTAAAATGGGGGTTAAGACTGTGAGCCCCATGTGGGACAATGTGATCACCTTGTATCCACCCCCAGCGCTTAGAACAGTGCTCTGCACATAGTAAGCGCTTAACAAATGCCATTATTATTATTATTATTATAATCGCGGTATTTGTTAAGAGCTTACTATGTGCCAAGTAGTACAATAAGCATTCAGGTGGATGCAAGATAACCAGGTTGGACACAGTCCTTGTCCCACATGGGGCTCACAGTCTTAGGCAGAGGGAGAGCAGGAATTGAATCTCCATTTTACAAATGAGGAGACTGAGACACTGGGAAGTTAAATGACCTGCTTATCGTCCCACACAGCCAGTAAGTGGTGGAGCCAGGATTAGAAACCAAGTCTTTCTGTGTCGCACTATCCACTAAGAAACACTGCTTCTCCAAAGCCAACTTGGCCAGGGTCTGCCGGTTCCGAAGTCTTTCTCTCCAGAGCAACTGCAACGGGGCAAGGCCGTCTGGCAGGGCTGCCTGGCGGTTTGGGTGGGAGGAGCTAGATTGGGCTCCCTCCAAGGGCCAAAGAGGCAGAGCGGGAAGAAGGAGGGAAGAAGGAGCCGTCCTCTGTGGGAGGGCAAGGGTCCTTCTGGTGATTGGCGGGGTCTGGAAGGGAGGGGACGTAGATTGGAATTGGCTACCAGGGGGAAGGCCCTCGGATGGCTAGCCAATTCTCTGTCATTGAGGCCTGGGCACCCCACCTCCCCTCATCCTCCCTGCAGGAATAGTGGCCTTTCAGAGACAAAAAGGAGCAAGCTGGAGGTGGGGTTGGGGGGAGGCTCCAACTGCAGCTCTTGGGTGGAGAGGGAGGAAAGGCAGGCAGAGCACCGTGGTGTCAACATATTGCTCCAGGAGCCGTGAGATGTAATGATGCTATGTGTCACATGTTCTGTTTCCTTCCCCCACAGTCAATCAATGGCATTTATTGAGTGCTTACTATATGCAGAGTTGTACTAAACTCTTGGGAGAGTACAATGTAGCAGAGCTGGTAGATCAATCAATCAATCAATCATATTTATTGAGTGCTTACTGTGTGCAGAGCACTGTACTAAGCGCTTGAGAAATACAAGTTGGCAACATATAGAGACAGTCCCTACCCAACAGTGGGATCACAGTCTAAAAGATATATGGTAGATATGTTCCCTGCCCATAACTAGCTTACAGTCTTGGGGCAATTGAAAAGCGGCATAGTCTAGTGGATAGAGCACAGGCCCAGAAGTCAGGAGGATCTGGGCTCTAATCCCGGCTCTGCCACTTGTCTTCTGGGTGGCCTCGGGTAAGTCATTTAAGTTCCCTGTGCCTCAGTTATCTCATTTGTAAAATAGGGATTAAGACTGTGAGCCCCATGTGGGCTCCTCACTATTGGCTTCAAAGCTCTCCATTACCTTGCCTCCTCTTACCTCACCTCCCATCTCTTCTTCTCCAGCCCAGCCCACACCCTCCACTCCTCTGCTGCTAACCTCCTCACTGTACCTCGTTCTCACCTGCCCTGTCGTCGACCACTGACCCACATCCTACCTCTGGCCTTGTGTGCCCTCCCTCCTCACATCTGTCAAACTAGCACACTTCCCCCCTTCAAAGCCCTACTGAAAGTTCACCTCCTCCAGGAGGCCTTCCCAGATTGAGCCCCCCCTTTCCTCTGCTCCTCCTCCCCTCCCCATCGCCCCTACTCCCTCCCTCTGCTCTACCCCGCTCCCTTCCCCACAGCACTTGTGTATCTGTGTACATATTTACTATTCTATTTATTTTATTAATGGTCCATATATCTATAATTGTATTTATTTATATTGATTCTATTGATATCTGTCTACTTGTTTTGTTTCATTTTGTTGTCCATCTCCCCACTTCTAGGCTGTGAGCCCATTGTTGGGTAGGGATTATCTCTATTAGTTGCCGAATTGTACTTTCCAAATACTTAGTACAGTGCTCTGCACACAGTAAGTGCTCAATAAATACGACTGAATGAATGAATGTGGGGCATGGACTGGTCCAGTCTGATTAACTGGTATCTACTCCAGTGCTTTGTACTGTGCCTGGTACATAGTAGGCACTTAAATTCCATAAAACAAAAATAAAATAGGTTCAAGGTCCATGGTAGTCTTAATCCAGCCCTGGATGATTTTTTGAGTTTTGAAAACACACCAAACCTCCAGATAAAATGCATGTTCATGAATCTACGACTTGGCAGCAAAGCAAAGGGAAATTGTCCAGAATGAAAATGGACAAGCTCAGATTTTTAACGCACGGCTCTCTACCTATCTTTTGGCAGCGAGGCTCAGTGGAAAGAGCACGGGCTTTGGAGTCAGAGGTCATGGGTTCAAATCCCAGCTCTGGCAACTGTCAGCTATGTAACTTTGGGCAAGTCACTTAACTTCTATGTGCCTCAGTTACCTCATCTGTATAATGGTAACTGTATAATGGGGATTAAAACTGTGATCCTCCTGTGGGACAACCTGATCATCTTGTAACCTCCCCAGTGCTTAGAACAGTGTTTTACACATAGTAAGTGCTTAACAAGTACCATTATTATTATTATTATTTTGGCATTTGCAAAAAAATTCAAACATAACCGTATTTTGTCCTCAGAGTGTTGAGTTATCCATTCATGCTTGACATTTTTTTACTATAATTTAGCAGGTGCCCCAACTGACGATAGCCTTCAGAAACCCCCCCGGAGGTGCAGTAGGAGGAGAGTTACCCAAGCACGATTCATTTTCGGGGCTCTGTGTTTTTTGCCGGCAGGTCTGGTCACATATTGTATTCATGACTGGTAAGTTTACCAAGGAAAGCAATACTTTGGTTTTCAAAAACGAACTAATATTTACTTTTTTTAATGCATTGCTAGTCCTGACTGGGAAGAGGCTGCAAAATGAGGTCCTATTCTTTTTTTTAAATGTTATTTGCTAAGTGCTTATCTACCATGTGCCAAGCACCGCTCTAAGCCCTGAAGTAGATACAAGTTAATCAAGCCAGATACAGCCTGTGTCCCACATGGGACTCACAGTTTAGTAGGGGGAAGAACAGGTACCAAATCTCCATTTTGCAGTTGAGGAAATTGAAGCACAGAGAAATGAAATGACTTGCCCAAAGTCTCGCAGTGGGTAAGTGGCGAAACTGGGATTAGAACCCAGGTCTTCTGGCTCCCAGCCCCATGCTCTGTCCACTAGGGAATTCTGCTAATTCTATCACCCCCATAATTTCCTGAGCGGGACTCCAGTCTCATCCACCCTGGGTCTCTGACAAGATTTGAGAGAGTCCAGAGAAGACTGAAAAGGCCACAGGTGTTAGTCTTCCAGTCTGTTTCTTGAAGATACTTCCCTCACACTCCCTCGTTCACACTCCAAATGAAAAATTGACACCCTTGATATTTCAGTTGCTAGAGCAACTAACAAAAATGGAACATTTTTCTACAGAAATGTTCCGTTCATGTTTCCCCACTCCTCAAGATCCTCCAGTGGTTGCCTATCTATCCGTCAGAGAAGCAGCATGGCTCAGTGGAAGGAGCCCGGGCTTTGGAGTCAGATGTCATGGGTTCAAACCCTGGCTCTGCCAATTGTCGGCTGGATGACTTTGGGCAAGTCACTTCACTTCTCTGTGCCTCCGTTCCCTCATCTGTAAAATGGGGATTAAGACTGTGAGCCACCCGTGGGACAACCTGATCACCTAGTTACCTCCCCAGGGCTTAGAACAGTACTTTGCACATAGTAAGTGCTTAATAAATGCCATTATTATTATTATTATCCATCTCTGCATCAAAGAGAAAGTCCTCACCACTGGCTTTAAAGTACTCAATTGCCTTGCTCCCTCCTACCTCATCTCACTACTCTTCTGCTACAATTCAATTAGCACCTTTCACTCCTCTAATGCCAGTCTACTCATCGTACCTGGATCTCATCTATCTCTCTGCCCACCTCTCACCTATATCCTACCTCTGGCTGGGAACACCCTCCCTCCTCATAGCTGACAGGAAAATACTCTCTCCACCTTCAAAGCCTTATTGAAGTGTCAGCTCCACTGAGGGCTTTTTAGGGACACTTGTCATAGCTAGATCGGGGACACACTGGGCCAGCAGTGTCATTGTACATGATGAAGAACAGTTCTGTTACTACATTTCTACAGCTCTGTTGAATTATACTTTCCCAAGTGCTTAGTAAAGTGCTCTGCATACAGTAAGTGCTCAATAAATACAATTGAATGCTAGATCCTATCAATCAATTGTATTCATTCAGTACTTACTGTGTGCAGAACACTGTACTAAGTGCTTGGGAGAGTACAATGTAACAGTATAACAGAATATGTAAACACTTTCCCAGCCAACTAAGAGCTAGAAGTCTAGAAAGGGAGACAGACATTAATATAAATGAAGTATTGGTATGTACATAAGTTCTGTGAGGCTGAGGGAAGGGTGAATGCAGAAAAGAGTGGGAGAATAGGAAATAAGCATTTAAGGAAAGCCTCTTGGAAGAGATGTGCCTTCAATAAGCCTTTGAAAGTAGGGAGAGTACTTTTCTGTTGAAAATGAAGAGAGAGGATGTTCCAGGCCAGAGGCAGGACATGGGCAAGAGGTTGGTGGAGAGATAGAAGAGATCAAGGTACAGTAAGAAGTTAGCACCAGAGAATAGAAGCATATGGGCTGGGTTATATAGTAGGAAAGCAGTGACGTGAGGAAGGAGGGTGCAAGGGGATTGAGTGCTTTAAAGCCTATAGTTAGGAGTTTCTGTTTGATGCAGAGGTGGATGGGCAACCATTGGAGGTTCCTGAGGAATGGGGAAACACGGATTGAATATTTTTGTAGAAAAATGATCTGGGCAATGAAGGGAAGTATGGACTGGAGTGGGGTGAGACAGGAGGCAGGAAGGTCAGCAAGGAGACTGATACAGTAATCAAGACGGGTTAGGATAAATGCTTAGATTAACATGGTTGCATTTGGGTTAGAGAGGAAAGGTTTGGTTTTAGCGATTTTGTGAAGGTTGAACTGACAGGATTTAGTGACAGATTGAATATGTGGGTTGAATTCATTCATTCATTCAATCGTATTTATTGAACGCTTACTGTGTGCAGATCACTGTACTAAGCGCTTGGGAAGTACAAGTTGGCAACATATAGAGGTGGTCCCTACTCAACAACGGGCTCACAGGCTAGAAGGGGGAGACAGAAAACAAAATAAAACATGTGGACAGGTGTCAAGTCATCAGAATAAATAGAAGTAAAGCTAGATGCACATCATTAACAAAATAAATAAAATAGCAAATATGTACAAGTAAAATAAATAGAGTAATAAAACTGTACAAACATATATACGGGTGCTGTGGGGAGGGGAAGGAGGTAGGGCGGGAGGGATGGGGAGGGGCAGAGGAATGAGAGGGCTCAGTCTGGGAAGGCCTCGTGGAGAAGGTGAGCTCAGTAGGGCTTTGAAGGGAAGGAGAAAGAGGGAAATCAAGGATAATGCCAAGAATATAGGCTTCTGAAACAGGAAGGATGGTGGTGCTGTCTACAGTGACAGGAAAATCATGGGCAGGACAGTTTTTTCATGGAAAGAAAAGGAGTTCTGTTTCGGACATGTTAAGTTTGAGTTGTCAGTGGGACAGCTAAATAGAGCTGTCTCTAAGGCAGGAGGAAATGAGAGATTTCAGAGAGGGAGAGAGATTAAGGCTGGAGATGTGTATACAGGAATCATCCTCAATGAGGTGGTGAAGCCATGGGAGCAAATGAGTTCTCCAAAGGAGTGGGTTTAGATATGGAGTAGAAGGGGACCCAAAACTGAGCCTTGAGGGGCTCCCACATTTAGAGAGTAGGAGTCAGAGGAGGAGCCTGTGAAAGAGACTGAGAATGGGTGGCCAGAGAGATAAGAGGAGAACCAGGAGAGGACAGTGTCAGTGAAGCTGAGATCAGATAGTGTTCCCAGGTGGCTGGCTTACAGTGTTGAAGGCATCTGAGGGATTGAGACCTATTAGGATGGAGTAGAGGCCTTTGAATTTGGCTAGAACAAGATCATTAATGACCTTTAAGAGGGCAGTTTCTGTAGAGTGAAGAAGACGGAAGCCAGATTTGAGGGGGTCAGAGAGAGAATTGGAGGAGAGGAACTTGAGACAGCAGGTGTAGACAACTGGCTCAAAGAGTTTGGAGAGGAATTGTTGGAGGGAGTCGGAGTGATACCTGGAGGGAGGCTTGGGGTCAAGGGAGGGTTTTTTTAAGGTAAGGGAGACATGAGCATGCTTGAAAGCAGCGGGGAAGAAGCCAAGTATATTCCAAGAATTCTCCAAGCATCAGAAGGCTATCCCTTCAGTTGGGTTTAAAATCAGACAAGTGTTAGAGCTTATGAAAAATTCAACCTATGAAAGATGCTATCTGATTCCATTTAAGACTAGACTCTTGTTCTGGAATAGCTCAGACACGCTTTCCTTTTTTTTCAAAAGCATAGAATTGAGGCGGAGAGACAATTTACAAATTGGAACATGAAACCATAAAAGGAATACATTATTGAATTGTTTCTCTGCCTCTGTAGTCCTAAATTGTACAGTAATGAAGAGTACTTGCTGGTTCCTTTTCCCCCTTCTCTTTTCATTAATTTAATTTATTTTCACATTTTTCTCTCTGTTTTCCTCCTCATTATTCTTTTTTCTTTCAGAACACTCCTGTTAAGCACTTACAATTCAACTGTAATCGGTTGCCGTTGCATTTGTAAAGCTGAAAAGAAAACATTACTGAGTTGTCAGCATGTTTTCAACTTCATTAAAAATGACAACCTAGTAATCAATTGAACAGGCGGTATTTTACTAAAAGGGAGTTCATGCTTGGATTTCCTTACCATTAAAGCTTTGGGAATCTCCTGTCACAGAGCCAGCCAAGTGTCTCTACCACTTGGTAATTCAAACCAGCTTTCTAGGTTCCATGGCTTCACACCAGGACAGATTCTTAGGGGAAAGAACTGGCTTGCCTAATAATAACTGTGGCATTTGTTAAACAAACTCTTAGTACGTGCCAATCAGGATAATCAGATTGGACACAATCCCCGTCCCCACTGGGGTTCACAGATGGGAGAAAAGATAATTAATTCCCATTTTACAGATGAAGGAGCTGAGACACAGAGAATGGAAGTGACTTGCCCAGGGTAACACAGCAGACAAGTGGAGGAACCACCATTAGAACCCAGGTCTCCTGAGTCCCAGCCCTGGGCCCGATCCACTGGGTCATGTTGTTTAGTGATTCAAACTGTCACTTGGTCTTCACCTGTCTTCCCCCACTGCAATTTTGAGTTCCACATGAGACAGGGACAGTGTGTGACCTAATAACCTTGTCTGTACCCCAGTGCTTAGCCCAGTGCTTAACAAATAACAAACATTTAATCGAGACTATTATTAATAATAATGGTGGTATCTATTAAGCTCTTACTATGTTCCAAGCACTGCGCTAAGCGCTGGGGTAGATTCAAGATAATTGGGTTGGATACAATCCCTATCCCATATAGGGGTCACGGTTTTCATCCTCATTTTACAGATGAGGGAAGTGAGACCCAGAGAAGTTAAGTGACTTGCCCAAAGTCACACAGTGGACATGCGGCAGAGCTGGGATTAGAACCCACATCCTCTGAGTCCCAGGCCCGTGCTCTTTTCACACAGCTGTGCTAGCCAATCTATCAATCAGTCAAAGGTATTGAGCACTTACTATGCACAGAGCACTGTATTAAGTTCTTGAGTGATTAAGCTTATAGCTTGAGACGAGCCAGCACATGAGGGACTGAGATGGTCTGAGAACACTGATCTTCTGACTCCCAGTCTTGGGCTCTTAAATTCACTCATTCCTCTGAGCATCATCTCAACTGCACCCCCAAAGACCCCAACCCCCCAACCCCCTCCATGACTCCAGAAGTTTCTCAAATGACCAGGGAACCAAATACCGCAAGAGCCTGAGAATGGCCTTATCCCTCCCAGATAAAGCTGAAGATAGGAGTAGACTCCTATTAGGTAGTCAGTCTGCTGTGGGCAGGGATCATATCTACTAACTTTAAACATGTATGTACATTTCATATTTTTGATGCATGCCGGGGGTGATTTACCCCTGTTGGTGGTACCCATACGCATGCTTAGCTGCTGTTCACATTCATCGTTATTGAAGGGTTCAGACAGAAACTCCTTACCGTCGGCTTTAAAACACTCCATCACCTCCTTATTTTGCTGCTCTCCTACTACAACCTAGCTGTGCACTTTTTTTCCTCTTGTGTCAATCTACTCACTGTACCTCAATCTCATCTATCTCATTGCTGACCTCTCGCCCAAGTCCTGCCCTGGCCTGGAATGCCCTCCCTCTTCACAATAATAATAATTATGGCATTTATATCCGACAGACAATAACTCTTCTGACTTTCAAAGCCTTAATAAAGGCCCATCTCCTCCAAGAGGCCTTCCCTGATTAAGCCTTCATTTCCTCTTCTCCCACTCCCTTCTGAGTCACTCATAATATTCACCCCCACAACTCATCCCCACACTTATGTATAATTTCTTTATTTATATTACTGTCTGTCACTCCCTCTAGACAGTAAGTTCATTTTGGGCAGGGGATGTGTCTACCAACTCTGTTATATTGTACTTTCCCAAGTGCTTTTGTTGCTGAATTGTACTTCCCAAGTTCTTAGTACAGTACTCTGCACATAATAAGTGCTCAATATATATGATTGATTAATTGAAGGGAAAATGTATCCATTCTCATGGATGTGGCTGGAAAAGCTGCTATATAATAGTTCATTTCCCCTGCTGCCACAATGCCTGGCTTCAGTTGGTGTTTCCTGTGTTTTCAAGACTTTTCTTGTGTCCTTGCTGCTTTTGTTCATCCCATTCAGCTGACCATCCCAAAACCAACTGGGTTTCCCTCACCTGGCCTAATGAATAGAGCATGGGCCTGCGAATCAGAGGTCATGGGTTCTAATCCCAACGCTTGGGAAGTTACCAAACTTCTCTGGGCTTCAGGTTCCTCATCTGTAAAAGGGGGGATTCAATCCCTGGTCTCCCTCCTACTTAGACTATAAGCCCCGTTTGGGACAGGGACTGTGTCCAATCTGATTATCTTGCATTTATCCCAGTGTTTAGTACAGTGCTCTAGACTGCTCTAGACAGTGTTCTTGACTGTGAGCCCACTGTTGGGTAGGGACCATTTCTATATGATGTCAACTTGTACTTCCCAAGCGCTTAGTACAGTGCTCTGCACACAGTAAGCACTCAATTAATACAATTGATTGATTGATTGATTGCTCTACACGCAGCAAGGGCTCAATAAATACCATTCAATGACTGAGCCTAGAAGGGACAAAATGTCTGCTCATCTCTACCCCACGGCTATCCAGTGTTGGTTTGGGGATTTTCCTGTTTATTTGTTTTGATGTCTGTCTCCCTGCTTCTAGACTGTGAGCCCGTTGTGGGCAGGGATTGTCTCTATTTGTTGCTGAATTGTACTTCCCAAGAGCTTAGTACAGTGCTTTGCACACAGTGAGCGCTGAATAAATGCAAATGAATGAATGAATGAAACTGGTCCTTTTTTGTTGCCAGATGCCTCAGAAAACAGCATCTCTTAGGCGTCTCCTCTGCCTACTGATGCTTATTTCCTAAACCCAATTAAGGTTGTTTTAGGTGCGGGTGAGATTACATTACCGATCACCAGCCGCGGGCCAGAAACCCTGATTCGAGCAGGCGCTCAGGCCCACCCTGGGAGCCACAGGCGTGACATGGTCCAAACATCCCTCTCGCGGTTGATTGAATTACCATCTCGCTTGCATTGAATTAGTCATGTAATGCCTGTCTGCCCTGGCAGGATACTGGACCGGATGAACCAAATCACATTCTCCCACTTAAGTGAAGAGTTATCAAAAATCTAACTGGACATGTGTCCAAGCACAGGCTCCATGTGGCCCTGACTGGAGAAGGGACTTACTGTCCTCAGAACTTCCCCACCAATTTTCCATATGCAGCCGGCCAGACCCGGCCTTCTTTGGATTAAATTTCTGGATTGGGAATTGCTCCCGCTGGGTTTACTGGTGCATTAAGCATGAAAATGCCCCACATTTTCCCTGAAAGGGTTCTCAGGGCTATGGACAGCTCTTTAAACTTCACCTTCCACTGCAGGTCTGCTGCAGTCAATCAAGTGATTAATTAATGGTATTTATTGAGTATTTACTGTGTGAGGAGCACTGTGCTAAGCAGTTGGGAGAGTACAATGCAGTGGAGTTGGTGGACATCTTCCTTGTCAATAAGGAGCTTGCATCCTCTAGCTGCACATCCATGGGTCAGAGCAGTTGGGTGACAAAAAACGCAAAGATCTAGCCATCCTTTGTACTCAAATAAGATTCAATTGGCATATTATTATTATTATACTAATTAAATGCTTACTGTGTGCCGAACACTGTTCTAAGTGCTGGGGTAGATACAAGTTAATCAGGTTGGACACAATTTCTGTCCCACATTGGGCTCACAGTCTTAATCCCCATTTTGCAGGTGAGGTAACTGAGGCACAGAGAAGTTAAGTGACTTGCCCAAGGTCACACAGCAGACATGTGGTGGAGATTAGGTTGGATAATAATAATAATAATAACAATATATGTTAAGCACTTACTATGTGCCAGCCACTCTACTAAGCGCTGGGGTGGATACCAGCAAGTAGGAGTGGGCACGGTCCCTGTCCTACGTAGGGCTCACAGTCTCAATCCCCACTTTACAGATGAGGTAACTGAGGCAGAAGCAAAGTGAAGACTCAGGTAGCATGATCCAGGTTCTTCTGATTCCCAAGCCTGTGTTCTACCCACTATACCACACCGCTTCTAGTAGCAGTTCGCTAAGATGTAAGTGTGTAGCTTTTCACCTGTCTGCATGTTTTGTTTTGTTGTCTCTTTTGTTTGGTTGTCTGTCTCCCCCTTCTAGACTGTGAGCCTGTTGTTGGGTAGGGACCGTCTCTATATGTTGACTTGTACTTCCCAAGCCCTTAGTACAGTGCTCTGCACACAGTAAACGCTCAATAAATACGATTGAATGAGTGAATGAATAAAAAGCCAAGGCAGGGTCCACTTTCTCAATCACACCAGAG
The DNA here is from genome assembly GCF_015852505.1 of Tachyglossus aculeatus. Taxonomy (NCBI): domain Eukaryota; kingdom Metazoa; phylum Chordata; class Mammalia; order Monotremata; family Tachyglossidae; genus Tachyglossus; species Tachyglossus aculeatus. The sequence continues at coordinate 92,843,795 of NC_052067.1, forward strand.
AGACAGACAGACAGACTGTCATCTGCTGTCCTGGTCATGTGCGGGGAGCGGGTCTCCACGGCCTGGGGCTGTTTTCACTTTTGTCTCTGTCCTCCAATCCTCTCAGAGCTTCTAGTCACTCCTCTCTGTTTTGCAGTCCTCCTGGCTCCCAGGACTGTGCTCTATCCATTAGGCCACATTGGTATTAATAAATACCAGAATTATTATTGTGAAATACCCCAACAATGGCAATTGCAAAGAGAGGGAGAAGAGTACAAACCTGCTCTCCTTGAGCTGTGGCTTGGGGGGTTCAAGAGGAAGACTGGAAATCAGCAGTGAAGAATGGACTTAGGATGTGCACCGTGTCAGGCATTCAGAGGTCTCAGGGAGAGAAAGAGGAAGAGTCAATCAATCAATAATAATAATAATAATAATAATAATAATGATGACGGCATTTATTAAGCGCTTACTAGGTACAAAGCACTGGTCTAAGCGCTGGGGAGGTTACAAGGTGATCAGGTTGTCTCACGGGTGCTCACAGTCTTAATCCCCATTTTACAGATGAGGTAACTGAGTCCCAGAGAAGTGAAGTGACTTGCCCAAAGTCACACAGCTGACAATTGGCAGAGCTGGGATTTGAACTCGTGACCTCTGACTCCAAAGCCCGTGCTCTTTCCACTGAGCCATGCTCTTTCCCCTGAGCCACGCTGCTTCTCATGTGGGACAACCTGATTACCTTGTATCCCCCCCAGCTTTAGAACAGTGCTTGGCACAAAGTCAGCGCTTAACAAATGCCACTATTATTATTATTACTAAATGTTTGGGAGAGTACAATACAATAGACAGGGATTAGAGGGGGAGACAGACATGAAAATAAATTACAGATACGGGTAGTTGGGTAATGGGAGAGAATAAGGATATCTACATAAGTGCTGAAGGGCAAATAGCCCTTTTAGACTGTGAGCCCACTGTTGGGTAGGGACTGTCTCTATATGTTGCCAACTTGTACTTCCCAAGCACTTAGTACAGTGCTCTGCACACAGTAAGTGCTCAATAAATATGATTGATTGAATGATTAAGGGAAGATGTCAGTCATCTGAATTGCTGTCCCTGGAGAAGGACCTCATACTGCTCTCATTTGGTGGCTCACCTACTAGAAAGTCTTGAGTATCCAGAAAGGTGGCCACGAATCCGTTTCTCCAGAAGAAGCGGTCACTTCTTGGGAAAAGAATCCCCGAGAAACAGTGTTGCCTAATGGACGAAGCACAGTCCTGGGAGTCAGAAGGATTTTGGCTCTGCCACTTGTCTACTGTGTGACCTTGGGCAAATCACTTCACTTCTCTGTGCCTCAGTTATTTGGCTGATTCTAATAATAATAATATTAATGACATTTATTCAGTGCTTACTATGTGCAAAGCACTGTTCTAAGCACTGGGAGGTTACAAGGTGATCAGGTTGTCCCATGGGGGGGCTCACAGTCTTAATCCCCATTTTACAGATGAGGTAACTGAGGCACTGAGAAGTTAAGTGACTTGCCCAAAGTCACACAGCTGACAGTTGGCAGAGCTGGGATTTGAACCCATGACCCACGACCCATGTCCAGATTATGACTTTGTACCCTATGTTGGACATGGACTGTGATCAAGCTGATTAGCTTGGACCTACCCCAGTGCTTAGCACTGTGTCTAGTAATAATAATAATAATAATGGCATTTATTAAGCACTTACTATGTGCAAAGCACTGTTCTAAGCGCTGGGGAGGTTACAAGGTGATCAGTTTGTCCCACGGGGGACTCACAGTCTTAATCCCCATTTTACAGATGAGGTGACTGGGGCACAGAGAAGTGAAGTTACTTGCCCAAAGTCACACAGATGACAATTGGCAGAGCAGGGATTTGAATCCATGACCTCTGACTCCAAAACCCGTGCTCTTTCCACTGAGCCACACTGCTTCTCCTATTAGAGAGTAAGTGCTTAACAGATACCATTAAAAAAATCCCATACTAGATGGCCAGCATTCTGATCCAAAAATGATGTTGCTTAGGATCTTTTTCTCCCTAGTCTCCCTCCTTTCTGCATCACCTAGGCACTTGGGTCTGTACCTTCTAAGCACTTTGATACTCACCCCACCCCTACAGCCCTTATATACATATTCTTTACTTTGCCACTTCCCTTATCTGTAATTTATTTTAATTTGTCTTTCCTACCAGACTGCAAGCTCCTTGAGTGCAGGGATCATGTCTACTAACTCTATTGAATTTATATTCTCCCAAGTGCTTAGGGCCATGTTCTGAATACCCTTGACTGATTGATTGATTGATTGATCTTTTTATTATTTGGTCATACAGAGCATAGGCCTCCCACCTCCTCTGGCTATCTGACCCTCTTGCTTCTCTAACTTCCTCCCCCTCCCTATGAGTGACACTCCTTTCTAGGGAAGCAGTATTAGCTGAGTGGAAAGACGGGTTTGGGAGTCCGAGGACCTGGGTTCGAATCCAGTCTCTGCCACATGCCTGCTGTGTACTCTTGGGCAAGTCACTGAACTTTCTCCATGCCTCAGGTACCTCATCTGTAAAATGGGGTTTCAAAACCTGTCATCTCTGCTCAGGCCGTGTGCCCCTTGTTAGATAGGAACTGTGTCTGATCTGATTATATTGTATCTTTCCTAGCGCTTAGTGCCCCATTTGGCACATAGTAATCACTTAATAAGTGATGACAATAATAATAATTATTATAGTACTTGTTAAGCACTTACTATGTGACAAGCACTGTTCTTAGCGCTAGAGTAGATGCAAGTTAGGTTGGACACAGCCCCTGTTCCCCATGGGGCTTACACTCTTATCCCCATTTTGCAGATGAGTTAACTGAGGCATAAAGAAATGAAGTGACTTGCCCAAGATCACACAGAGCTGGAATTAGACTCCAGGTCCTTCTGGCTCCCAGGCCTGTGCTCTATCCCCTAAGCCATGTTGCTTCTCCACAACTATTTCTATTATTAAAATAATTAGGGAGCTTCATAAGGGATAGGACACGAGCCATGACGAATGAGACCCCTTTCACCTACCGTTCATTCCTCCTTGCTTTCCTAAATTGGAATCCATCCTTGTCCATAGATGTTCTCCTTTGGACTCCAGACTCTTCCTTTGAATTCCAGGAGATCCTCCACTTCCACATCCGCTCCCCTGCGCAATATTGAGTAAGTCCTTGCAGTGGAGAAAAGGCACCTCAGGAATCTTCATTCCCAGTGGTAACTATACCCACAAAACCACATGGCTGGCTGGAAAGCTACTGGAATTGGGAGCCAGAAATTTGTACTTGCTAAACACACTTACTATGTGCCAAGCACTATTCTGAGCCCTGGGGTAGATACAAGTTGATCTGGTTGGATACAGTCCCTGTCTTAAATGGGGCTCACACTCTTCATCCCCATTTTACAGATGAGGTAACTGAGGCACAGATAATTTAAGTGCCTTGCCCAAGGTCACCCAGCAGACACAAGGCAGAGCCAGAATTAGAACCCAGGTCCTTCTCGCTCAGGCCTGTGCTCTATCCACTAGGCCACACTGCTTCTAACCCCCACTTTGCTACCAGGATGCTGTGAGAGCCTGGGCAAGTTGTTTAACTGCATTGAACCCCAGTTTTCACATCTCCCTCTTCTTAGACTGTGGTGGTCAAAGTCTGTGTTTGATTTAAGGATCCTCTATCTCCCTCAGTGCTTATTGCAGAGTAAACACTTAATAAATATAAAAAACTAAAGTAATTAACCAGTACTAATCATCTTTGTGGGCAGGGAATATGTCTGTGGTATTGTTGTGTTGTACTCTCCCAAGTGCAGAGTACAGCGCTCTGCACACAGTAAGCACCCAATAAATACTACTGATTGGTTGATTGGTTGATTAGTCAGCCTTTGGCTCCATCTGGAAAACGTTCGAGAAACAACACAGCTAGGAACTCAACTACACCAGGTGGCCCTCAGTTTTAAGATGGAAAGATTTATGTTCAGGATTTATGGACAAAAATATCACACTGAGATCAGAATTTCTCCCAAAAGGTATAATGAATGGAACCCATGGAATAATGAAGAGAAATGACAGCTCACGCAAGGGGAACGAACAGTGCGGGTCTGTGGTAAAAAACTCCCTGAAGAACTCTTAGAAAAGACTTACTGATTAATTGAATCCATCCATCATCCTCTGGGTGACAGCCTGCATTTGCAATTGTGTGTGTGTGTATATGTGTATGTGTGGTTCCTTCTCTGTTGCAGCTTTAAGCTTATAACCAGGGAATGTGTTTCTTTCAGAAATGAACCCGTTGGTTTATTAAGGTGTCCTGGACCTTAGTGATTTTGCTGAATGCTAGGTCTAAGTGGGTGTGCGTGTTAACACATGTAAATTAGTCTCTCTCAGAGGTTGCTTAAAGAAAATTCCACTGCCATGAGAGAGCTTGGTCTGGATTGATGTGTGTGCCCGGGGTGAATGACCATTTATTGGAGAAGGGAAAAACACTGCCCCAGTCACAGCTTAATGAACACAGCCGTTCTCAGCTGAATTTTAGTTTCGAGTATCTCCCCCCCATTCAGCCTCTCGAGTGCCTCTCTGGTGCGTAGGCCAAGCCCCATTCCTGATTCGGTTTGAGGAGTGTGTTGATCGATTGTATTTCTTGAGTGTTTACTGCGTGCAAAGCACTGTACTAAGCACTTGGGAGAGTACAATATAACAATAGATGGACATTTTCCCTGCCCACAATGAGCTTACAGTCTAGAGATATTGGCCAGATGTCTCAATGACCTGTCTGTAAGAGCCTTCTTCCCCAAATTTTGAAGTTTGAATTTATTTTTTTAAAATGCACTCGACCCAGATCCCTAGCTTGATTCTCTGGTTATTCAATTCCATCACACTTTTGGTGTTTTTTTTTTTTAATTTCTTTTTAGGACAACCTGAAGAAACTCAGGCTCTTTTGTCACTTCCTCCCCTCATTTTTATCCTGTTGTACTGGTCACAGTTGATTTTCACACCCTAAGTCTTGTTGCAGATTTTGATTGAGAATAAACCCCTTGAAATAATCTTTGTGGAACCAAGAGATCGAGATCAATAACAATAGAGATTTTGTGATTTTTATGGTATTTGTTAAGTGCTTAGTATATGCCAGGCACTGTACTAAGTGCTGGAGTTACTGGAAGAATCTTAGAGTATAACACCTTATACTTATCAAACACTTTTACTTTCCCAAAAGGCTTCCACATGGATTATCTCATTGTCACCTCCTAACATCTTCATGATGTCAAGAAAGGCAGATGTTATCCTGGCTCTGCTACTTTCCTGTTGTGAGACCTTGGGCAAGTCACATAAACAGAGAAGTTATAACTTCTCTATTCCTCAGGTTCCTTATCTGTTAAAAGAAGACTCAATACAGAGAAGCAGCATGGCTCAGTGGAAAGAGCGTGGGCTTTGGAGTCAGAGGTCATGGGTTCTAATCCTGGCTCCGCCACATGTCTGCTGTATGATCTTGGGCAAGTCACTTAACTTCTCTGAGCCTCAGTACCCTCATCTGTAAAATGGGGATTAAGACTGTGAGCCCCACGTGGGACAACCTGATTGCCTTGTATCTCCCCCCAGCACTTAGACCAGTGCTTTGCACATAGTAAGTGCTTAACAAATGCCATCATTGTTATTATTATTATTACTTGTTCTCTCTCCTTCTTAGGCCGTAAGTTCCTTGTGGGACCAGGAATGTGTCCAACCTGAGTAAATTATATCTACCCAAGCGCTCAACAAATATTATTAAAAAAAAGAGTGACTTCCCCAAGGTCAAGCAGCAGGTAAGTGGTTGGAGCCATGATTAAAATCCAGGTCCAATGATTCCCAGGCCTGTGCAGGTCCCATGTAAGGCAAAGTACATAATAATAATAATGATGGTATTTGTTAAGCGCTTACTATGTGCAAAACACTGTTCAAAGTGCTGGAAATGGCTGAAGAGTGCTGTTTTAGTAATAATAATAGTGTTTATTTAGTGCTTACTATTCATTCATTCATTCAATCATATTTATTGAGCGCTTACTGTGTGCAGAGCAATGTACCAAGCGCTTGGGAAGTACAAGTTGGCAACATATAGATATGTTAAGTACTGTTCTAAACACTGGGGTAGATACAAGGCAAACAGGTTGGACATAATTCCTGTCCCACCTGGGTCTCACAGTACTAATCGCCCTATTACAGATGTGATAAATGAGGCACATAAATATTAAGTGACTTGCCCAAGGTCACACAGCGGACAAGTGGTGGAGCCAGGATTAGAACCCAGTTCCTTCTGCTTTCCATCCCATGCTCTATCCACTAGGCCAGTCTGCTTCCCAAGGTCATGCTGCTGTTTTAAAAGGCCACACACAGCTGCTCTCCAACCTGCTGCAAATATGACACTTCCTGCTCCCACAGCCATATTCCCATCTCCCTGGCGTGTCTCTAGGTCAGAGAGGTGACCACTGCCAGAGGGGAGGTTGCACTGACCTATTTGGCTCATGGAACCTCAGAACGGGGACCTTTTCATCTTACCAAGCAGAAACACTTTTTCTGGTGAGCAGAAGAAGCTGTGGCCAAAGACATTGGTGGTTTCTGCAAAGAGGATGGGTCATTTTAGCCTGTTGGGAGGCGGAGGTTTCTGCTTTCAATCATATTTATCGAACGCTTACTGTATGCAGAGCTAAGGGCTTGGGAGCGAACAATACAATATCACAGACACATACCCTGCCCACAGTGAGTTTACAGTCTGAAGGGGGAGACAGACATTAACAAAAATAAATCAATTATGGATATGGACATAAATACTGTGGGGCCGAGGTGGGTGGGTTGAATAAATTCAAGCTGACTTTTCTTCAGGAAACTATAGTGCGGGAAGTGAGGGAAAGGAAAAGCCTCTTTGCTAGCAGTCCCAACGCTCCAGCTGCATTTGAGAAGAATCCCTCCCTCGTCCCCCATTGCTGGGATAGAGTCTGGAGAAATATCTTCTGGTCCTTCAGGATATCGGGCTCCTGTTTAAGAATAAAGTGTGACTCAAGAGGCACTGCTTCAGCAGAGTTGATATAAAGGGTTGTGTCCCAGGGGCCAGTTATCCAAAGGATGGAGGACCCCCCCCCCCCCAAGAGCTGAGACCTCCCCCAAAATCCGGGGTTCCAGATCTCTACCCTGACATGCTTTGAAGTATATCCTTGGAGTTCCCCCCTGTCTCTTAATGGGTCATCAAGACCAGAAATCTAAAGTCTTATAGACGTGATTATATACAGACCCAGCATAGCCTAGTGGAAAGAGTACAACCCTGGGAATCAGAAGACCTGGGTCCTAATCCCACCTCTGCCATGTGACTGCTGTTTGTGACCTTGGACAAGCCACTTAACTTCTCTGTGTGCCTCAGTTTCCTCATCTATACAATGTGGATTCAATGCTTGGTCACCCTACCACTTAGACTATGAGTTCCATGTGAGACAGGGATTGTGCCCATCCTGATCACCCTGATTACCTTTTATCTCCCCCAACCCTTAGTATAGTGCTTGGCACATAGTAAGGGCTTAATACATATCACTATTATTAGGATTATTATTGTTATCAATGTTATTCTTGTAGGTTTTAAAGCACAGTAGGATAAAATTTCCATTTCATCTCTTCCTCCTGTCTTCTAACTGCAGGATCTCACCCAGTTTCCTCCTCAGCCAGCAGAAACCAAGGCTCTCCACCAGATGTCTTCTAAATATTATCTGCTCTAGACAAACTGTAAGCTCCCTCAGTACAGGAATCAAAGTTCTTAGTGTTCTGTAATTTAAAATTTTTTTTTAAAATATAGTATTTTTTGTTTCAAAGGTATTAAGCATTTATTATGTGCCAGACACTGTTCTACCCTCTGAGGGTATATAGAAGGTTGGACGCAGTCAGTGTCCCACGTGAAGCTCACAGTCTTAATCCCTGTTTTTACAAATGAGGTAACTGAGGTACAGAGAAGTCTAGTGTCTTGCCCAAGGTCACAGAGCAGACAAGTGGTGATGTCTGGATTAGAACCCAGGTCTTAATAAATACCTCTGATGGCTCTCTTTTTATGGTGTGTGTTAAGCGCTTGCCATATACCAGGCACTGTACTAATTAATTCATTAATTAATTAATGATGGCATTTGTTAAGTGCTTACTATGTGCGAAGCACTGTTGGGGGGGATACAAAGTGATCAGGTTGTCCCACATGGGGCTCACAGTTTTAATCCCCATTTTACAGATGAGGTAACTGAGGCCCAGAGAAGTTAAGTGACTTGCCCAAAGTCACACAGCTGACAAGTGGTGGAGCCGGGATTAGAACCTAAACACTTAGATTAGATTACTAAACAGTGGTATAGACACAAACAAATCAGATGGGCAGAGTCCATGTCCCACATGGGGCTCACAGTCTTATTCGCCATTTTACAGATGAGGTAACTGAGGCCCAGAGAAGTGACGTGACTTGCACACGGTCACACAGCAGAAAAGTGGCAGAGTGGGGATTGGAACCCAGGTCCTTCCGAGTCCCTAGGCCAATACTTTATCCACTAGGCCACATTCCCTAACTAGGTACTCTTCAGCTTGCAAACATTTCTCCTTCCTGGGCCTTGCTCTTGTCCCCGCCTGGAGCTCCTTACCTCTTCAATTTTGACCTGCTTCAGTTCTCCCAAGTTCAAAGCTCTCCTTAAACTCCCTGTCTTTCCAGGAGGCATTTCCTGATTAAGAACTAACAACCCCAGAGTTATGTCAACCTAACAGCCCACCTTAACACTTATGTACATACAACCGTTCTCAGTATTTATTAATATCTTTTTCATCCAGATATACTATGAATCACTTTCTCATTAATCTATTCAACTTTCATTCAAACAATGTCTTTATTGAGTGCTTACTGTGGGCAGAGTACTAAGAGCTTGAGAAAGTACTATACAACAGAGGTGGTAGGTTTCCTGCCCATAAGGAGCTTGTTGTTCAGAGGAGGAGACACACATTAAGATAAAATTAAATAAATTAAAATACATTTAAAAATAAAACAAATATGTACCTAAGTGCTGTGGGGCTGAAGGTGGGTGAAAATCAAGGGTTTAAAGGGTATAGATTCAAGTGCAAGGGTGAGGCCAAAAGGGGAGGGATTAGGGGAAATGAAGATTTAGTCTGAGGTGGCATAGGAGGGGTGAGCTGATTGAGTACTTTAAAGCTGAGGGTAAGGAGTTTCTGTTTGATGTGGGGGTGAAAGTGAGCCTACTGTTGGGTAGGGACCGTCTCTATATGTTGCCAACTTGTACTTCCCAAGTGCTTAGTACAGTGCTCTGCACACAGTAAGTGCTCAATAAATACGATTGAATGAATGAATGAATGAATGAATGAGTGGGCAGCCACTGAGGAATAGAGGTGTTCAGGTAGAGATGTCCTGAAAGCAGGAGGAAATGTGAGACTGCAGAGAAAGAGAGAGGTCTTGGATGAAGTGGTAGATTTAGGAATCACCAGCATAGCAATGGTAGTTGAAGCTGTGGGAACAAATGAGTTCTCCACCGGTACAGGTGTTGATGGACAACAAAAGGGGACCCAGAACTGAGCCTTGATGTATTCCTACAGTTAGAGGGTGGAAGGGAGAGGAAGAGTCTTAGATAAAGAGATTGAGAATGAATGGCCAGAGAGTTAGGAAGGGACAGTGTAAATGATGCCATGGTTGGACAAAGTTTCCAGGAATGGAGGGTGGTCTGCAGTGTCAGAGATAGCTAGGATGTTGAGGAAGATTAGGAAGGAGGAGAAGCCATTGGATTTGGCAAGAAGGAGGTCTTTGGTGATTTATAAGAGGGCAGTTTCTGTGGAGTAAAGGGGGCAGAAGCCATATTGGAGGGGATCAAGGAGAGAATTGGAGAAGAAGTGGAGGCAGCAAGTGTAGACACCTTGGTGACGGAGTTTGGAGAGCAATGGTAGGAGGGAGATAGGAGAATAACTTAAGGGTCCATGAGGTCAAGGGAGGTTTTTTTAAGATGGGGCTACAGGAGCATTTTGAAAGCAATGGGGAATGAGCCATTGGAAAGGGTGCGGTTGACGACACCAACCAGGGAGGGAAGGAGGGAGGGAGCAAGTGTTTTGATAAAGTGCTATGTGGTTGGAGGTGCAGGTGGGGGGCCCAGATTTTTAGAGGAAGAGGGAGATCTCTTGAGCTACTACTGGAAAAGATGGGAGAGTGGAAGTTGGGAAGGAGGAGGGAAGGGAAAAGGAAGAGCATCAGGGGATCAGGATCAGGCAAGTTTTCCATTCTCCTCTTTATCTCCTCCCCCTCTTCTTACAATTTGTAAGGGTCTGCTTAGCTCCTGCAAAGACTCTGAGTTCTATGAGGACAGGGACTGTCTCCTTCTCCTCTACTGTATTCTCCCAAGTGCTCAGGATTGTGCCCATTCACACAGTAGACACTCAATACATTCTACTGACTGGATTGCTTGCTTCAAAAATGGAAGAAGAGCAGCAATACCCTTCTGGATTACACTAGTGGTTCATGCAGCCCAGGGCTCTATCTCTATCATCTCAGCACTTGTGCCCTCTAGACTGAAAGCTTCTTGTGGGCAGCGAGCACGTTTATCAACTCCACTCTGTTGCACTCTTAGTACAGTGCTCTGCCCACAGTAAATGCTCAATAAATACCACGTCACCCCTTACACACTCACAACTTCCCAAAGCACTCTGGTAGCACTGGTTTCCATACTCTACCATATAAGTATGCTTTCCCACCTGCAATTATGGTACTTATCAAATGATTACTATCTTTCAAGTCCTGAAGAAGATAGAAGATAATCGGATTGGACACAGTCCCTGTTTCACAGAGGACTGAAAATCCCAACCTCTTAAAGGGAGAGCGATAGCTTATCCTCATTTTACAGATGAGGAATCTGAGGCCCAGAGAGGTTAAGTGACTTGCCTAAGGTCGCATAACAGGGCAGTGGCAGAGCTGTAGCTAGGACCCGGTTTTCCCGACTTCCATGCTCTTTCCACAAGACCTCAATGCCTTCCATCTGCTGTGCTTACAATCTCCAAATGGTTTTATCTGCCCCCGAGGACTTAATGATGTCACATGGCCATTCCAAATGTCAGTTGACAATTAGAATTGGGGATAGGGATGACCCCAGGTAATTGACCTTATGTCATTTTAGAAGGTCCAGGATGATGGGTTCAAGAAAACAAGAGGAAACACTTCTCTCGATGGGGTTTAAGAATACGGCATCTGTTACCTGTGCAAGAATCTAGGCAGGTAGAAAATATTGGTTTTAAGAGGGGTTTGGATAAATGTATAGGTTTGACACCAACCCAGGTTCCTGACTCTCCATCCCATGTCCTATTCATTAGGTGATTTTGCTACCCATTTGTAGAATATTATGTGACTGTCTCCCCCATTTTTATTGTAAGATATTTGAGGGCAGAGATTATGTCTTCTGCTTCAATTGTACTTTCCCAAGCATTCAGCCTGTTGTCCTGCATAGAGCAGGCACTCAGTAAATACCAAGGATGGATTGATTGATCTATGCAGGATCCACCCATCCATCCATCTTTGAATAGTATTTATTGAGCACTTATTTTGTGCAGAGTATCACACTGAGCACTTGGGAGAACATAAGCAGAGTAAGTAAACATGCAATGGCTGCCACCTTATTGGTTAAAAAAAAAAGATTCAGTAACGGGTGGCACAGCATGAAAGACAGCAGAGGACATTTCATATTCATTCTCAAGAATGGACTCCACCTCATTGAATTGCTGAGTGCCACACAACACCAAATTCTCAATTTCAGATTCCCCAAAACTAGAGAAAAGCCTCCGACGGAGCATCTATTTTGGGCGGACTTGTAAAAGATACTTCTCAGTGTCAGGAGATGATGAAAATACTCGCTACCTATGAATGAGGTAAAATGATGCCGTGACCCTGGAATATCTCTTCACCAATGACACATCTTAGCCCGGCACAAATTGTGAGCCCCGGGTGGGACAGGAACTATGTCCAATCTGATTATATCGTTTCTACCTCAGTGCTTAGTACAGTGCTTGGCACATATTAAGCACTTAACAAATTCCACAGTTATTTTGGAACTCAAGCAGGGCTCCGCAGTCTCACCCCCAATCTCCTGCAAGTTGTCGAGGGTAGCAAGGAAAGGCATCAGGGCTCAAAAACATAGAGTTATTTTTTTCCATTTATTTTTAAAATGCAAATAACACTAGTAAGTCCAAAAAAATCACTTCTGTTAAAAATACATTCAGAATTAACAAATGCCAAAAAGAAAAGACACGTCAGGATCGTAACTCTTTGCCTTCTGAATATTAGGTTAATAATAAAAGCCCAGCCTAGAAAAATAGCATTCTTCACTGGATTTTTGAGGAGGATACAGCTGTACAAGTCAAATGTTATTCCAGATAGACTCGCCCCACTGTGCTCAAACTGCTCCCAAAACAGATCTGTCCACCAGTCATTTTTTAGTAGTCAACAGCGGTCCTGAATTTGGTTTTCAGGGTGGTGATTTTACTGCAATGTAAAGCAGGAATGTGAGGGGGTTGTTATGTGCTGGGTGTGAGCCTGTGTGTACGCATGCACATGTGTGTGTTTGGGTGCACTAATGTGTATAATTCTATTGAACCCTGCAAAAGGGAGAGAATTAGTCATTTCAAGTCTATGGAGGGGCAACCACTTGGGCTTAAGTGGGTGGGAGAGAGAACGTGTCTCTTCTTTGCACACAATGCCAAGACACTACACAATCCCATTGGTAAGTTGGGCACCTAGGGAGTCCCAGTGCCTAAAGGCAGGGGATACATCTGTTGGGGGTGTCCGTCCCCCGCCAAGGCTTTGCTCCCCCTTGGCAACTCCTCAGGGCCGAGTAAGGAACTGCATTAGGAGGGCATTGAATGGAGGGAGAGGCGGGGAGCGACTCTCAGCTTGATACAGGTGCACATCTGCTTTAAACAGAGGGTGAGAGAGAGGGTGTGGGCTCAGGGAGGAAGGAGGGCCCCTGCTTTTCTCTCCATGGCTCCCGAGAAGAGTGCCTCAGATTCGTAAAAATGGTCTAAGCACTTACATCTCACACTTATTCTCCTCTCATTCCGAGGAGACTCGGAGGACACTTATTCACTCCACTCCCCTCCATTTTCCAGATGAGGTAACTGAGGCCCAGATGGTTAAGAAATTTCACCCAAGGTCACACAGCAAAGGAGAGCGCTGAGAAGGCACTCTTATCTCCTGATTGCCAGCCTAATGCTCTTCCCTACCTAAGTCGCAATGCAAGGTAACAACATTCGCTCGTACCACATTTCCCTGCTCGTCATGTTCACGTCTTACAAGGACCCCTCCAGTACCTATTTTCCTATATGCATTAGTCTTACGTACAACACGCATGTAGGATTCAGAGGCCATTTCGCAGAATCGGATTTTACACGCACACACCCACCCACCACCCACACGCACGCCAGGGAAAAATACGTCCTGGATTCTTTCTTCCACCTCACTCTCCCTGGGTGAAATCTCGTTCCTCTGACATTTTCCAACCCTGTTTTTTGGGTGATCCAGATGTCCACGCATTCACGGCCAAGGGGACAATTGCTGCAGCTCTAGCAGAACTCAAAAGTGTCAGAGCCCAACTTAGCCGAACCCAGGCCATTAGAAAAGGGCTTGCCCTGTTGCCATTAGAGGTTCTATCCAAGCCCTGCCTTTCTTTAGCCCACTCTGTTGGCATATAGACACATCTATAGATGGATATCAACAGATAGGTGTATCTCTAGATATCCATCTTTTGGGCACCTCTATGTCCAGCCCAAGGGAAAGCAAGAAACAAGGCCCTAAAAGAGCCTGAGCAGCGTATGTCATCCTCTAATGAAAGCCCCCCACCTCGAGGGCCTGGAAATACAGATCAAATTCTAAACGATACGAAATTTCCTAGGAGTTCAGAGTATTTCATAAACACATTGACCTACTAATAAGTTCCCAAAGGCATCTTGTTGCCAGCTACGTAACAGCACAGGTTCTTCAGCCACAATAATACAGGAAGATTAAAATACACACTCGGAGACACAACGGATCCCCCAAATACCACAGAGATCTCAAATATTTCACCAAGGTAACTATCTCCCCCTCTCCCACCCCCCCAAAAAAATAATCTCGTATGCTGAAGTTAAAAAACGGAAAAAAAAGGTTCACTTACATAGAATCTTCCATTTGAGTTAGATATAAAATAGTAAACCTAGCTAATACATATTTAGTTGGCCTCGGTTGATAGAAATCTGCAGATGTCTCTCTAGTTAGTAAAAGACATGTTTCTAGTTACTTAGAAAAGGACCTACAATGCAATAAATAAAAACGACGGGGTCAAGCGGCTCTGGTTCTGCGGTGGGTTGGTTGAAGAGTCGTTTCAGTGGATGATGTGAGCTGGGCATCTGCCCGATGTGGACCCCCTGGGTGGAGGGTTTTTACTGATGAGATGGAAGGTTCCCGTTGGCTTGACTGTCATGGATGGAGTGGTCTTTCC